>NC_141069.1:28258944-28798944 GCF_041138505.1 Cibotium barometz | reverse complement strand
CCTAGAGCATATAAATGGTATCCCTATAGCCAGCAGACAGCTTATTGGTCCACCTCTATCACTTGAGAGGTGCAGAGAGCTTTGTCCAGCTTCTTTTGTCACAAACACTCTCTTTCAGCCAAGGGACCCGACCAAGCAAAAGGACCCAAAGAGAAAGTATCAACCAAAACTGAGCGATCTACAACACGTTGGACTCTCCAGGGTTCTATTGGAGAAATTTGTGGAGAAACATAAAACTATATCCAATAACCACCAAATAGCGGTCTACTTTATCCAACAAGTTTACTGCGAGGAAATACTTGGCAGACAAGTACAATGGGAGAACGTAAGGGCCAACATGGGAGTGGGCGGTGGCCGACCAGAGGCAAGGAAGAAGGCAAGAATCGAGGGCACACCTGTTCCGCGAACAAAGCCTATTATACTTACAGAGGAGAGCCATGACCTCATTTCATCTTTCGCATCAGAAGGGCAGGCTCTCATGACCCAAGGCTTCACAACACAAACAATTTCAGAAGCTTTACGCCAAGCAAATGAAGAAAAATTGGCGCTTCAAATAAGAAATGACGAGCTTGAAGCAAAATTAAAACGCTACAAAGACCATTTTGGAGAGTTACCAAGAGAAGCTTCTACTAATGACAGATTCACAACTTCACAACTTTTCGGCCATAGAGAAAATTTAGCTGATCCCTAGATATGTAATTTCACCAAACTTTTATTGTAATGAATGCACACATATAATAGACATTTTCAAGAGCATCATGAGCTTTCAATACAAGTTTTTGTAAAGATTTCTTGTGACAATAAATAAATCGTTCAAGTACCTTTGATGAGATTTAACCACATAGCATAGACAGTGATTGAAAGATTTTTCAGTGTCTTAGAGCATAATGTCATTATTGAAAAGAGCTATGGTGAATGCTATCTCTTCAAGAAGGCCTATGGTGAATGCTATCTCCATTGCATATAATCATGATCTTATGAGCATGATCTTATGAGCATAGACACTACAGGCTGTAGAAAACAACAACTTATTTAACAATATAGATACTTGCACATTCAAAGTAATAAATCCTTTTAATTTGCCATGCTCATAGGAACATATTTGGATCTCAAAGCCTTCATTGTCAATATAGTCTGCGAGTATCTACGAGCCTTCATCGTTAACATAACCTTCAACAAAGGGTATCTGCGAGTCCAAAAGAAGGTTTTCACTTGTCTGCCACGGCTCCAAAATAGTAAAACAAGGCTAAGAGGAGCTCCAGAGCTCAAAATCACGAATGATTTGACCCATAGTGTAAGTATAAGATCTAATGAGCACATTGGTGCACGAAAATACTATGGGTAGATTGGGCACTCACGGGGGTATAAGCACTTAGAGCCAATTTAGAGTCATTTGCATTCTAAGAAGAGCTTGGAGAGAGCATTCACCCTCTTGCAGCACGCAACATCCCGAGCTTCCTATGCCCCACACGAGCATACCATCACCGAGCCATGAGAGGTAGGCATCATATACACTGCAAAGAATATTTGTATATGATTTATACCTCATTACATCACTTGCATCATGCATAATAAATAAAAAACCACCCGCACACAACCAAACACAAAACACATCAAATGGATGACAAAACTTGCATCACTTTGCACCAAAATCACACCAGAGACTCTCTAGCAGGTGGGGAACATGTGGGTCATATCAAAACTTGCACAGTCTGAAAAGTGATGGGACACGTGTGTCCATTGTACTCATTTCAACTATTCTAATGCAATGAAAGGTTTTTGCCCATCTCATTCTCCATCTTTCCATTGTCTATTCATTGATTTCTATGAAGTAATGAGTGATTTAAGCTTGTGTGTTCTCTAGGTTATGAGTGCTTAATAGAGTGATTAAAGCATGTTTAATGGTGCCTTTGGGGCTTGCATTGCTTCATTGGTGATACCCACAAAAGCTCCAGTGATTGTTTACTTTGATTTCTTGCAATAGGAGTGGTATGTGGAATGCTTCTTCTATGTGAGTGCTTAAGCTTTCCATTAAAGATTCCAATGAATATTATAAGTCATTAGGAACTTCCATTAATCATTTCAGTTCTCATTAGTCGTTTGGAAATTATATGATGTGTGAATGGAAAGGCAATGTCCTTGTTAATGTATTGTGTGTGTATGCATAGGTTGCTACTATCCGTTCTCAATGTATGATTACCATGAATTTGACACACTCACAAACCCTCCATGCCCTATTTGGTTTGCTTCCTTGCATTGACATTTGTGTTAGTGTGAATAACTATGCTATTGGACATTCGATGGCAGCAATCTGCTAACATAGAGCCATGCAAGTGATCTGATAGAAAACTAAATAATGAGTTGGGTATGAGAGTACCATATGTGATGGTCCAAAAGAAGAAGACACAAATTGCTATTGAATGACCCATAGAGAATCATAGAATTCTCTAGAAATTTGCACCCCAATACCATGTACTACAATAATAGGAAAAAGATACTGTGGTGTGAGTGTTGTTGGATGAAGAGCTCTAGTGGAGGATGTCAAGCTTGCTTGCCTGGGTGCCTATCCTAGTCCTGTAGTAGGCAATGGCCCACACCATGTCCTGATCCTGGGTGTCAATCATGGTAATCAACCACTACTCCATAAATAAACTCTGCACACAATTGCATGGGGAAATAAAGTGGAATCTCTCTATGGTGGGGCATGTGACCATAATAGCACACATATTAGATGTTTATGTGTGCAACCATCTGATGGTGGATACATCAAGTGAGTCTTAGAGGCCCTGATCTCAGAGGTCTCTTGTCTAGACCTAGAAACTGAGGTAATGTCTGCTCTCTAATATGAGGAAGATCACAAACCTATAAATAAGTGAGACTGTGGCAATGTGCAGGATCTATGCGCACAATATCAATCCATTCTCTCAAGAACTCAAGATCATCTAAGGTATGGAAATGTCCTAATATGAGCTCCATATCAGTGATGACCTATGATGTACCTAACCCAACTTTTCCTCTATGAAGGGAGACTATCTCCTCCTATAGTAGTTGAGTGACAAGTCTACTAATATCTATAGGGAATGTTGGGGGGGGGGAGGGGTATTCGTGGCTACAAACTAAGACCTCCATGTGACATGGTCTATAATTTACAAAAAAAGTGAATTGTGAGTATGTGCATTGTGTGTACATATGTATAAATGTGTAAATATGTTATGGTCATTATCATATGCTAAACCATATGTTCTACTATGTGGTAACCACCATAACATTTCATATAGTAATGTGAATTCCCTCTCTCTCTCCCTCTCGTTCCCTCTCTCTCTCTCTCTCTCTCTCTCTCTCTCTCTCTCTCTCTCTCTCTCTCTCTCTCTCTCTCTCTCTCTCTCTCTCTCTCTCCCTTTATCTCACTCCCTCTCTCTCTCCCTCTCACTCCCTCTATATGGAAATTCAGTATACGCATAGGATGAACCATATGGAAATTTACTATATGCATATGGTCCACAATATGCATATGGTTGATGCACATTATGTAATGATCACTACAATATCTCAAAGCATATGGTAATGACCACAACATCTCCTCTCTCTCTTTCTCAATCTAACCATTTCCTTTTTCTTAAATTACTTATACATTTGGGTCTCACTTTTCATATTTAAAAACTTTAACTAATTTTTTTTTTTTATGACCACCTCAATTTATATTTAAAAAAATGACCCTATCTCATGCACACACACACACACACACACACACCCACACATGTGTGTGTGTGTGTGTGTATGTGTGTGGGTGGGTGGGTGTGTGTGCATACATACATACATACATACATACATACATACATACATACATACATACATACATACATATATATATATATATATATATATATATATATATGTATATATATATACATACACACACACACACACAAATACCATTTTTATTATGTTTTTAAAACTATGACCTAGTCTATTTTTTTTTAAATTACTTATACATTTCATTTGCACATTGCATCTCTCTCTCTCTCTCTCTCTCTCTCTCTCTCTCTATCTTTCACTTTCTCTCTCTACCAAGAATGTGAGAACTATTGTCTCAAGAGGTGTGCAAAATGTCCCTACAGATTTCATTTGTGCATTGCATCTCTCTCTCTCTCTCTCTCTCTCTCTCTCTCTCTCTCTCTCTCTCTCTCTCTCTCTCTCTCTCTCTCTCTCCCCATATTTCTCTCTCTCTTTCAATTTCTCTCTCTAATAGTATCTCTCTCCAATAAGGAATGTGAGCATAATTGTCTCAAGGTGTGTCACTCTACATGAAAAATGAAGACAAAATAGATTTTCTAGTACTTGGCAGAGCTGACATCTGGCAGTGGTGGATTGTCACATCTCTTTTGTTGTAGCTATGGCGCATGAAAATGCTCTACCACATCTCTTTTGCTGTTGTCACATGTCGATCTCCTTCTCTCTCTTTGTTAGAGAGCCCTAAATTAAAAACCTAAAACACAAACCTGATACATGGAACATTCTCATTCATCCACGTAGCAAGCCCATGAGATACATGACCCATGCTATGTGGCTTACTCTGATTATTCCATGTGGCACAAGCATATGATGTGGCAACCATGCGTAGTTTGAATAGCCTCTTTAAACATCATTGATACTTGGTCCAATATTTTTTTGTCATGTAGTACGTCCATAAGCTCAAGAGCACACAACACAGAAGTAGTATTACTTAGTGTGCAAATACAAAGATAAGTGGACCTAGAATGAGAGTGGGCATACATACAATGATCAGGGGAAAAAAACTCCTAGTGAGGAAAAAAGTGCCTTGGTGTTCCTAGTGTGTTCACACACATCACTACCATATCATATCAACAAATCCCCCCTGGGAGTGATGCGGTGAACAAGAGCTGGCACTCAATGCGTAGGGAAGCGCCAAGCCCTAAGAGGTGATCAATCCTTAAAGGGAAGTAAGCCCAAATCTTTGCAAAAAGATTTGAACTTCTCATGAGAAAGCACCTTTGTGAGTAGCACATAGGCCAATCTGATCTCTCTTGCTAAGAGTCTCTCCCTGACATAGTGGTAATGCACCCTAATGTGCTTTGTGCCAGCATGAAAGACTGGATTTCTCGCAATTGTCAATGCACTCTGACTGTCAGTGTAGATGGTGGTCGTAGTCTCCTATCCAACACCCAAATCAGCCATAAGGCGTCTGAGCCAAACACACTCAACCGTAGCTGTGAAAGCTGCCATGTACTCAGCTTCACAACTAGAAGTGGCCACAATAGGTTGCTTCTTGCTCAGCCATAAAATGCATGAGCAAAAACCACTTGTGGACACAGGAGTGTCATAACATCCAGCCCAATCTGAGTCTCCCAAGCATGAAGCAAAAACCACTTTTGGAGACACAACTGTCATAACATGCAACCCAATCTGAGTCCAAAAAACCATGCAAATCTGGCGGCAATGATACCCCCTTGGGATAAAACAATCCAAGATGTATGGTGCCACTCAAGTAGTGAAAGATCCTCTTAACATCTTGCCAATGCTTAGACCCTGGGCTATGCATAAGTCTGCTCACCTGTGAGACTACAAACTAAATATCTAGGGGTAGAAGCACATTAACATAGTATGTTATTTATGCTACTTCACACTAACAAAAGGGTACTTCGGTTAGCATATCTTGATTGGGTATATTTGACGTAAAATATTATCTTTTTTTTTTTAATCCAAAGGATTTTGACGTACAATATTATATTGATTGGGTATATTTGTCAGTACAACCACTACAAGGAATGATTACTGCAAGTACTATGAGTTTATGTATGCATGCATCATTGCTCCACTACTTCGAAGAAACTTCCTTCTGTGTGGGCACCACTTTGTAAACTATGTGTGGAAGATTGAGGGAGACTAGGAAAGCCTCGCATATGGTAGCCGCACAGAGTGCAAAAACCTCAGTTCACACCTCTCCTCGCTAGTGCAACACTCCATTGAAGAAAGAGGAGGGCGAGGACAACGAAATATCCAAGCGGAGTAGGGCTTCTGCAGCTATTGACATCGAGAGTGACTCAGACTCAAAAATGTAGAAGAGAGAAAAGTTTGTGACAAGTATCTCTCTCTCTCTCTCTCTCTCTCTCTCTCTCTCTCTCTCTCTCTCTCTCTCTCTCTCTCTCTCTCTCTCTCTCTCTCTCTCTCTCTCTCAGATTCACCAAGATTGTACCAGTTTGGTCTCATAGGTCATTTTGGCCTTTTCAGGACGTTTTTAATATAACATTTCATTTCATTTCTCTAAGCCATGAGCCAACTCTGCTGTCTTCAGCACTATTTTGTAAAGTATCTTTATCCAATGTCTTGACAAACTCAAGTGTCATGGTTTCTTATCATCTGTGACTTGGGTTTAATGTATATAGCTCAAGAAGAAAAAGTTGAGGTCTGCTTGGTTTTGTAGACCCAGGCAGAATCGTTGTGCAATTTTCTTGCATTAATAATGATGTGGGTTGACTCTAGAAATTCTCTAAGTAGATTGGTGCATGTAAAAATAGGGTGCATCTTGATGTTTCATACATACCATGTTTTACTATGCTTTGGTGCCAAAGTAGAGCTAATTAGTTTGTTCTATCGTTTTTTGTAGCTAGACTGTATGCTAGCTAACACTGCCCTATATGCTAGCTATTACTATTTTATATGCTAGCATAGATAGTAGTGTCCTTGTGCTTCTTAGAAATTCTCTAAGTAGATTACATGCATGTAAAAACATGGTGCATCTTGATATTTCATACATACCTTGTTTTATTGTGCTTTGGTGCCAAAGTAGAGCTAATTAGATTGTTCTACTATTTTTTGCAGCTATACTGTATGCTAGCTAACACTGCCATGTATGCTAGCTTACACTGTTCTGCATGCTAGTTAACACTATAGTTGTGTCCTTGTGCTTCTTAGAAATTCTCTAAGTAGACATGTAAAAGCATGGTGCATCTTTAAATTTTATATATAACATATTTTACTGTGCTTTGGTGCCCAAGTAATTCTAATAAGCTTGTTCCACTATTTTTTTGCAGCTAGATGGAGGTGCGCTGCCCCCTGTAGACAATTTTTTGTCAAACAAAGAAAGACTTTAACAACCACTATGGCTTAGACATAGAGGGCAAGGACCCAAGGCTTTTGAAAGATTTGGATGTTTCAAAGGGAGAATGGCTGTCAGTTTTTAGTCACTCCAGGGACACAAGATCTTATAGGGTGAAGTACAATAGCATCTGTCCAGAGCAATACAAGGACCTTGTGATATTTTACATGAAGGTCTATCAGAAGCGCCCCACGAATATGGAAGTGAATGTGTCTTTTGAAAGGGCATATGTGTTGCAGTTCAATCCACGTGCTGTTAAAGACGAGAGGTCGATGCAGTTTGCTTGGGCTATTGTAGATGAAGAGCACAACAATGACCTTAAGAAATCTGGGCACTTCCACATGGATTACTTGTGGTGGAAGGTGAATAATGGTGCTGGTGATTTGATTGTCGGGACTGTGAAAGTCGAAGAGCCCAACATTGAATTGACCCGGCCTCCTCTAATTGCACCTCTGGCAAGCCACTGTCTGTGCAATTAACAGATGATTGGACTAAACAGGGGAAATTCAAAGCTTTGATTAAAGATGTCCAGTGCAGATTGACAGTAGCCAAGGATGAGCATGCAACATGCTTAAAGAAATTGGAGGCTGAAAAAGTGCAGCAACTTAGTGATGAGAAGTTTGGCAAAGCATTATCTTTGTTGTGGATGAGCAAATCAGTGCAACAAAGTTGAAGTTGGCATCTGTCATGAGGATGATCATGTCACAAGAATTCAGCTTGCTTTACAGCTAGAAGCACAGGAGTCAATGAAGGCAGTGCTTGGAGTAGGATCATCTGAGCCTGCAAATGTCCCCATGCTGAGAGTCTATTTTTGGGGCTTAAAATTTCAAGCATTGGTTGCATGTAAAAGGATAACTACAATCCTTATGTGTGTGCTCTCTGACTACAGGTAGAGTTCCTTGCTGATGTTGTCAAGGAGATAGAGATGTAGCATAACCTATTGTAAGAGATGTTGCATAGGGTTGCAGTGGGGCACCGAGTTTACATTTTCCCCCCTCCACCTTCTGTCATGTCTCCCACCCTTGATAAGCTTACTTTACCTATGAAGTGTGTTGGGTGTGGGCATGTATATAATGTCAACAAAGCTGTCATGCTGGTCATGTTGCCATGCAAATACACATATCACTTAGTGTGCTTTACAACCCTGTGTGTCTATACGGATCAATGCATGGTCTAGTATTGCTCTATGGCGATCCCACGAGATGCTCAGTCGACTGTGATATGGGGAGATGGTAAGATCTTTACAAGTTCTCTCAGTGCTACATACCACTGTACTGTGCTACATAAGTGAGACAATGATACATACCATGACCACCATGCTAGAAAACATTGGCTAGGGTGCTAGATAACACTTTCAGTGTCCTACCTAGCAATGTTCTTAGCATAGCAACAATGCTAGATCCAAGTGCCATAATGTTGTTTAATAGTGCCATCATGCTAGCCAACACTGCCATGTATGCTAGCTAATATTGCCATGCATGCTAGTGAAGACACAAAACAAGGGACAAGAGCAAGCGCACAGTCGGGCTGCCTCGGGGCTCGTGCATGCTCACCAGCCCGGGGGGGTCTCTCACTTCATGAATCAATTGGGGGGGGGGGGACACCACCTTGTTTTAAAGATAACAAGGAAACTATCTCTCTCTCTCTTGCATGGTTGGAGTCTCACACGTGAGGTGGAATCCTCTCAATCTCGCACACGATGTATCACAACACCAAAGTCATCTCATGATGAGGGTGCTAAACTCCCGGTGGCTCAAGATCAAGGCCACTTATGACAACGCGAAGCTAGCGGGGCTATGAGCACTTGGGTGCGGCGGTCTCAACACTCAATGACCCACACATATACAATACAACATAAACGTAAGGGGAGAGGTCCTAATCCGTGTACCCAATCAAGCATGTGCGGTCTAGTGTCCTCTCGGGCTTGGTGCATTGGCAAGGCTTCGCATGGAAGTTCTCCCCACCCTCACAAGGTTTTGAAAGTGCAAACAATTATGCAGACTTAAAACATACATGCAAGCCACCCTTCCCGTCTATGTTCACGTCTCTCTCAAATCAATGGTCGTGCTTGGTTGCAAGGCATTAGAGTGGTCTAATTGCTGAAATTACTTCAAACATGCACACCAATTAACACCCACAATTCAAGCACATCACCCTTCAAACAAAATACGACATACCACCATCAATCACTCATCAAATCACACACCAAATCAAAGATCCCCGACTCCTGAAAAGGTGATCCTTGCACTCAACAAGCCATGAGCTTGGAGGCTACACCCACGTGGGATCATGATCGACACAAAACACAACTCCAAACAACCAATTGTTAACACCAAACAAGGCAACACTAGCCTTATGATCAAAACACCCTCAATTAAACATTCTTGCACTCTTAATTTTTAGCATATTGCAAAAAAAAAATAGAGGAAAACCAACACCAACAATCATAAGCAAATACAACATACCATGTAAAATTACTCGTAGGAGAATTTTTCAAGGTATGGGAGCTACTGCACGCGCAATCACCACCACCATAGAGAATTAGATGAGGATTATCCTAATCATCAAGCTTCCCAGTGACTTGATAATTAATAATAATGAGAATTGAGTATGTAGGAGAGAAAATTCCCAATAGATCAATCCACCTTACTCAAATCCACTCCTCCCATCACTCAATTATATCACCCAATTAATTAAAAACTACTCCTAGCAACTCAATTTGCATAGGATGTGTGAATCCAGACGACTCTAGGGGGCTCAAGGTGACTCTAAGAGATTCTCAAAATGACTCAATGAGACTTAATTTGGACTCAAGGATCTCAAGGAAACTCTTTAGGGCTCAATGCAACTCCCAAAATACATAGAAATAAGCTCCTTTTATAGGTGAGAAAGGTAGCTTAGGGCTTAAATTTGATTACAATAATAGGGCTTAAGAAATAATTATTTAGGAGGAGATAAAGAGCTTAGTTAAGCTCTCTGTTATTTTCATGGAAGCTTCAATTTTGATTTTTTTTTTGTGTGTGTGTGTGTGAGAAAAGTCGTTCACACTTTGGAAATACACACATTTCTTCACCAGATTCCCTTTCAATTTTTGTGAAAGGGTATGCCAAATTTGATGGTGGTGGCAAGGGGTGGGGTAGGCTAAATTTAAATGGAGGCTTGGATCATAGCCTAAAAGAAATGAAAGATGAAAAGAAAAGAAATGAAATGACTCATTTCTAAACCGTGCAAGCTAAATCCAAATCTATGGCATGGAAGCTTTTGTAAGAGATGGGATCCACCTGTAAGAACCTCTTGTGCAAGTCATAGGATGTAAGAAGGTGGTCCAATGAGATGCAAGGGTGTAGGCTCCTCAAAAGTAAAGACTCCTCAATGTGCTTAGACCAGCCCATCATGTGCAATTCGGATGCTTTGGAAAAATGAACTAGAGAGAGAATGTGTGCCAATCAGCTAGAGAGAGACAAATTCAAAAATGCGCATTTTTGAAATGGGGCCTTCCCTACTTGCATCATCAGATTTGGAGTATGCTTGACCTTTCCACTTTGCACTTGATGTGTGTGCACCATGCATTTGCCTTTTCACTTCTCACTTTGCCTTCTACTGCTCCACAACTTTACCATTGGATGTCATTTGCTTCACTTTACCATGTCCCACATATTTAATCAAGCCTTTGATTTTTCTTCTTCCTTACTTTCCACTTACCCATGAGAAAAAATCCCATGCCACATGTGCTTGACACTTACCATTACCATGCCACCTAGGATAGGGGCATTCCCACCTATCTTTCCACTTCTTCTTAGGAGAAGCTAGTTCCCGCTCCTCATTTATTTATGCTCTTCACGCTGCATATGGTCGGCCTTATTCTTCAAACACCTGCACAAAATATACATGAACCCCTTGATAAGGGCTGAAATGATGGTTGTGATTTACCCCCATCATTAGCCGAAACTAAGGATGCTAGAGGTATTTATGCCTCTAGCTCCAATGCTTCTCCATCAGTGACGTTTTCTTGTAACCTACTTCTTTGGATGACACATGTGAGAACTCCCATGACAAAGCTTACATGAAACTGTAGCTCCTTTACCTTATCCAAGTCTACCTCTTCATTGAAGATCTATGAAAAATATGGCTTGAGTCGCCATCCATTTACCCTTGTTTGATGTTGTTTGCCGGAGATGTCCATCAATTGGTAGCCCCACCAGCTGGTAGCTGCCATTTGCAAACCTTTCCAAGACCTTAAAAGGGCCTTCCCAATGTGGTAAGAACTTATCTCTTTTGTTGTAGTCGAAGCGATTGTCATAACGTAGCACCAGAGATCCTTCCTTGATGTCTTTCACTGCAAGCTTCTCGTTGAATTTAGACCTTCTCTTGTCAGCTTCTTCTGCATAGTGTTCCATTGCTGCTTCCCTATTCAAAGTTAGCTTTTCCAAATCAAGAATGCGCTGCTTCAGTTTCTCCTTGACATTCTCATCTCGTTTTACTAACACCCTCAAGCTAGACAACTCAATCTCAATGGGCAAGATGGTCTCTTGGCCATACACTAGATGAAAAGGGGTGTAACCCAAGGATGCTTTAAATGAAGTGCGGTATGCCCATAATGCTGTATTAAGATGCTTATCTCAGGTTTGTGCTTTCTCCCCAACATGCTTAGTGATTATCTTACAAATCATCCCATTAACCTTCTCAACTAGACCATTACATTGTGGATAGTAAGGACTAGAGTGCCTTTGCTTGATTCCCAATTTGACCATTAGTTCTTTTACTAAGTCCCCTCTAAACCCAGGTCCTCTATCTGAAATTATTTCAAGAGCTGTACCAAACCTGCAACAAATGTTTTCAAACACAAATTTAGCCACATCCTTGGCTGTAATCCGACTTGTCGGTGAAGCTTTTGCCCATCTTGTCACGTAATCGACACCCACAATAATGTATTCTTTCCCCGCAGCCGTCCTTGGGAGCGGCCCAATTGCATCAATGCCCCATTTCTCAAAAGGCCAATAAACAAGTTTTCTAGGTCCTATGCACTGACACACATCACATGTTTTACACCTAAATTGGGCATCTCGCTGGAGAGATGGCCACACAAAACTAGCCTGCAAGACTTTCTTGCAAGTTATATCTTGAGCAAAGTGCCCACCACAAACATCATTATGACAAGAGTGAAGAATTCGATGAATATCTCCACTAGGAGGGACCTTTTGAAGCACTTGATCCTTCCCTAGATAGAAAAGGTCATCCTTTATGAGTCGATACCTGACCGCCTTTCTTGCCAACCATCTTCTTTCTCCTTTTGTAAGACAAGGGGGTGGCTCCCCTGTCTCTAAAAAACTAAGCACATCTTGTAAAGACTCTTTACCTTGAAGCTTAGGCTCTTGTAACTTGACAGCACCAATTGTAGCTTCTTTTAAACATTCGCTTGCTAGCGCATCTGCATCTTGATTCTTTGCTCTGCCCACATAATGGATTTGCACATGTGTGATCCTCCTAAGTAGGCTCTTCACTTCCTTAAGCTTTGAAGCAAGCTTGTCACTTTTGCATGACCAAATGCCTTGCACTTGTTTCACAATTAACATAGAATCACCATAGACATTAAGGCGGGTAATGTTATTTGAAACACACCATTCTAGCCCTTTGATTAGAGCTACATATTTAGCCTCATTTTTGGAAGAGACATCGGGTAGAACCAAACCTCTCTCCATCACTTTCTCACTAGCAGGGTTGAAAACCACTATACCTGCTGCTACTTTGCCTTCTTTCTTTCTATAGGCACCATCAAAATAGAAGGAAAATGCTTCCTCTATCTCCTTGATTGTTGGGGGTTCTGGTGTGGTCGATTGCTTTGATTCCTTCTTTTCTTTCTTTTCCCTGAACTGGTGGGTTAGAATGTCAGCTAAAGCTGCCCATGTAGACTCTTCCACCATCACCATGTAGTCAAACTCCTGCAATTGCACAATCCACTTATAAATCCTTGCCGAAACATCCATGTGCTGTAAAACATACATAAAGGTATCCTCTATGGTGATAATCACAAAATGTCAAGGCAAGAGATAAGAGCGGAACCTTTGAGTGGCAAACATGAGAGCCAAAACCTTTTTCTCCACTGGAGTATACTCCTTTTCTGCTGTCTTCATCACTCGGCTTGCAAAATACACAGGCCTCATCAAAGTAGTCTTGGGGTCCTTCTGCAAAAGAATGGCTCCAAGAGAATCTGATCCCACACTAGGATTTACAAAAAATGGCTGGTCCCAGATGGGTGGAGAATAGTAGGTAGAGAACCCAAAACCTTCTTAATTTCCTAAAAACTAGCCTCACTCTCCTCACCCCAAACCAAGATTTGTGCATTAGTGAGCTGTTGTAGAGGAAAAGCCAACTGTGACAACTGGTGAATAAACCTTCCAAAGTACCTCACCTTTTGAATGAATGAAGTAAGCTCTTTCACTGTGGTTGGAGAAGAAAGAGCCAAAAGTGCATTGACCTTTGAGGGGTCAGCTTGTATCCCAGACTCAAAAACCACTTGTCCTAATAAGGCAACTTGCTTCTCTCCAGTATGACACTTTGCCATATTCAATTGTCCTCCTAATTGTGCAAGTCGACTCAAGCCTTCATCTACCTTGGCTAGATGCAATGCCTGCATGCTGTAGATACAAAAATCATCTATGTAGACCCTAATGGACTAACCAAAATAGGGCTGAAAAACATGATTCATGAACCTTTGGAATGTTGCTGGAGCATTAGTGAGACCAAAAGGCATCACTCTATAAGCAAAACATCCACATGGAGTAACAAATGTCGTCTTCTTCTGATCCTCCTCGGCTATGCTGATTTGGAAATAGCCCGAGTAGCCATCACACACTGTGTACCTTTCATGTCCTGCAACCTCATTTAAAATTTCATCTTGAAAAGGAAGAGGAAAATGATCCCTCTTGGTTGCTGCATTTAGGGGCTTGTAATCCACACAAACCCGCCACTTGTCGTTCTTCTTTGGGGTCACCACCACAAGGGATACCCACTCTGAATCTTCCATAGGATAAATGAAGCCAGCTTGTAGTAGGTTCTTCACCTCCATCAATAGTGCTTCCTGTTGCACTGTACCAAGTCTTCTTAGCTTTTGGGCCACCGACTTACAATTAGGCTTCAAATTGATGTGGTGCTTTACCACTTTTACACGTGAAATCTCACGGTAATTAGAAATAAAAAGGTGGGAGTGCTTCCTCAACATCACCTTGAACTCTTCCTTCTCTTCATCTGAGAGGTATTTTGCTAACATGCTCTCCAGCCCTTCATCTTTCAGTTCTCCGCTAGTGCTCTCACCATCATTTGAAGTAGACTGCTTCAGGACAATACCACACACTTCTAGTGAGCTATCACTCTCACTCTCACTCTTGCTATCACTACTAGTACCTTCGACCGTGGATGAGGAGTCCTCCATGCTTGACTCATTCTCTGAAGTCTCCAACTCCAAACTCTCTTGCTTTCCCTCTCTCATGTTATACACTATCACCTGTCCTGGTCTGTCTCCCTTCCCTTGTGGCTTAAGGACTAAAGTTCCCTTCTCCCAATTCTGTCTAGCATTCATTGCTATCAACCATGGCCTACCTAAGATAATAGGATAGCCTTCTCCTTTAGCTGGCAAAACATACAAATCCACTCCAACTTTGATTCCACAAACTACAATCTTTACATTTCTACACACTCCCACATACTTCACTGACACATTATTAGCCATCTTCACCTTAAACTCTGTCTTATCATGGACTTCCAATCCTAAACGGTTCATCATCTTCTAACTCATCACACAAACTTGAGCACCTCCATCTACATACACTTTTTGAATTCTCTGGCCCTTGATGTATGCCTCTATCATAGGCAGAACATCCTCATCCTTCTTGGCTTTTACGGAGCCCATCACCTTTGTAGTGCGAGTACTCACCATCTTCGACCATTGCCGCCGCATCTTTGGGGACAAATGAAGGAGCTGTGGCCAAGTAAGCTTGGGTCCTTGGCTACACACATCCTCAATCATATTGTATGGCTCTTCTCTCTCACCAAGGGGAAAATCCTTGATGGTGATCTTCCTTCTTGTACTCGATCTCTTCTTCCTCTTCTTTGCATCCTTTGACGTACCTTCCTCTTCCATCATTGCACTGGCTAGTGGTCCCGCCACTTCTTCACTTACTCGTGCCTTCTTGATTGGCATCACCTCTGGTTCCTTCATCTTCTCTTTCCCTTTGGCTTCAAGCTGGATTACATTGACTGCTCTTTCTTCAGCCATTTTCGGCAAAGGTGGAATTGCCGCAGCTGCTTGCGGTTGCCATAATATTTGAGGCTGAACGACTGGTGGCTTGGGTTGAGCAGGTACTTGGGGCCTGTCTCTGGGTGGAGTTACTTGTCTTCTAGGACCTCTTTCATGGCCATTTCTAGGATGTCTCCTTGGGTGAGGGCAGAAATACATACCATGCCCGTCTTCTCCACAGTTGTAGCAGAAATACTCCTGCCTTCGCGGTGGTCTTCGCGGTGGTTGAGCATTTTGTGCTCGCTCTTCATTAGGGGGTTGAGCTGGTACCCTAGATCCTTGGAACATGTTAATAGACAATTCATTCAATTGATTTGTTACCCTTTGAAGTAACTTCAAATGTGGATCCGCCGACGTCGTAGGAGGTGCATGCAGTTGCTGCTCATTTACTACATTGGCAGAGGATGGTGACTCCCTCCTCATTACATGTGCTTGAAATTGTAACTTTCGGTCCTTCAGCCTTTCCCACTGCATGGCTTCTTCAAAACTCTCTGGGAACTTCCCTTTCACCTTCTCCTGTAAAGATGGAGATAGTCCGGCCAAGAACTTCTCTTTCTTGATCAAATCAGGGGCTCCCTCTCCTTCTGGTAAACTGAGCTCCCATTGGGCCCACAAGGTGAGAAAATGGGTCTCATACGCTTGATAAGAATCAAGTGCAGACTGCCAAAGAGATGACAACCTTTGCCATAACTCCTCTGGGTTGTTGCCAGTACCAAACTTAGCCATAAAGGCATCCTTTAACACTTCCCAACTTCTCTTCTTCTCGGCTGGTAAGCCTGCAAACCAGCTCTTAGCTTCTTCCCGCAAGACTAGGGGAAAAGCTCTAAGCTTCACGGCATCTTTATCTCTTCCCGACACTAAGAATGCCATTTCTAGGTCATCGAGGAAGTTGCTCGCATTCTCTCTTTCTCTTCCATGGAAACTAGGAAAAGCCATTACTGGTTTTCTTTTCCCAAAATTTTAATTTTTTTTTCTTTTCTTTCTTTAAACTTTAAAAACACACAGATATTTACAGTAGCACGAAAATGTGCACGTCGAGGGAAATGCGGTAGTAGATCACCGGGAAGATGAAGGGACTCACCGACGCGTTGATCGCAGCTAGCCTTCACTCACCAAAAGTGTTCCTGAGAACAGATTGGAAACGAAGCTTAGTGCAAACCCATATATGAAATTTTTGTGCAGCGGACGGCCTTATAGGTCCAGCGATATTGTTAGCATTCATAGCAAAATGAAAACATGCATGTCAAATGATTTTTCATAAAGAATGAAAGGCAAAATCACCGGGTGGGGTGAGTTTAAAACTTTCCCTAAAGCACCCAGTCCAAACAATTGCACAATACGTTGCATAAAGTGGATCTTCCTACTTATGGTGACACACACATTAATATGTTGTGTTAAATGAAAATTGTGAAAAACTTAGGCAGCTTGATTATTCATAAACAAGCGCTCAAATACACTCAAGGTCTTCACACAGCCCTCCTCAGTGGGGACACCAAAAATGAAGACACAAAATGAGGGACAAGAGAAAGCGCACAGTCGGGCTGTCTCGGGGCTCGTGCATGCTCACCAACCCGAGGGGGGTCTCTCACTTCATGAATCAATTAGGGAGGGGCACCACCTTGTTTTAAAGACAACAAGGAAACTATTTCTCTCTCTCTCTCTCTCTTGCACAGTTGGAGTCTCACACGTGAGGTGGAATCCTCTCAATCTCGCACACGACGTATCACAACACCAAAGTCATCTCATGATGAGGGTGACAAACTCCCAGTGGCTCAAGATCAAGGCCACTTATACCAACGCGAAGCTAGCGGGGCTACCAGCACTTGGGTGCGGCGGTCTCAACACTCAATGACCCACACATATACAATACAATATAAATGTAAGGGGAGAGGTCCTAATCCGTGTACCCAATCAAGCACGTGTAGTCTAGTGTCCTCTCGGGCTTGGTGCATTGGCGGGGCTTTGCATGGAAGTTTTTCCCACCCTCACAAGGTTTTGAAAGTGCAAACAATTACGCAGACTTAAAACATACATGCAAGCCACCCTTCCCATCTATGTTCACGTCTCTCTCAAATCAATGGTCGTGCTTGGTTGCAAGGCATTAGGGTGGTCTAATTGCTGAAATTACTTCAAATATGCACACCAATCAACACCCACAATTCAAGCACACCATCCTTCAAACAAAATACGACATACCACCATCAATCACTCATCAAATCACACACCAAATCAAAGATCCCCGACTCCCGAAAAGGCAATCCTTGCACTCAACAAGCCATGAGCTTGGAGGCTACACCCACGTGGGATCGTGACAAAACACAACTCCAAACAACCAATTGTTAACAACCAATTAAACACCAAACAAGGCTACACTAGCCTTATGATCAAAACACCCTCAATTAAACATTCTTGCACTCTTAATTTTTAGCATATTGCAAAAAAAATGAGAGGAAAACCAACACCAACGATCATAAGCAATACAACATACCATGTAAAATTACTCGTAGGAGAATTTTTCAAGGTATGGGAGCCACTGCACACGCAATCACCACCACCATAGAGAATTAGATGAGGATTATCCTAATCATCAAGCTTCCCAGTGACTTGATAATTAATAATAATGAGAATTGAGTATGTAGGAGAGCAAATTCCCAATAGATCAATCTACCTTACTCAAATCCACTCCTCCCATCACTCAATTATAACACCCAATTAATTAAAAACTACTCCTAGCAACTCAATTTGCATAGGATGTGTGAATCAAGACGACTCTAGGGGGCTCAAGGTGACTCTAAGAGATTCTCAAAATGACTCAATGAGACTTAATTTGGACGCAAGGATCTCAAGGCAACTCTTTAGGGCTCAATGCAACTCCCAAAATACATAGAAATAAGCTCCTTTTATAGGTGAGAAAGGTAGCTTAGGGCTTAAATTTGATTACAATAATAGGGCTTAAGAAATAATTATTTAGGAGGAGATAAAGAGCTTAGTTAAGCTCTCTGTTATTTTCATAGAAGCTTCAATTTTGATTTTTTTGTGTGTGTGTGTGTGTGTGAGAAAAGTCGTTCACACTTTGGAAATACACACATTTCTTCACCAGATTCCCTTTCAATTTTTGTGAAAGGGTATGCCAAATTTGATGGCAGGGGGTGGGGTAGGCTAAATTTAAATGGAGGCTTGGATCATAGCCTAAAAGAAATGAAAGATGAAAAGAAAAGAAATGAAATGGCTCATTTCTAAACCGTGCAAGCTAAATCCAAATCTATGACATGGAAGCTTTTGTAAGAGATGGGATCCACCTGTAAGAACCTCTTGTGCAAGTCATAGGATGTAAGAAGGTGGTCCAATGAGATGCAAGGGTGTAGGCTCCTCAAAAGTAAAGACTCCTCAATGTGCTTAGACCAGCCCATCATGTGCAATTCGGATGCTTTGGAAAAGTGAACTAGAGAGAGAATGTGTGCCAATCAACTAGAGAGAGATAATTTCAAAAATGCGCATTTTTGAAATGGGGCCTTCCCTGCTTGCATCATCAGATTTGGAGTATGCTGGACCTTTCCACTTTGCACTTGATGTGTGTGCACTATGCATTTGCCTTTTCACTTCTCACTTTGCCTTCTACTGCTCCACAACTTTACCATTGGATGTCATTTGCTTCACTTTACCATGTCCCACATATTTAATCAAGCCTTTGATTTTTCTTCTTCCTTACTTTCCACTTACCCATGAGAAAAAATCCCATGCCACATGTACTTGACACTTACCATTACCATGCCAACTAGGATAGGGGCATTCCCACCTATCTTTCCACTTCTTCTTAGGAGAAGCTAGTTCCTGCTCCTCATTTATTTATGCTCTTCACGCTGTATATGGTCGGCCTTATTCTTCAAACACCTGTACAAAATATACATGAAACCCTTGATAAGGGCTGAAATGATGGTTGTGATTTACCCCCATCACTAGCTAACACTACATGTATGCTAGTTAACACTATTTTGTATGCTAGTTAACATTACATTATCATAGCTACCATGCATGCTAGCTAACACTACCTGTATGCTAGTTAACAATGCTTGTATGCTAGCAAGTAGTTAACACTACTTGCATGCTAGTTAACACTATTTTGTATGCTAGTTATCACTCCCTGTATGCTAGTTAACACTACATTATCATAGTTAGCAGTTTCCTTGTGCTTCTTTGCATAGCAACAATGCTAGATACATTGCCATCATGTTTATTAATAGTGCTACCATGCTAGCTAACACTTCCCTATATGCTAGCTCACACATCAGATCATGGTTAATATTGTCCTTGTGCTTCTTAGCATAGCAACAATGCTAGATAGCCATCATGCTAGCTAACACTACCCTGTATCATAGTTAGTGCCATGGTAGTGAACATTGCCACATGCTAGTTTAGCTAATGGTCCTACCTAACACAGTGTATATTGAGTGATAACATTCTTTTGGGCTACTTAATGGTGTTGTCCCGCTCATTAGGCTAACATTTTGTGGGAAATTTGATTTTCTTGCAACAAACATGTCATGCGGCTCATCAAGGAGGAGCCAGATGTTCTCAACCATGAAGACAAAGGGCGATCCATCAATTGAAAGGCTCCAATAGGTTATTAGAAATGAAGGCATTGGGGGAGAGGACCCTCAGTTGATTGCAGATACCATCAATTTAAAGCATGCAGCTGTTATGATTGGAATTGAAGGGTTGGAGAACAAGGTGCAAGACTTGAGTGTTGCTAATGCAGAGGAAGAGAAGGTAGAAGAGGAGGAAGCAGAGGGGGACAATGTAGAAGAGGAAGCAGAGCAACAATAGGAGTTGGCCAATGTAAATAAAGATATAGCTGAGGTCTTAGAGGACTTGAGCAACCAGGTCTTTAGCTCAGCTAAGTTGGATGTAGGAGACGTGGGCCATTTCCAGAAGGTTCTTACAAGAAAGAAGGGTCATGTGCACCTAGGTAGTTGCTTCTCTCCTGCCAAGAAATGGAAACCCTTTGCAGGTAGACCAAATTCTTGGCCCAATAGTTCTATAGTGAAAGTCGGGAAAACATGTGCTTGCAAGAAACTTTGATTCTATCCTCTTGTGTAGAAATCACTCTCTATAATGCAAATTTTTCTTTGTGTCATCAAGCAAGCTTGTGTATAAGTGTCTAAGTATTACATTACTATGTGTAGGTGGTTGTGTGCTAGTGATGTGGGTGCCTAGTCATTTGTATGTTACAGTTGATTGCTCAACAGAGGCTGAAATGCATGTGGTATGGATGTCAAAAATTTATTGTTTGCTTGCTGCAACGCCCCACCTGCAACAATTTCTGGTACGGTTCTATCAACTGACACTACCGATAATAGTTGAAGATAAGGTGTTAATGTTGATTTTGCATCCACCACCACCGGTCAAGAAAAAGAAGAGAAAGCGTCGACAGCTAGCAGTCCTCCCAGTAGTAGAAATTTTCATTGATCGTGTGCCACCGCCATTAGAAATTGATCTACCGTACTTAAATCAAATTCCTCCTCCCTTAGCGAGTGATGCAAGGGTGTTGATATTAGACCTGAATGGTGTGTTGCTATCACATTTTTGGCTAGGTGAGGCGATTCTAAAGCATACAAATAGGATGACAGAGGTGGCCTATCATAATGGCCAGCCGGGTGTTTGTCTGTCCCAGAGGCCTTCAGTTCTTGCTATGGTGCTTTGACCATTTTACTATCTATATATGGAGTTGTGCCAAAGTATCCAATGTTTCCAAACTAGTTTGCAAAGCTTTTCTAGAAATTTGGAATAAATTTGTAGGTCGACTTATGTCGTAGTCCCAGTGCACAAGGCACAAAGGGGATCCAAAAGTTTTTGAAACTGACTAGTCCCTATTTTACAAGGAGCTATCATGTTTTTGGCATCAAAATGACAAGTACAATGCTTCAAACACTTTGATTGTCGATGATTCTACATACAAATGTTTTTGTAATCCATGGCATTGTTGTATTATTCTACCAAAGCTTTGTGCTATGCCAAAGCACGAGTTTGATGGGTTTCTCACCAACAAACTTGTCAACTGGCTCTGGCATTGGCTGCTTGCACCTAACTGCCCGAGAAAAGCTTCAGAGAACATGATGCATACCCCCCTGGACAGTGAGAGTATCTTTATGTTTTGGTTTGAAACTGCTAAGTGCTAAAATGTATACACAACATTATAATAGAACTATACTATTTATCTATGTTGCCTTTTCTTGATGAGAAAACAACTTACATTGTATTCACGACTGTGAGTGCCCTGCCAAAGCTCGTCAGCCGTATCTGTCCATCTCTCTTTGGCCTAGACCGCATTGAGCTCCCGACAGCCCTCTCACTTGGGACCGATGCCGAGATAAGGCTCTCTTCCCTATCTCCGAACGCCAACCCAAGGGGGTCTCATAGCAACTAGTTCCTCCCACTAGAACCTTACTTGGTAAAATAAAATTTTCCAAAAAATTCGAAGTCATCCGATTAGGGCGTACTCAATCCTCCAGGGCCAATTGGGAAGAGCACTCTAGTTTTTCCTCCTTGGTTCAAAGATACCAACGTCTTTTTCCCGGCCGTCACCCAGACATGCTCATTGGTACATTCCCCTAAGAGGAGTGTTTCTTACCTCTGTTACTACACGTATCCCATCGTTCCCATTTTGAATACCCACTCCGTACTTCTAGGTTCTAAAGAGAAAAAGTTTTGGATCAACGATCGGCCAACAGTATACCCTCCGGACTCCACCCGCCCACCGGACCTTTAGAATCCACGGTTAACCCCTTCTCAAAGTAGTACTAACTACTAAGAAAGCAGTGTCAAACAAGAAGGCATTACAAACAGCCCACAGACTGTTGTCCCTTCGAGCTGGGGTCTCCGTATGGTAGTCCCCACCATACTTTTACATATTTTTGGTTCCTTTTCCCTTATAGCTTACTTTTATCTAGGTTATCTTTATAACCATGCAATAACATATACTTCTCCCAAGATTCCATCCTCTACAGGCCATGGATTCTTGGTCAAATATTAACTTGATTGCATTAATCATTGTTGCATTAAAGAACATACCTGGCATTTCTTATGAGGAAGATTCCTTTGTTTAATAAGGTAAGAGTAGAATGATTATTCTTAGTTACTTGAGAGTTTATAGTCATGGAATTGAGTTATTAAGTGGTCACCAAGCAAGAGGGAAAAGAGAACACTTTCCATTAAGATCAACTTTAAACTCCCTTATGATCCAAGATAACTTAGGATCGCGAGAAGTGATTATAGTGAATAAGATTACTTTAAGGAAACCCTTGAAATCTTATGGTTATAAGACTTGAGAATTTCTTTGATTGCAATAACTGGTGTCTTTATATGAAGCTATAGATTACTTAAGTTTTTGTACGATGCTTACTAGAAATTGAATCCTACTTAACCAAGTCTTCTTGAATCAAGAGATAAACATACTTGCATAATTGCTTATGATTCACATTAATACTTGATGAGGTGAATCCTATCTACCATTTAGGTAATGCATTGTGTGTGGGGAACAAGAGAAGAAGGTGATGCAACCATATTACAAGACCACTTGACCACTTAGCCTTATTGAAAGAATATACATTGGATAGGTTGCAAGCTTGGGCTTGACCTTATCTTGAAAGAATAAAATTACATTGGTGATTTTGAGGATCCATCCTCTTAAATGAACTTAACTCAACATACTTAATCAAAAGACACTCTTAAAATCAGTTATGCTTCTTAAGTGCCTAGTGCAAGTTTCATTCACGTTGGGGGATTGGGGTTTTATTGGTGCAAAATGAAAAAATAAAAGAGCATGCTTGATTAGAGATTGTTCTTGAGATCTAATTCTTATCTTCCTAATGATATGAACTTTATCCTTTGTTAAACTTCTCACAAGAAACTTATAACCTTTTACTTGAACTTATACTTTAAGAAAATGCATAAGGAAAACCTAATTAAGAGTTATACTTAACATTAACTTGTTTCATGGTTTCTCCTTAATCATAAGATTAAGAGACCTTACCATTCCTAAGACTTATGAGGAGTTTCCTAATCACAATCTCATCATTAAACCTTACCTAAGTTAGATCTTATCTTTAATGAGAAAATTATGAGAGAGTCTTACCCTTACCTTTTCTTACTCTTGACTTCAAACAACTTCTCAAGCTTCTTGAATTCTTCTTTCACTAATAGGCATTCAAAAGTTCTTATGAAGGGGGAGAGGACTCTTATGCTCAGCTCTTTGAAAAACTTTAGTCATGTGGATGCACAAGAGGGTTTAGGATTATGCATAAACTTTCAAAAATTTACCATAATCGCCCTACAAGATGGACTAATTTTGAATTTTCTAATGATGAAACAAACAAGAATTTAACCTTTATGTGAAACACGACTCATGTCTTACCTTCTATGCATGCTTCCTATTAATTTTTGATCCATAAACATATAGCATATAAATTTCTTCTAAACATGCCTATTGTCAAGAAGAGGGTTGACTCTTCTATGCACATGCATAGTAGTCATCTTTTAGTTAAAATGATTGTGCATAATTACCTTAAATAAGCTTGAATATAGGCAAACACAATATGACTTCTAGATGCATAATTAGTGATAATTAGAAAGAGGTTTATGTATTTTATGCATAATTCTTGGAAAAAATTTGACATAATCTCCCCACAATAATCTCCCCACAATAGGGATATTTTACCAAGTAAAAGAAGATCCTCTTTGAATATCTTAAGAGGTATTCCCTAATCAACAACATACTTGACAATTTTGCAAGAAAGATTAGCTTAGTTCTTAATTATGTTAAGCATAACTATGTATAAGAATTTAACCCTCTTTTCAAGTACGTCTTCCTTCTTCTTACACATGTTTTAGACATGCTTTAAGAAAAGGGCATGCTGCTTGAGGTTTACTTCTAAGAAAGAAGGGATTTTTAAGAGAAAGCCTCTTATAATCATTCAAATCAATCCTAAAGAAACTTAGCTATGCATTAGAAACAAGACATAAGCAAGAAGAGGATTATGCATAAAGTTAAGCTTAAGGATCTAGGAAAATTTTGCCATAATTTTCCCTCTTTATGCATGATTTTTATCATAATAACAAGAGGGTTTTCATGGCCTCTTAATGAATGAAGAAATTAACTTGATTAAAAGTTTTATTTTGAGATCATAACACTTAATCACCCTACTCTTAATCACATTATCAAATACCATGACATAAGCTTGAAAGAGAAGACAATACATGAAAGAGGCATAAGAAGAAGAGTAAGAAGAGGATTTCCCTCTTCTTAAAGAGGCTTACCTTGATGATAAATTGATAATCCTTACTTGAGGAAAGGGGTGGAGGAAGAGGGTTAAGCTTGAGGAAGAAGCACTTGCTTGAAGAGGATGCCCTTGTGATGAAGAGCTTCAATGGAAAGCTTCCTTTCTTTCTTCTCTTTCAATGCTATGGAGAAACCCTAAAGGAACATGAAAGAGGGCTTAAAGGGCTTGGAAGAGGAGGCTAATGGGGTGGGTAAGAGGCTACGGAAAGCTCAAGTGCTACTACACATGCTAGGCATGCCCAAGATGAAGAAGTATGAAGGGAGGTCAAAAACGATTTTGCAAGGGAAAGAGGGTTGCTTGCTATGCTTGCTATGAGGTGCGGCTATGATGCTTGAGCATAGGGAAAGCTTAGCAATCACTAGGGCAAGCTCCCTCTTGAATATGGTGGGCAATGGTGAAGGAGGTGATGAGCTAGAAGCTTAAGGGTTTTCACTACAAAGCAAGCTTTCCATGAAAGCTTCACTTTTCTACAATGAGAGTGAAAAAGTGACTCTATTCTTTCTCTCTCCTAATTTTACAAAGCAAGGGTGTCTTTAAATAGAAATGAGGCCTCCCTCAAATACACTAAGTCTCTAGAATTTTCCCATAAGCACCCATTCTCTCCAAGTCTCATAAAACAAGCTCTCCCGAAGTAGCCTGAAATAGGTCTCGGGAAGAAAAATAATGGATAGTTGATTCAACCAGAGTGAGATATTGATCATCTATGATTTGGAGTTCATCAATCCCAGACCAAATATCCCTCATGTGCAAGGATAAGGTAATTGGAGCTATTGTCCTCTAAAAAATTATCACTCAGACCTCCCAAAATGGCTGATTCATGAGTAAAATCTACACAAAGATTCTCCGTAAAGCTAACTGGGAGGATGGTAGATCAACCTATGTTTTTTTATTTCTTCAGACTAAACTTAAGGGAGATATATGTTGAAACTTGGACCTTTCAGATTTCCCGAGTTCTCAAAATTTCACTTTTTTCCTCTCAAACTGGCCCCGAAAAGCACTATTTTTGACTAAAAAGTTATTTGGAAAGGAGATAGGCTAACTTTTGGCCTCGCCTTTCAAAAATAACTCTAAACAAGTAAGCATATCAAATCTTGAAGCATTTTGAGTTTTTGATGCTTATAGAGTGACCCGGGAACCTCAAAAATGATCCCAGAAAGGTGAAGTTTCAGGTTGTATACTAGATTATTGTTCTCTAACGGTCCCCATTGTCTTGGATTTCCTAGTTGAGGTCCTTGAGGAGGCCCTTACAATGACATTATAATATAACTATACGATTTATCTGTCGCCTTTTTTGATGACTTGCAGGGAGTGTTATTTTGTAATTGCATATTGTATTTCTGTCAAATTGTATTTTTGTGCTGTGTTATGGTTGACATGAAAGTTCTATGAGGCCTGTTCTTAAAAGACTAAGCTCTTGGAAACACTATGGTGGACATCGATGTGAACAATGGGTTGTTTGTAAACAATGTGCTTTGCAAGGCTACTACCTTATGCTAGTTAGCACATAGCAGTATTCTAGTTAGCATACCCAATATGCATTTGTATGCTAGTTTCACATAATTGTGCCAAGATATCATACTCAGCATATATATTGTGTTCTCCTTTACCAAAGTCACATACCTGCATCAAACTTAGTTAATGTATCCTTTTGTGCTAGTAAGCATATACTAGTATGCTAGTTAGCACAGCCCTCTAAAGCACAATTTGTTAATTAGCACATAGCAATATGCTAGCTAGCACACACTCATATGTATATGTAATCTAGTTCATATACCTTTGACATGATCACATACCTACATAAAATTTAGCATATCCTTATGTGCTAGTTAGCATATTCTAGTATGCTAGATAACAGAGAACTCTAAAGCACAATTTTCTAATTAGAACATAGAAATATGCTAGCTAGCACACACTAGTACGTATATGCATTCTAGTTCATACACCTTTGACATGATCATATAACTACATAAAACTTAGCATATCCTTATGTGCTGGTTAGCATATACTAGTATGCTAGTTAACACAACACTCTAAAGCACCGTTTGCTAATTAGAACATGGCAGTATGCTAGCTAGCACACTTGTACGTATATGCATTCTAGTTCATACAACTTTGACATGATCATATACCTACATAAAACTTAGCATATCCGAGAGCATATCCTTATGTGCTAGTTAGCATATGCTAGTATGCGAGTTAGCACATCACTCTATACCACCTTGTACATAAAACTTAGCATATCCTTATGTGCTAGTTAGCACATCACTCTAGACCACCTTGTGCTAATTAGCATATACTAGTATGCTAATTAGCATATACTAGTATGCCAGTTAGCACATCACTCTATACCACCTTGTGCTAATTTGACAATTCACATGTCTCTATGTGCTAAGGATTAAAAGGGGACACATACATTTTTTAGAAATCAATTTCTCTTGCTAAGTGAGTTGAATTGAAGATAGGTTACATTTCAATTGGCATGCTATTATAGATAGCTTCATAGATTTTTTGAGTGATACAATAGAGGTTTCTTCTTCTTGGGAAAAGGTGTCTCCAGGTCAAAGTGCATTGCTCAACACAACATGATGTCCTTCATACAGAGCTACATCCAAACCTTCCTCATCATGAAGGAGTGGTTTAGATTCTGCCAAAGGTTCCAATATATGGTAGTCCCAGGCTAGAACATGTGATTTATTGATACACCTATTCCAGTGACCATGCATGATGCAAGCATCACAAAAGCAAGCCAACTGTCTAGTGGCCAGCCCTGTAGGATCATGAGGATTATACTCACGGATGGCATGCAATGTCCTAGACTTTGGAATTGGTTGACAGTTCCATTTTAGCTCTCTGTTAACCTCTCCTACTTTGACCTCCCAAAAAACACGTGCAACTTTTCTTTGTTTTGAAGCATAGCAAGCATCTGCACCCTCTAATAGGTTGGCCCTATAGTAAGCAACCACATCAGTAGTGCAAGTCAATTTAGGACCATCTATCTAAATTGACCATGCATGCAAGCATCACAAAAGCAAGCCAACTATCTAGTGGCCAGCCCTGTAGGACCATGAGGATACACCTATTCTATTGACCATGCATGCAAGCATCACAAAAGCAAGCCAGCTGTCTAGTGGCCAACCCTGTAGCATCATGAGGATTATACCCACGGATGGCATGCAATGTCCTAGACTTTGGAATTGGTTGACAGTTCCATTTTAGCTCTCTGTTAACCTCTCCTACTTTGACCTCCCAAAAAACACGTGCAATTTTTCTTTGTTTTGAAGCATAGCAAGCATCTGCACCCTCTAATACGTTGGCCCTACAGTAAGCAACCACATCAGCAGTGCAAGTCAATTTAGGACCATCTGTCTTTAGCTGTTTGTGAGTCAGTGTTCTCTTCACCACATCCCCTACCCCATCATGTTCTCCCTTACCATGCCCCGATGCCGAGAAGAACCAGCTCATTTGTACCCCTATCAAACTTGCATACCTGGCTAAAAAATAGAAGGGCCTACATGCCTTAAACTACAAAGCAGCACCGTCTAACCACACCCAGTGTGATTTGATTGAAATTCTTTGCTCCTTCAGCCATCCAAAGTGAAACATGAAGCAATGCTGTACAAACAAGGTATCATGAACTGTGTCATCTGAAATGAAGAAGTGGATAGTCTTGACGATGTCGCCAGCCTTCTTGATATATGTTATGTGGACAAGCATGCTTACTTGTGTTGAATGCCAATGCATAGATTGGATTTCATTTTGCTCTTTGAAAGAGTAGTTCTCTGCAAAGTCAACCACAGAAACAACCACGTCATCAGGGAAGCTATGAATACATTCTTTAAACTGCTGTGATTGCCAACGGGCAAGGTAGTTGTGGGTAATGAAGATCCTTAGCTTGGATTTTAAAAATGCAAGAAACTCCCATGTCTGCATTTCCCTATTCAGAAGGTCTTTCCTCTTCCTTGTATTACCTATCTTGTCCATAATGTCCACAAATGCAAACACCTTTACTATAATGGACAACCCTCCCTTTCTTGTCTCCAGAGGACAGAAAAGGAGTTTCTGGACTCCAAAATTTTTGCATTCACCCATCAAGCACTTTTGATTATGGAATAGCTCCCCCTCTTGCTTTGGACAGACCACCGACTCCAATAGCTTGGTGACACCACTATAAGTATGTGCTACAAAGGAGCAGATACTATTGGAACCATTCCCAACACACATCTGACAATTACATTGACATTTGCCCCCATGGAGGCCAAACTTTCGGGAACACAAATGATTGAGTGCATCTTTCAAGAAAGACATCTGCACATGATACTCATAGCAACATGTATATCTATCCTTCACTCGACGTACAAAGTAAGGCTTTAAATACTCAAAAGCACGTAGATGAATTTTGCACTCTGGATGAAGGGTTTTGAATCTACGGAACAACTCAACCTATAGAGAATCAACTCAACACATCAAATGCTACATGTGACTTGAGATTTACTAGCAGCTACATAACATGGTACTTAGTATGACTTGTATGCTACCAACCAAGAAGGAAGGTGCTAACACGAGGAACAATATGCTAATTAGCATGGCATGCATGTTACTTACCATAGCCTTTGTGCTAGTGGCTAGGAAGGGTATGTGCTAGCACCATGAACAATATGCTAGTTAGCATGGCATCTATGCTACTTTACATAGCCTATATGCTATAGTCCAAGAAGTGTATGCTACTAAACATGTTGTGTCTACCTAAAAGCATTGTGTATATGCTAGAAATCATGGCGTGTGTGATACTTACCATAGCCCATATGCTAGTAGCCACGAAGAGTATGCTACTAAGCATGGTGTGTGCCTAAAAGCATTATGTATATGCTAGTAAGCATGGCATGTATCACATCAAGCATAGCATACATGATAGTTAGCATGGAGTGTATTCTTGTCAGCATGGCATGTATGCTTGTTAGCATTATGCTATCAATCATGGCATACATGTTAGTCAGCATGGAGTGTATGCTAGTCAGCATGGCATGTATGCTTGCTAGCATAACCCATATGCTATCAAGCATAGCGTACATGCTAGTAAGAATGGAGTGTATGCTAGTTAGCATGGTGTGTATGCTTGTTAGCATAACCCATATGCTACTCACCATGACTTCATGCTAATAAGCTTGGACTAAATGCTATTGAACATGGCGTGGATGCTACCAAACATGGCCCATATGCTAGTTTGCATGGCATGTATGCTATTGAGCAAGGTGAATATGCTACTAGCATGAAGTGTATGCTAGTTAGCACACCCCATATGCTAGTAACCTCACAGAGCATGCTAATAATCATTGGGCAATGCGGCTACTAAGTTGATGCATATGCTACAAAGCATGGTGTGTATGTTACATAGCATGGTCCATTTTCTACTTAGCTTGTCATGTATGCTACTAAGCATGGAGTGTTGCTAGTCAGCATGGCATGTATGTGACAAAGAATGGCCCATAGGCTAGCTAGCATTGTGTGTATGCCACTAGGAATTACCCAAATGCTATTGAGGTGATGAGTAGATGTTGGGGATATATGCTATTGAGGTGATGAGTAGATGTTGGGGATATATGCTAGCATCATTGAATAGAAGCTATATTGCATATATATATAGTACATGATATATAGCAAGAACTGTGCTGATTAGCATCTCCTTTGTCCTACGTAGCACAGAATAGATGATATACTTATGGCACATCAAGTAGATGAACCGGGTGTTTGATGTAGCTCTTCCTTCCCAATCTTTTTCTACAGACATCCTTCTTATTTGGAGAAACACGTGATTCGGATTGACAAAATGTGTAAACTAGTTCCTTCAATTCCTCTGCTACATTGCTATTTTTGACATGCTGCCAATGAGAATAAGCCAGAACCATGAGCTGACTTGGCTTGGACACTAGACCTTGCCCTGTACAAGGAGTGCTTTGTAACCTGCATAACCCTTGCCACCTTAGCAACGGGCAAGTTTTTAGATGAGTTCATTAGCATTGCCAAAGCACTTTTCTTGAGAAATAGCTCATCCTTGTTTGAGGGCTGCTTAACAATCGCCAATGTGTCATGCACATTTGCAAGTAACATGGATTGCACTTGTTGCTCCTCCCTGAAGGCTTCATCGAGTAAACTGAGCATTACTGGGTGCTCCAAAACTTGATTAAGGATTCGGCACTTGAGAGAGAGAGAGAGAGAGAGAGAGAGAGAGAGAGAGAGAGAGAGAGATTGTGCACAATTGCAAAAGGAAGTGTTCTTGAGGGATAAAGAGCTTGAGAGCTAGAATTCAAGCTACAGAGCTCTCCACAGAAACTACGGGTATTGGGGAGAGAGAGAGAGAGAGAGAGAGAGAGAGAGAGAGAGAGAGAGAGAGAGAGAGAGAGAGAGAGAGAGAGAGAGAGATTATGCACAGTTGCAAAAGGAAGTGAGAATTCAAGCTACAGAGATCTCCACAAAAACTACACGGATTGGGGGGAAAGAGAGAGATAGGGGAGAAAAAAACCACATTTGAAGCAAAGAACGTGGGAGATAGTCGTGGGTAGTAACTGCTCCTTTTCTATTTTCAAATACAACACTTTATTCTTTGAAAAACCAAATAGGAAAAAGAAAAATGGTATATGCTATCTAGCAATGTCCATGGACATGCTATTTGATACAAGTTAGCATGCTTCCACCCTTAGCCTTGTAATGCATTCATAAATCAGGCACCCAATAGCCTGCTGATAGAGAGTGACATCATAGTGATCTCTAGTATCATGAAGACTCAACTTCAAACCTATCTCCATAGGAGTAGCAATAGGCTTGCAGTCTTCAAGGCTAAATCTTTGCAATAATATCTCAACATATTGTGTCTAGCACAAGGTAATCCCTTCATCACATTGCTTAAAGTGAATACCCAAGTAATGATGCAAATGCCCCAAATCTGACATCTCAAAAGAGGTATTTAATTCAGCCTTAAAATCAACAATATGCATCTCATTAGGACCAGTGAATAGCATGTCATCAATGTAAAGAACAATGATTAGAAATGCATCACCCTGTCATTTGACATACAAGGTGCTCTCCATCACATTGCTTAAAGTGAATACCAAGTAATGATGCAAATGCCCCAAATCTGACATCTCAAAAGAGGCATTTAATTCAGCCTTAAAATCAACAACATGCATCTTATTAGAACCAATGAATAGCATGTCATCAACGTAAAGAACAATGATAAAAAATGCATCGCCCTGTCATTTGACATACAAGGTGCTCTCAGTTGTGGACTATTTTGAAAACCATGTGCAACCAAATACACATGAATCTTCTCATACTAAGCACGGGGTGCTTGTTTCAAACCATACAATGCCTTTTTCAGCTTGCACACTTTATTTTCTTACCCTTTATGCACAAAACCATGAGGTTGCACTACATAGACTTCTTCATGCAAATCTCCATTTAGAAATGCAGTTTTAATGTCCAACTAATGTACATTCCAACCATTATGAGTAGCCAAAGCACAAATGCTATGAATGGTGCTCATACGACAAGTGGAGAAAAGGTCTCCTCAAAGTCAATGCCCTTTTCTTGAGCATAACCATTTGCCACAAACCTAGCCTTGTAGAGCTCAATGCTACCATCAAGCTTACGTTTCAATTTATAGAACCACTTAGTACCAATGGCCTTCTTACCAAGAGGCAAATCAACAAAAGACCATGTGCCATTCTTCATAAAAACATCTATTCAGATTGCATAGTAGCCCACCAATTTTTTGAATTCTGTGCTTCATCAAAAGTAACAGGTCCATCTTCATCACACGGACTAGAAACAGTCAATGCATAACAATCTGATGCATAAGAAGTGTGTTGAGAAACAAAACGAGTATGGCTAGGCAATGGCACATCCAATTTACTGTCATGCAAAGTTTGCACTAGCCATTTAGGCATATTTCTAGCCTCCTCATTTTCAACCCTATCCTCATAAAGTACATCATGTACATATACATTAGTAATAGGCTGATTTGTGTACTCATTCGAAACCTATAATGGCCTATGATGTGCCTCATGATGATCTACATTCGATGAACCACCACCAAAAAGAGGCAACAAAGTGTCATGCATATCCTGTGAGCTTACATCTATGTCCTTGCTACATGAAAGCAATGGTTGCACAACATCTTTCACAAACACTACATCTCGGCTAACCAAAATACTCTTTTTTGTGTGGATGATACAACCTGTAACCTTCAACAAAGATATATTTGGCAGCCTTATCATCCAATTTTTTGCAATGTTGCTAAGGCACCAATGCATAGGCCAAGCAACCAAAACATGAAAATGAGAAACTGATGGCTTTCTACAATACCAAGCTCCATATGGAGTGATAGACTGCAAAGCTTTAGTTGTACACATGTTCAGTACATAAGTGGCACACATAATAGCCTCAATCCAAAAACCATGAGGTAATGCTTGACTCTTGACTATACATCTTGCCATTTCCATGAGAGACCTATTCTTTCTCTCAACTACATCATTTTTTGTGGTCTATAAGGCACTATACATTGGTGTTTTATCCCACATTCAGTTAGAAATGCATCAAACTATTTTGACATATACTTCCCCTTTAATCATAATAGAGAGTGTCCACTTTACATCCTGACAAATTTTTAGCCATACATACAAACTATTTGAAGCATAAGAACACTTCAGACTTCATCTTCAAAGGATACACCCATGCATGCCTAGAGTAATCATCAATAAAATTTGAAGGATGCAGGAGTTTAGTGTATCACCATCTCAATCTTTTAAGTGTATTTGAATCCCTCAACATAATGGTAATTCTTCTACTATGTGCAGCAAGTATACAAATGTCATTGAAGTACTCTATCATGAAGTCTTCAAATGCTTCTTGAATGCACAAGAGACCCATTAATTTCCATCAAAGATTGAGTCCCCACTCCTCGCAAATTTGTCAAACAAGACGTCTAAAGGGAAGCTTGGGGGTTGTCATCTTGACAGTTTTTTGCAGTTTTCTGATCTTGCACAATATCGGACTATGGGCACCGTACCTTTGCGCTCTTGATCTCTTCAAAATGTGCTGGGGATTCTTCTGCTTTCTTAGTTTTCTTGCGCAAGCCTTTGATGCTAGATTATGGCCTTTACCCGTTTGACGAGTAGTAGCTTTTGTCCTCGCCATAGTCTTGGATAAACAAGTCAAAGCTCTCTCTCTCTCTCTCTCTCTCTCTCTCTCTCTAAAATTGCCGAGCAATGCATGAGAGGCAGTTCGTTTGGCATGAAAGGTCTCTTGTGCATTACCCAGCAACTCCAACCTCTCTCTCTCTCTCTCTCTCTCTCTCTCTCTCTCTCTCTCTCTCACACACACACACACACACACACACTGCCAATAGAAAAGAATCTCTTTCTCTCTCTCTCTCTCTCTCTCTCTCTCTCTCTCTCTCTCTCTCTCTCTCTCTCTCTCTCTCTCTCTCTCTCTCTCTCTCTCTCTCTCTCTCTCTCTCTCTCTTGTAGAAAAGGAAGCCGAAAAGAAGATAGGAACAGATGATGAAGAAAAGGTGCATGCCCTTCTGAAGGAGATAGAGAAAATTGAAGTAGCCAGAAAGGAAACTGAGTTGAAATTTGCGGATGATAGTGATGACGAATAGTCCGATTTTGCCAAATACAAGGAATAAGAATGGAATAAAAGGGCATTATGTAAAATTCTTGGCTAATGGAGTAATCAGTTTATGGTTTTCAAGTTTGTCTAAGAATCTGTCTCATTTTTTTTTGTGTTGATCTCCTCCCCCCCCCCCTACTCCAAAAGACTTTCTGCCGAGCAACGCGCATAATGAAATCCGACGAAATCGTATAGGCTTGTGCGTGCTACTTGGCAGGAATAAAACGGAGAGAGAAGATGTTTCATTAAGAGGAGAGAGAGAGAGAGAGAGAGAGAGAGAGAGAGAGAGAGAGAGAGAGAACCTGCCCTGCTTTCGCGTGTCAGCTCTTGAATTGTTGACGGATTGAGATACTTATCCGTGTGTGTGTGGATGTGTGTGTGTGTGTGTGTGTGCATGTGTGTGTGTGTGTGTGTGTGTGTGTGTGTGTGTGTGTGAGAGAGAGAGAGAGAGAGAGAGAGAGAGAGGTCCCAAGCTTGCTACCTTTTTGAACCTTGTTGGTTGCCTCTCGGACACTCTAGATTCATAGAGAGAAAGCACGATCGATTTCTTCTCGTTTAGCAATGGCCGGGTTTTCGATAGCAAGTTCAAAACTATAAGATTTTATTCAATACGGCGTGGGGCTCGAGAAAAGGGCAATTGCCTCATTTAATGCTTATAAATCTTTGATTTGGAATCCGATGTTTTTTTGTACAAAATCAAAATAGACAAAAATAGTAGGTCAGAGAGAGGTCTTCACGTGTGAGAGAGAGAGAGAGAGAGAGAGAGAGAGAGAGAGAGAGAGAGAGAGAGAGAGAGTATTTTTCATCACGTAAGAGAGAGAGAGAGAGAGAGGAAGAGAGAGAGAGCATTTTTCATCACGTAAGAGAGAGAGAGAGAGAGAGAGAGAGAGAGAGAGAGTTTCACCAGCTATGGAAAGTAGTACATTCCAAGTACAGAATATTCTCGGCATCCTCAGAGGATGGGCACAGATAAAAGGCAATAAACAAATCCTTCACGACCCTTCAGGTATTTTTTATCGAAGATCTCTCTCTCTCTCTCTCTCTCTCTCTCTCTCTCTCTCTCTCTCTCTCTCTCTCTCTCTTTGTGTGTGTGTCTCTCTCCGTCTCTCTCTGTCTATTTTACATTTCATTCCTGGCGAGCAATGCGCATAATGTGATCCGAAAAAATCCTATAAGACTAAATCGATTGCAGATTAAGATTTAACAAGAACAAGAAAGAGGGCGCGAGAGAGACAAAAATAGAGGGAGAAAAGAGAGAGAAGGGGGGGGGGTTGGGGGAGGGGGGACTGATGTCATGCTTCAACAGTTTACCTGTATGGTTTAGAGACCTTTGTCCTTGATTGAGGGAATGAGCAGGCGACAGTATGTTTCACAAAAATTATTGTGGACTGAACTTCTGAATATTCTGTGGAGAATGATGATAACATTGGACACTTTACAAAGGACAGGTAGTAAGCGCGAGGAAGATGAGTCGTAGTTGAGTCGTGGATAAAAAGTGCAAGAGGAATGAGTTTTGTTTAAATGAATCTCGAGGTATCTCAAAAATTGCGGCAATAAATGTGATACTGAATTCCAAAAAATCCCGTTATTATATTTATTTTAGAAACTTTCTTAATCATCACGAAAGGGAGAGCATTTGTTCTGCAAAAAAACAAAACGTGAGAGAGAGAGAGTGTGTGTTTTTTTTTCTTCAAGTAAGAGAGGTAGAGAGGTAGAGAGAGAGAGAGAGAGAGAGAGAGAGAGAGAGTGCAAGGGGGAGAGAGAGAGAGAGAGAGAGAGAGAGAGAGAGAGAGAGTGCAAGGGGGAGAGAGAGAGAGAGAGAGAGAGAGAGAGAGAGAGAGACAGCAGTTTAATCAGCTATGGAGAGCAGTGTAGAACACGAACAGAATATTGAAAAAGAAAACCTTCCATGATCCTTGGAGGCATGGACACAGGAGAATATTAATAAAGAAAACCTGAACCACCTTAGAGGTATATTTCATCAAAACTCTCTCCTCTCTCTTTTCTTATTTTTATTCCTGGCGAGCAAAGCGCATAACATGATCTGGATTATCCCTATAAGCCTGTGCATGTTGCATGGCAGAGTCAATATTCAAAATCTATAAGCCTGTGCGTGTTGCATGGCAGAGTCAATATTCAAAATCTATGTTAGATTGCGATTTAACAAAAGTGAAAAAGTATGCGACTGATATATATATATATATATATATAGAGAGAGAGAGAGAGAGAGAGAGAGGGAGGGAGGGACACAGAGAGAGAGAGAGAGAGAGTACGCTTCAACAGCGTACCTGTATGATTGAAAGACCTTTCTCCTTGATTGAGGGAATGAGCACGCGACAGTATGTTTCACAAAAATTATTGTGGACCGAACTTCTCAATTTTCTGTGGAGAATGATGATAACACTGGACACTTAACAAAGGACAGGTAGTAAGCTCGAGGGTTCTGTTGATGTACTTCAATGCTTTCACATGTCTCTAGTGATCTCGCTCTCGTCAAGTGTCTTCAATCATATCCCGTAAAGCAGGAACTTCAATTCCATTGCTTGGTAGGCAATTAGCCTACCTCTAAGGTCTCTGACAAGTGGTCTAAAGATGTGACTTTGATATGCGAAGAAGCGAGTGTAGAATGCATCTTCAAAGGTTTAAAGGTAATGGCCTACCACAAGTGTAATCAGGCAAATAGCCCCATGATCTTCAATGGATTAGGCACCAATTGTAGATTCCAACTCAATCCTGCCTGCCTTTAAGAAATCTAGCCCAAGTGGCCCATAGCTCTCATGAAAGTCTTCTATCTAGGTTATAATCATTTTGCAGATTTTGATGAGCATCTAACAGGCTACGTTAGGGACACCTTTGAATTGTTGTATTGCTTGATTAAGGGTCTCCAGCATGTAAGCCTCTTTAGGCTCACGATTCATTTCTGGTGCTGGCAATAGTGGATAGTTCAACCTAGTGGGTTGGACTCTTTGTTTCTGCTTGAACTCATCCCATGTTCTTCTCCTCCTTACTGGGTAGAAAGTTGGGTCTATCCGCATCTCCCGAGAAGCTCTTACATAAGCTGATTAGCTTTGTGGATACTTTTTGAACCAGCCAACCCTCCATGTAGGCTGATTTTGCATATTGGGTTTGCTTTGCCACTGCTCCAAGCTAATGGGGTGGTGGCCACCAATCTCTTCGTGTGTGCATAGAGGTGTGAGAGCTTCTTTTGTCTTCAAAAACTCATGCTTGAGTAGAGGATATAGGAGGGTGGGCCTGTGATATGCCTTGTGCTGAGATCTCCAACCTTAGGAAAATAGATGGCAGCGCTATGTAACGCCCTTTTTTCCCATTACATACATTCTTTCTGGATAGGCTTCAAGCTTTTTGTGATAAGCACTACAAGCTCTATCTCTGCTTGAGTCAACTAATCCCAATCATCTAGTGTTTGGAGCTCAGTTGCCTCGGCCTCTTGAGGTTCTTGTGTGGTTGTATGCTCAAAAGTAAATTCCTTCTCAAGTCTAGGCTCTTCTTGGCTGGGTTCTACAAAAGCTGGCTCTCTAAGCAAGGCCTCTCTTTGGGCTTCCTCTAGCTTGATTTGCAATGCTTTGATTTGCTTCTACAGTTCTTCTTCTTTTTGTAGAAACATGCTGGAAAGTAATCCTAGCTACCTTTCTTTAGCCTGCAACAATTCTAATAGCTCTTTGTGTTCTTTTCGTATTGCGTCATCAAAAGTGGATGGCTATGATGCAGATATGATTGGATTGGTCAATAGCCTATCCAATGCTTCCTCAGCTGACACCTTGCACTCATTGACTACTCATAAGGCTATTTCCACTTGCTCATTCTATAATTTTTGAGTAGCCAACTCATCTTTTTGTTTTTGAAGCTCTTTCTCTGCTTTGTCTGCCCTCTGTTGTGCTTGTTCAAGCAATTTATATAGCCCTTGATTGTTTTGACATTCGACTTCATATAATTTACTTTTGATTTCCTCCCGCTCTTTTAGATCTTTTAATGTGGCCAACTGCTTGAGCACAATTTCTTGTTGTGTTTCGGCCAAATTACATACTTCTTCATATTTGGCTTGAAGTAGGGGGTCTTCAGTCCATGAGCATTGTTCTGTTAATGTACTTCAATGCTTTCACATGTCTCTGGTGATCCCACTCTCGTTGAGTGTCTTCAATCATATCCTATAGAGTAGGAACTTCAATTCCATTGCTTGGTAGGCGATTAGCCTACCTCCAAGGTCTCTGACGAGTGGTCCAAAGATGTGACTTTGATATTCAAAGAAGCCATTGTAGAATGCGTCTTCAAAGGTTTGAAGGTAATGGCCTACCACAAAGTGTAATCAGGCAAATAGCCCCATGATCTTTAGTGGATTAGGCACCAACTATAGATTCCAACTCAATCCCTGCCTGCATTCAAGAAATCTGACCCAAGTGGCCCACAGCTCTCATGAAAGTCTTCTATCCAGGTTATAATCATTTTGCAGATTTTGATGAGCATCTAGCAGGCCAGGTCAGGGACACCTTTGAATTGTTGTACTGCTTGATTCAGGGTCTCCAACATGTAAGCCTCTTTAGGCTCACAATTCATTTCTCGTGCTGGCAATAGTGGATGGTTCAATCAAGTGGGTTGGACTCTTTGTTTTTGCTTGAACTCAATCCCATGTTCTTCTCCTCCTTACTGAGCAGAAAGTTGGGTCTATCCGCATCTCCCAAGGAGCTCTTGCATAAGTTGATTAGATTTGTGGGTACTTTTTGAACCAGCCAGCCCTCCATGTAGGCTGATTTTGCATATTGGCTTTGCATTGCCACTGCTCCAAGCTAATGGGGTGGTAGCCACCAATCTCTTCGTGTGTGCATAGAGGTGTGAGAGCTTCTTTTGTCTTCAAAAACTCATGCTTGAGTAGAGGATATAGGAGGGTGCGCCTGTGATATGCCTTGTTGAGATCTCCAGGCTTAGGAAAATAGATGGCAACACTATGTAACACCCTTTTTTCCCATTCCATACATTCTTTTTGGATAGGCTCCAGGCTTTCTGTGATAAGCACTGTGAGCTCTATCTCTGCTTGAGTCAACTAAGCCCAATCATCCGGTGTTTGGAGCTCAGTTGCCTCGGCCTCTTGAGGTTCTTGTGTGGTTGTATGCTCAAAAGCAAATTCCTTCTCAAGTCTAGGCTCTTCTTGGCTGGGTTCTACAAAAGCTGGCTCTCTAAGCAAGGCCTCTCTTTGGGCTTCCTCTAGCTTGATTTGCAATGATTTTATTTGCTTCTTTAGTTCTTCTTCTTTTTGTAGGAAAAGTAATCCCAGCTACCTTTCTTTATCCTGCAACAATTCTGATAGCTCTTTGTGTTCTTATCGTATTGCGTCATTAGAATGTTGATATATCAAGCTCGACGGGTGACCCACCGGGATGACGGGTCAACTACACCGACTATGCGCCGACTAGCTGGAGCCAGCGTGACTGACGGGATCCGCTGGAGATACTCATTTATGATGAGGAGGATGACTACACACCGTATATAGCTGGCATACCCACTTAGCCAGTTTTAGTTTTCTAGCTTTATTACACACAGTTGTTTTTAGGGTTTCTCCCTTCTCATATTATTGTTGATGTAGATTCATTTTATGTAGTCTTGAGTTATTAGAAGAAGAAGAAGAAAAGAGACTTTGCCTCCATCTCTGTGTGTCTGTGTTGAGCGAGGAAGAGAGCTTCTTGTGTGTGTGTGTGAGAGAGGAAAAGACCCACAGCACAGTGAAGCACGTACCCCTGTGTTTTCTCATGGTATCAGAGCTTGACTAGCTCACAAAACAATTCTAGGTTTTGAGGTCCCGATCTTGCAGGTGAATTTTAAGGGTCTTCTGAAGGGAATTTGGAGACGTGGCGCGACGACACAAATGGTGGCGGCGCTGTCGAAGGTTTGAAAGATCAAGTCGTGCTGTCGATTTCAGCCTTTCGGTTTACTGCAATCCGAGTTACGGTTTGGGAGATACGACTGTTTGAAGGTAAGCCTGCTGAAATCGCAAATAGTGCAGGTTTTACGTTTTTGCAAAAATTGCAGAGATGGGTGAAAGCAGCAATTCTGTGGGTATTGAGAAGCTGGATAAGGACAACTACCAGCCGTGGAGATTCAGGATGAGGACGTATTTGACAGGCAAAAGCCTGTGGGGGTATGTATCAGGAGAAGAAAAGGAACCGAAGCTTCCCGTAGAAAATGTAACAGAACAGGATATAAAAGCATGGAAAGCATGGAACGAAAAAGACAAGAAGGTGATGTTTGTGATCTCACAGAATGTGTCTAATAGCATGGTAGGACACATACAGGATTTGTCATGTGCTAAAGATGTATGGGATGCACTAGAAAGGTTCTACAGTACAAATACTAGAGCCAGGAAGATTCAGTTGAAGAACGAATTGAACAACATGAAGAAGGAGCATAGTATGTCAGTGAATGATTATGTATTGAAGATAAAGGCAGTCTCAGAAGCCTTAGGATCTATTGGAGCACCAACAGAAGATGATGATTTAGTGTCTGCAGTCTTGAATGGGTTGAAGCATGATGAAAATTGGAAAGCGTTTGCCACTTCTGTGAATGTTCGAGAGAACCTTCCAGATTTTGATGAGCTTATCTCCTTGATGATTATAGAGGAGAGGAACATAGGAGGACCTTCTTCAGGTACAGGTCCTAATGAGCAGGCACAGGCCTTCTACTCAGGTTATGGTAGAGGCAGGGGGAGATCCCAGAGAGGACGTGGTGCAGGAAGAGGTTATAATCAAAATAACCAGAATAACCAGAATAACCAGAATAATCAGAATGAGCAGAATTCAGAGAATACAGGCCGTGGCAGAGGTCGAGGAAATTTCAGAGGAAGGGGGAGCTTTCGTGGAAGAGGTGGAAGGCAGAATAATCAAGGCATAGTTTGCTGGGAATGTGGAAGAACAGGTCATTATGCAAATGACTGTTATAGCAGGAATAATAACAACAACAGAAGATATGGTCGTGGACAACAAGGTAATTATGCATCATCATCAAATAACAATGCTGAGCGTCTGTTTGTTATGCAGCACATGATGAGTGCTTGTGCACAAGGTAATTGTGCAGATGATGTATGGTATGTGGATTCTGGTGCGTCAAACCATATGACGCATTACAAGAATTGGTTTAATGAGTTGCATGTACCAGAACAGCCAGGTTATGTAGAAACAGGTGATGATACAGTTCATCCCATTGAGCGAATGGGAAATGTTCCGTTGGCTACACATGATGGAAAGCCAAAGCATATGGCTGATGTGTTATATGTACCAACAATAACAAAGAATCTGGTTTCTGTTGGTCAGATGGTAGAACAGGGATTACAGGTCAAATTTAATGAAGATGGCTGTTATGTGGAGGATTTGAAGAACAATGGCAGATTGGTTGCTAGAGGCAACAAAATTGGAAGAATGTTTACGCTTGATGTGAAGATTCCAGCAGCTAATGATAATGCTTTGTATACGCAAAAGAATGCTGTTATTGCAGATGTAGATATTTGGCATAAGCGAATAGGTCATGTAAATCTACAAAGATTGAAGTCAATGCAGTCAAAGAATGTAGTCACAGGTTTGCCAAATTTCAAGTTTATTGATATGCAGAAGGTATGTGAAGCATGTCAATTTGGAAAACAGGCAAGGCATGCATTTCCGCAGGAAAGAAATGTAAGTCAAAGACCTTTGGATGTAATACACTCTGATGTGTGGGGACCTACAGAGAATGGTTCATTGGCAGGTAATAAGTATTATGTAACATTTGTGGATGATCATACAAGGAAAGTTTGGGTTTATTTCATGAAGTCAAAAGGAGAAGTGTTTGGACACTTCAAAAGCTTCAAGCAGATGGTAGAGAAAGAAACAGGTTTTCATATTAAATGTTTACGTTCAGATGGTGGGGGTGAGTACTTCTCACATGAGTTTAGCAGATTTTTGGCTGAGCAGGGTGTGAAGAGACAATTCACATGCAGATATACTCCACAACAGAATGGAGTGGCTGAAAGGAAGAACAGGCACATAGCTGAAGTTGCTCGTGCATTGATGAGTGAGAAAGATATGCCAAAGTACTATTGGGCAGAGGTTGTACATACAGCTGTTTACATTATGAATAGAACTCCCACTGCAGGCATACATGATATGACTCCAGAAGAACGGTTTACAGGGATAAAAAGTGATGTATCTCATTTGAAGGTGTTTGGATGCATTGCTTATGTGCATATACCTGATGAGCTAAGGACTAAGTTGGATCCGAAAGCTGAGAAATGTATTTTCATTGGGTATTCATTGGAGCAAAAAGGGTATCGCTGTTATAACCCTATCACACGCAAAATCAGGGTAAGCAGAGATGTAGTTTTTGATGAGTTGAGCAGTTGGTATGGTACAAAGAAAGTTATGCATGTTGATGTTGAGAAAGAAGAAGTGCAGGAAAAAGGACAGCAGCAGGAATCACATGTTTTGACAGATGGACCAGGAGAGAGTTCAAACACTCCATCTAAGAGTGTTAACCCATGGTCAGGTAGATTGAGATCTGGTTCACCAAATGTATCAGTTGGTAGTGTTGGAAGTAAAACAGGTTCAGTAAAAGGAAAGGAAAAGGTGGATGTTTTTGATGCAGATCATTCAAGTGGTGATGAAAGTTTGGATGAAGAGTTCGGAATACCAGCTGTTCGCACACCTGGTGTACAAAGAGTGCAGGATGCAAGTAAAGAGGTGCGCAAGTCATCACGCATAAAGTATCCAGTTCAAAGATTGAGGTATGATAGTCTTTCTGCGCATCATTATGCATATATGGTTAAGGTTGTGCAGGACGTTGAGCCTACTTGTTTTAAGGATGCTGTTGGCATACCTGAATGGGATGTTGCTATGGATGAAGAAGTGAATGCGCTTGATGATAATGTTACTTGGGAATTAACACCACTACCAGAAGGGAAGAAAGCAATTGGATGTAAGTGGATCTATAAGATCAAACGTAATGCAGATGGTTCAATAAGCAGGTACAAGGCTCGTCTAGTAGCCAAAGGATATGCCCAAACATATGGTATAGATTTTGAGGAGACTTTCAGCCCTGTTGCAAAGATGTCAACTGTGAGAGCTGTGATTGCTATGGCAGCTTCAAAGAGATGGGATTTACATCAAATGGATGTGAAAAATGCTTTTTTGAATGGAGAGTTGCAGGAAGAAGTTTACATGGAGCAGCCAGAGGGATATGTACATCCAGAGTTTCCAGGTTATGTATGTAAGTTAAAGAAAGCTTTGTATGGTTTAAAGCAAGCACCCAAAGCATGGACAGACAGAATAAGCAGGTTTTTACAGAGTATTGGATTTGTGATCAGCAATGCTGATTACTCTATGTATGTGAAGAAAACAGATGCAGGTTTAGTCGTTATTGTCATATATGTTGATGATTTGATTATTACAGGTGACGATAAGGTTCAAATTGCAAATGTAAAGAAGGTGCTTGGGGCTGAATTTGACATGAAGGATTTGGGAGAGTTGATGTACTTCTTGGGCATAGAAGTGATAAGGACTTCGCAGGGTATATGGTTATTACAAAGAAAGTATGTGCTAGATATGCTGCAGAAATATGGTATGATGGCATGTAAGCCTATGTCTACTCCACTTGAGCAGAATATGAAGCTAAGAGCTGATTTGGGAGATATATTAGAAGATCCAACTATGTACAGGAAAATGGTTGGAAGTTTGATTTATGCAACACTGACAAGACCAGACATGTGTCATGATGTAGGAGTGCTAAGTCAGTTTATGCAGGTGCCAAGAAAGCCACATTTAGATGCGGCAAGGAGAGCATTGCGTTATGCTAAAGGCACGTTGAATTATGGTCTATTTTATGAGTATGGAGCTGAAATTGAAGTGTTTGGTTACACTGATGCAGATTGGGCAGGATCTGCATATGACAGAAGATCTACAAGTGGTTATGTGTTTAGTATTGGAAGTGCAGCAGTGAGTTGGAGTAGTAAGAAGCAACCAACAGTTGCTTTGTCTAGCACAGAGGCAGAGTACAGAGGAGCAGCAATGGCTGCATGTGAGATAGCTTGGCTACGCAAGCTATTATCAGATTTGGGACATAATGTGCAGGAGCCTGTGACATTGTATTGCGACAACATGAGCAGTATACAGTTAGCAAACAATCCAGTGTTTCATGCAAGGACAAAACACATTGAGGTTCATTACCATTACATATGGGAGAAGGTTCTTGCTAGAGAGATTGATTTGGTGTATGTGAATACACATGAGCAGGTAGCTGATATCTTTACAAAGTCTTTGGGAGCAGAGAAGCAGCACAGGTTCAGGAGCATGATGGGAGTACAGGACATTGGCTCGAGCTTGAGGGGGAGTGTTGATATATCAAGCTCGACGGGTGACCCACCGGGAGAAGGTTCATGCTAGAGAGATTGATTTGGTGTATGTGAATACACATGAGCAGGTAGCTGATATCTTTACAAAGTCTTTGGGAGCAGAGAAGCAGCACAGGTTCAGGAGCATGATGGGAGTACAGGACATTGGCTCGAGCTTGAGGGGGAGTGTTGATATATCAAGCTCGACGGGTGACCCACCGGGATGACGGGTCAACTACACCGACTATGCGCCGACTAGCTGGAGCCAGCGTGACTGACGGGATCCGCTGGAGAAACTCATTTATGATGAGGAGGATGACTACACACCGTATATAGCTGGCATACCCACTTAGCCAGTTTTAGTTTTCTAGCTTTATTACACACAGTTGTTTTTAGGGTTTCTCCCTTCTCATATTATTGTTGATGTAGATTCATTTTATGTAGTCTTGAGTTATTAGAAGAAGAAGAAGAAAAGAGACTTTGCCTCCATCTCTGTGTGTCTGTGTTGAGCGAGGAAGAGAGCTTCTTGTGTGTGTGTGTGTGAGAGAGGAAAAGACCCACAGCACAGTGAAGCACGTACCCCTGTGTTTTCTCATAGAAGTGGATGGCTATGATGCAAATATGATTGGATTGGTCAATAGCCTATGCAATGCTTCCTCAGCTGACACCCTGTGCTCATTGACTACTTGTAAGGCTATTTTCACTTGTTCATTCTATAATTTCTGAGTAGCCAACTCATCTTTTTGTTTTTGAAGCTCTTTCTCTGCTTTGTCTACCCTCTGTTGTGCTTGTTCAAGCAATTTATATAGCCCTTGACTGTTTTGACATTCGACTTCATATAATTTTGTTTTGATTTCCTCTCGCTCTTTTAGATCTTTTAATGTGGCCAACTACTTGAGCACAATTTCTTGTTGTGTTTTGGCTAGATCACATACTTCCTCATATTTAGCATTTTTTCATTGGTTGGCCTAATTTATCATCTCCATCCTCTTGAGTATGCAGTTTAGGTGATGGGTGATGTCATCTTCTACTACTTCATCACTTTCATACTCTCTGATCTCTTTGTCTTTAGCTGTGTCTTGCGGCCTGACCTCACTTGTTCTTACCCTTTTTTCTTCCTGTTGGGTGCTGCTTTCTTTCTCTACCTTCATTGTGAGCAAGATACCTGGCTCAAGGTTAGGGATGCTAGACTCGAGTGGTCTTTTTGATAGCCTCCTCAACACCAAGGGTTCTACCTCTATTATTTCCATTTCTTTTCCCTTGCCCTTTTCAGCCTCTTTGTCCTTGTTAGCGCTTTTTTCTGATATTTTCTCTTCTTCTTTGTCTTTGCCCTTATCAACCCTTTTTTCTATGCTTGTGTGGACCTCAGGCATTCTTTCTTCTAATTCATTCTCTCGTTGAGCTAGTGCCTCTTTAGGAAATTCTACTTCATCATTTCCCTTTGTTGCATCCCCAATAATGCTTAGGAGGACCTACTTGATGATGTTTTCTTTCTCTTCTTCTGCACTCCTAGCTTCTTCTAAACTTTTAGCTATATCTTCAAGTACTGGGAGTGGCTCCATGTCTGCCCTTGATTCCAAAGGTGATGCCTACAATACTTCTTCATCTCCTTCTTTCCCATCTTGTTCCTCTCTTTGAGATGAAGGTGTTTGTATTACTTGCGCTGCAAAGGCTCTTCCCTCTTCTGAGTCTTTACTTGTGCTCACTTCTTGTGAGGCTGTCGTCTTTAAGATCTTCGTGATGCATTCAATTTTCGCATCCGTTCCTTCCATGACCTTTGTGAATTCTTGTATCTTTCTTTTTGCCCCTCTCCTTTCTTCCTCTTCTTTGCACTTTTTCTTTTGGGATGCCCTGCCCTTCTGCTTCAAAAGCTTTTCGTGCCTGTGTTGCTTCTTCTCTTTCTTCCCAAGCAGACTTCTCCTTTGGATCTTCTCTATGTTTCATCTCTACTCTGGGTTCACTGTTCTCTCCCTCCTTCGGCTCATAGAGTTTTGTCCAGCCTCTTTCCTTACTTTTTGGATGGCTTCATATACCTTTTCAGCTTTCATCCTTTTGTATGCCTCAGAGAGTGGTCGCTCACTTGGCTCTTCTGCCATCTCTTCTACCTTTTCTTTAGATGTGCCTGTGGTCTTACTAGCTTTTCGCCCTTAGAAAGTGTCCTTTTGCTTTTCTCCCTTGGAGGTATTATCATGCTTATGGGTTTTACTTTCATTGGTCCAACTTCATGTGATGCTTGCTCTTGGGATACAGCTTTGTGGAGCTCTTCGACCATACCAAGGGCTTGATATGCAATCCGGGTGAGCTATTGCCCATTGGCCAGGTATGGATTCTCTTTCATGCCCTTTCATGCTTGCTGTAGTCTCGTGGCATAACTTTTCTTTGGTTGAGAGCCCTAGTCATTAGCCCCGCCACCCTCCTGCATGATTGTGTGTACTTTTGTGGTTTTGCCATCATGAAATGCTGGGAGTATAGCCTAAGGGGTAGATCTATCTCCTTATGTAATAACTCATTGAATATCTCCTTCTTTCCAGGGACCACCATGAAAGTGTCCTTCTTCTTCTTGTCTGTAAGGTTGCACGAGAGCTTGATAGCCTGGCTTACCATAGGCAACTTTAATGCCTCACTCATTAGGGCTTCAGAAATATGCACTTGTACTTGTTCTGTTTCCTTGTTGGTGAGTGTGCCCATGCCATCTTTAGTGATTTTTGATGTCATAAGCTCGTAGGCACACTGGAAATCTACACCCATAGCTCCATCTTGAAGTATCCGTCTAGGCCTATGCACTCAAATACCTCTATGCATTGCTCGGCTTGTTGAAGATCGAAGAAAGAATCTGGCAGGATCACTGCCCCAACTTTTTTCTTCTCCTTGTCATAAAAATTGCCTTTAAAAATACATGTTTGTGTTGCGCCAAGGTTGCTTGATAAATGTAGCTAACCTCCATGACTTGGAGGTCTTTTGCCTTATAAGGTTCCTCAGCTGCTAGATCCATCTCTGGTTTTGGCTTCTTTTGAGATGGCCTCTTCTTCCTTGAGGGTCCCTCCATAGAGATGCTTCCTACTTTTGCCACAACAACCATGGATAGTGTTAGAGTTTGGCATTTAGCATTCATACTTTATCATGGTTCCCTGCTTTGTTAGTTGTTAATTGTTAGTTTGTTAGCAGTCCTATAAGACTCTGAAATTGCATTTTTGAGCTGAATTGCTTGCATTTCCCACTCTTTTTGCAATGTATGTGTATGTATCAATGTGCAGGTCATGTACTTCATGCCGGTGAGCCCTCAATGTCATTTCTGAATATGTGCTTGGGACACGCGTATCCCAAGTCTTTTATGATTATGTGGTGCAGATGACTTGGTTAGCTAGGGTAGGGGTTGTACATGCTAGATAAGCATTGGAAAATCCTTTGAAAGGTGGGATATTCCACAATCTCTACATGTGTGTCCCATCACAAATCCCCTGTTGTTTTGGGAAAGCAGGAACTAGCAAAAAAGATGAAGAAGCGGTGGTGGAAAATTGAGCACCCATTTAAAAACTCCTATTAATTTCGTGCATCCATAACCCATTTTGTAATCAAAAGCCTTGTAAAAATCCCGTTAATTATTAATAGAATCCCATTTATGAGTCAAAGGGGCCATGGGCTTCCATTTTATAAAAGTGGCTTAAGTTTTGTCCACCCAATGTGAAAAAGGCACATTTTTTGAAGACCATATCTTAAAGGAAAGGGTTTAATTAAAAAAACCCATTGCTTTGCATTGAGGTGAATGTGAGATATCTCAAAGAGAAGAAGGAGCTCATTGTGGTGCTTCCTACATGCGTATTGTACACACTCTTGCCATTCTAATGCAATGAAAGGTTCTTGCCCATTCTATTCTCCATCTTTGCAATGTCTATTCATTGATTTCTATGAAGTAGTGAAGGTTTTAAGCATGTGTGTGCTCTAGGTCAAGAGAGCTTAATAGAGTGATTAAATCTTGTTTAATGGTGTGATTATGACTTGCAATGCTTCATTGGTATAACCCACAAGGGCTCTAGTGAATGGTAGCTTCAATTTCGTGCAATAGGAGTTGTATGTGAAATGCCTCTTCTATGTGAGTGAACAAGCTTTCCATTAAAGCTTCTAGTGAATGTGTTAAGTCTCTAGGAACCTCCATTAATCATGTGAGTCCTCTTTAATCCTTTGGCAATCATTATGGTGTGTGAATGGAAGGGCAATGTCCTCTTTGACACAATGTGTGTGTGAGTGTGTGTGTGTACGCATAGGTAGCTTCCTCCCATTCTTAAATGTGTGATTACCATGAGCTTGACAAACTCATGACATCTTCATGCATTAGTCGGGTCTCTTCCTCGCATTGACATTTGTGTTAGTGTGAATAGCTATGCTATTGGACGTTTCTCACGGCGATCCACTAACAATGGCACCACTGCCGAGGAAGAGTTCCTAGACTAGGTAATCATTTCATTAGCTCAATCCTAGGCTAGCTTGTGGGTTTACTCACCTTATCAACTTTCATATCATTTACTCGTCAACTTGGGTAGTTGTCCCACCCATTGCTTCATGAGGAGTAAGAAAGTAGCATCAACTTGGGGTGTTGTCCCGCCCATTGCTCCACAAGTCACCCACCACTAGTCCATCTACCGCCGTCCCAGTGAATTTATACAAAAATACCATAATTGCAAGAAATAATATTCCAAGGGAATTACATAATCATAACAGTGTTGATGTCTTCTTATACCACGTATCATACAATTGAAATACATTGTAATTAATCATTGTTTATGAACTCAATGATAAGATGTGTGTAGCTTCCCACGTAAAAATATATACAATGATTGTAGCCCCAAATTTCAACGGAAGTAACAACTGAAAGAATATATACAATAACAGTGATCCATCCTGAAAGAATATACAATGATAAGTAGCCACTCATGCTATATATCTAGAACCTGAAAAGAACAGTACAACTTGTCAAAATATCACATTGTAGAGGAAGAAGGTGCTGATGAAGATGTGGGATGGTGAGGTAAAGGTGCATGGTGCATAGATGCCAAATAAGTGCAAAATGCCTCAAACTACTGCTCCTCATCCTCAGCCTATGCCACCTTGAGACTGACAATCCTTGACTCTGCTACCTGAAGGCACAAAGAAGTGTCCTCATGAGCTCTCTGGTAGATCTGTAAATCACGACGTAAGGTATCACGTTCTACCACCAGTGTAGATGTGGTAGAACGCAATGAGAGGATCTTTGCGTGTAAGGAATCTCGCTGTTGAGTGATGTCCTGAAGCATGTCAGAGTAGTAGCCTCGCTGAGTGTCAAGCTGGGTGTGCAGAGTAGCTATCCTGCCCTCTAGGCAAGTAATAGCCTGAAGGTGCTCCTCTCGCATCTCATCAAAATCATGTAAATGGCCATCTGTAAGGTGTAGGAAATGGGCCACTAGATGATGAGTGAGCATCTAGCCACTAGATGGTGAGTGAGCATCTAGATATCCTGAGAAGCATCTGTCAACCTATGAATGAGGCGATGAGTGCGGTGAGCATCGGGAAGCATAACCTGCTCAATCATCTCCCTGGATTCCGAGAGGGATCTGGTGGGTCACCTATAAACTGAGAGTACGCCATCTCGATGGAGTCATGACTGGCGCTCGCAATTTGAGATGAATGCTCTGAAAGCTGAATAGTATCACCAGATCTGAAAGAGGAAGCTATAATGGGGGCTAATGTACTAAGTAAAATAGTGCTACTGGGTGAAGAGGAAATGGCGGCAGTGACAACAGATGAAAGGGAAGGCATGGGTGCAGAAGGTGGTCCTAGAAGGGGCAAAGAGGGAACCAAGCTAGAGGCACTGGGCGAAGATGGAAGTGGGATATTGAGATTGATGGAAGGAATAGTGAAGGCTGCTGAGGAATGGGTAGAGCAAGTGGTGGAGGTGTGTGCCAACTACTAAAAACGTAAGTAGCTATAGATATTGAAAATGCTAAAAATACTATAGAAGTGGTAGTAGTGGAGGTGGTGTCCAATCCTACTGTCCGGAAACGAGTGGTAGGGCACTCACTAGGAGGATCACACACTACACGTGCGTGCACACGCTGGCGGCCAACAGCAGATGGTGTGGCTGGTTGTGATGACACTGATGAATATGAAAGTGAATGCTGGAGAATGCAACTTATGAAATGTGGTGGATTTAAGAGATGGTGTGAGTGTAGTGCGTACATGATGAGCACAGCGGGAAAGGCGAGCTGAGAGAGAAGTAAGTAGGAGACGGGCAGTTGGATATGATTTGTCACTGGTCAGTGCATAAAAGGCTTCTTTTGAAGCCCTAGTCACTAGGGAACGCGACGGGTCATGATGTCTAGGAGAAGCTGGTAGTTCTTTCAATAGTATGAAATATTGAAGAAACTTGTGGAATGAAGAGTGACATGAATAAGAGGGATGGTCAGGGCTTAGAGCTTGCAAGCAGTGTGTGGTCAAGTAGTGATTTGAGAGGTTGGGAAAAAAATGTTTAATGTGTGTAGAGATGGTGGTGGGATGGGGTGTGCCTAGAAAGCGAAATGAGATGTTGGATAGTGATGCATGGTGTGTGTGTGCCTAAAAGATATAAGGAGCATAAGTTATGGTTAGCTTCATCTGGGATATGCAGGGAGGGTAATTTTTGGAGGCCAAAGAGTGCAAGCTGGCTGGGAGAAAATTAGGGTCTATGAGGAAGAAAAGGAATGATATCTGGATCAGAAAAAAGGATGGTGAGAATGAGGTTGGAAGTGTCATAGGGGTCAAGGATAGTGCAAGATGGAGTTGAATGAGAGTCCGGCATATAGTCACTATCCTCTGTAGCATCACCCTCTGCTTCACCTGTATCCTCATCATCTAGTGCATGGTCTATATGGGTTTGTGTAAGAGGAGATGATAGTGTAATGATGGATGATGAATGCAACGAATCTATGAATGGAAGAGGTGTGTGAAGTTGTGCAAAAAGATTAGCTTGAGACGAGAACTATTGACTAGAGGTAAGAGTTCACCTTTTAGGGTACAAAGTTGATCTGCACCATTCCAGAGGATATCATGTATCACATAGGGGCCATCCTAGGCTGGGACGAGTTTCTTCACCTTCTTCAAGTACTTTGCCTGATAGAGAAGCACCTGATTGCCTATTTTGAATTTTTGGTTTCAAAGATGATGATCATGATGAGATTTTTGTTTTTCTTGCGTGTGTGTGTGAGCATAAGACCTGCTAAGCGCCTTGTCTCCTCAAGGAGGTGAAGCCGTGAAATGTTGGTTAGGTGAACCGCCTGAGGATGAGGATTTCTGAGCTGACCCACTCAAGCTGAGCCCATTTGAAATTCAAAGGGTGCTACTGATTCCATTCCAAAGGCTAGCATGAAGGGACTATGTTGATTTGTATCTTTGAAAGTTGTCGTGAAAGGCCACAATGTCCTGAGAAGTGCCTCTGCCCAAGAATATGACTGTTGATAGCAAAGCTTGCGAAGAAGCTTGCATAGAACCTTGTTAGAGATCTTTGCTTGTCCATTAACCCAGAGATAATAGGTGCATGATTTCCTGTGAAAAATCTTGTATTTTTTAAGTAGGGTGTCAATGATCTCATTCACAAAGTGACTACCTCTGTCTGTGAGATTATCTCAAGGGGGCACCCATAGCGATTGAAAATATTCTCATAGAGAAATCTTGCCATAGTGAGTGATGTGCATTCATCACTACAAGCAACTACCTCAACCCAGTTAGTAGCATAATCTGTGGCCACCAAGATGTATTTCTTATTATTGGGCTAAGTTGGAGGGTCAATCGGCCCCGCAAAGTCAATCCCCCACTTTTCAAAAGGGTAGTAGCCAGTAGATATCTCAAGAGGCCGATTAAAATGGCGGTTGGGTTTAGGCCCACAACGCTGACAAGTATCACAACCATTAGCATAAGTAACACAGTCTTTGAATAGGATAGGCCACCACATACTAGAGTGAAGTATCCTTTGGGCCGCAATGTAGCAAGGGTAGTGGCCAGTGCTAGCACCATCATGTGCACCTGCGACTAGGTTTGGTACCTCATGTGGGTAGGCACACTTCCTTGATATGCCATCGTGACCGCAGCGATAAAGGTGACCATGAAGCAAAGAATAAGGGCGACTTTTGAATAGTAGCCTACATTTCTCCTTAGGGGTAGACCCAGGTGGATACTGGCCAGTTGACAATAATTGAAAGATATCTGCATACCAAGAAGGGGCAGCATCTGCCATGAAAAGTGTTGCATCAGGGAGATCATTATCAATCACCACTGGTGGCTCCTCTAAATCAACCCTAGAAATATGTTTTGCCAGTACATGGTGATGACCAGCTCTGAGCACAATATCAAAATCAAACTCCTGAAGAAGTAGCAACTAGTGCCACACTCTGCCAGCAACTTGTGGTTTGTTCAGAAGATATTTAAGTGCTTGGTGATCAGTTATAACAATAAAATCGACACCTATAAGTAATGGCAAAATTTTTGACATGCATAAACAATAGCTAGGCCTTCTCTCTCAGTGGTAGTGTAGTTTCTTTGTGCACTATTCAATAGCCTACTAGCATAATATATTGGTCTATCAAGATTGTACTCGGGATGTGGTTGAGTAAGGACAGCTCCTACTACTGTGAGACTAGCATCAGTGTGCACATGAAAAACAATAGACCAATTTGGTGTAATGACAATAGGAGTAGTAGTAAACTTAGTTTTGAGAAAATTGAATGCATCCCTTTGCTCAGGGCCCCAAAGGAATGGGTTAGTAGTACTCATAAGCCGGGTTAAAGGAAGAGCTACATCAGCGTACATGTTAATGAAGCAACGGTGGTAGCCAGTATGACCAACAAAGCTCTGTACACCCTTAGAGGTAACAGGAGGAGGTATCCTAAGGATAGCAATTATTTTATCTAGATCTAGAGAAAGACCCTTAGAGGAGATGACATGTCCTAGAAAGGTGCCTTGCACCACTAAGAAGTGGCATTTGAATGGGTTAAGTCGCAGTCGAGAGGAGCAACATCTTGCAAAGACCTGAGAGAGCTGATCAAGATGCTCAAAAAAGGCCTCAACACATGTGCTAGTTTGGGGCCCACTGAAATTAAAAGTCATCCATGAAAACCCTAAGAAAAGTAAGAAGCAGGTCCTTGAAGATAGTGGTAACTAGGCATTGGAAAGTTGCTGGCGCATTGCAAAGACCAAACGGCATCTTGTTGTAGATGTAGGTACCCATGGTGTGACAAAATTTGTCTTCTCCTTGTCATCTAGGTAGATATCCACCTGATTGTAGCCACTAAATCCATCCATAAAACTATAGAGAGCATGCCCAGCTACATCCTCTAGCACCCTGTCCATAAATGGTATAGGAAACCCATCTTTGATAGTAGCTTTATTTAAAGCACGAAAATCAACACATACCCTAATTTTGTTTGTCTTCTTCTTAGGAGTGATGACCATTGGTGATAGCCAAGCTGAATGTTCTACTGGAGAGATGATTTCAGCCTCCACCATCTTTTCTATTTCTAGCTTCACCGCCTCTGCATACTTGGGATTGAGCTTGTAATTGCGACCTCGCACTGGGTGGCTGTCATCCACCAACTGTCATCCACCAAGGGAATCCTATGTACCCTGATGTCTGGGGGAACACCTTCCAAATCTTTGTATGTCCATGCAAAGAGATCTTTGTAAGTGTGAAAGAAAGAAAGGGTTTATTGAAGAAGCACTGGGTGATCCCATAACCATGCTGCCAATAGAATAGGACGAGGATCCTCCTCAGTGCCGAGATTGAATTCCTTGACTGGGTGTTGTACATCAGGTGAGAAACTATCTTTTGGAAGTGTAGCTGTTGTTGTTAGGCTATCTGCATCATGTACCTGCATGGTATCAATTTGAAAGTAGCCATTATTTTCCTCTGTCCAAGACTTGGGTAGCTCTTCTATTGGAATTGGCAGCTCTGCTATACGTGGTGTAGAAGTTGTAGGTGGTTGTTTCTTCCTACCTTGCGTTTTAGGTGGTAGACTATTCTGGAGTGAATGCTTCCCCCAATGTCTATCCAAGATAGGCTCACCCAAGCTGATGATCTCTATGCTAGCCTCCTCTGGTGAAGAACTTGCAGGAAGAGAAAGCGATGAAGAAAGAGGAGAGATTGGCACCATGCTGCAATCTAATGGTATTGCTCCTAACCATTCTAATAATTCACTGTCTGAAGAATAGGGGATACCCTTTGTTTGGCTATTTGTTGTAGAAATGACCACCACATTGGCATTTTTAGAAGTAGCATCTATGCCAATATCGATGTGTAGCTCATGATGGCCAATGCTACTGGCTATCCAAAGTTTGTCAGAGCCCCAATCATGAAGAGCACGTGCTTGACAAAGCCATGGATGGCCGATTAGTAATGTATAGGAGTTAGGAGCAGCTGGCACATCTAGAACTACAAAATCCAAGGAGAAGGTTATACCTTGAATGATAGTCACAGCATTAGAAGCTATGACAAGAGGTATTACCTCATGGTGGTCTGCCATTCAAACAATGAAGTTGGCAGAGAAAGTGATTTGTAGTGTGAGCAACCCGTCCCAGTCTAGCACAGTCACCTTGATCCGCCCAGTCAGGAACGAGCTATACTCGGTAGTCGGCTAGCTAATAATGATAATCCAATGGATGCCATTCTAGTTCCAGTAACGAAGACATGGAATACAAGCCATTGATGCCTAGCATAGCTCTACCTCGCAGTCGAAAGCTATAAAGAAGAGTAAAATAATTCCCTTCACCTTTGTTCAACTCTTCAGGAAAGGTCCTGACAGAAACGCTGGCTGTTGACATAACTGGGTTATCTAATGCTTTTTTCCCATATTTTTAGGGCACAGCCATTAGACTAACAGTTTGCCCCTTTAATTCCAACGCCTTTTTCCTCATGTATGTTTGAGGCACAACCGTTGTATCTCCAGGACTTTTAGTCACGGAACAAACAAAAATAAAAGAAAACAATCTAATGTGTGTTTCAATGTTTAACAATTTTAATTTGTTGGAAAGTTACTCGACTAATCGAGTCCACCCATCCATTGAAAGAAGCCGTCTCGGGGCAACCAATCACCCATTTTCCACCCCGCACACACCCTTTCTTTTTTTAGTGAACTAAGCTACAAAAATTATTTTCATAAAATATAGATGTACACATTAGGCTCCCAATTTTTCATGAATTTTGGAGTTATAAAAATATAAAAAGCATCAAAAAGCAACCCTTGCTGTCCTAAAAAGCAAGAAATAAAGCAAACGGGAGTTCGGGTTTGCATCTACATCATCATAGATCTTGGGATATGGGGGTAGCTAATGGATGTAGCTCTCCTTCATCAACAAGATTTACATAAACAAGACAAGAACTAGGGTATGGATGCACAACAACACATGCATCAACACCAATAAACAGTAAAAAAAACAAGGGAGAGGGTAGAGAGAGAAGGTGGGGAAGCATACCCGACTATGGAGAGCTTGGAGGAGAAGACCACCGCTTGCAGAGATTCAGAACTTCAACAAGATCAATAGAGTTATGAGGGGGGGCGGTTTTGCTTCTTATATAGGCACCGGGCACTCCACAAATAGCAAAAAAAGCAAGCAGGGGGGGAGAGCTTCAAAATTGTGCAATTTTGATTCTAGAAACTTCCTCAGTTTTTTCTTAGCTTTCCCCCCAAGTTTCATGCTTTTTTTGCACTTTTTCATCTATTTTTGGCAATTTTGACCTATTTTTAGCAGTAAAAATCCTAATTTTGCAATTTGGATACATCTGGAACATTCCAACACACAAAAATAGTCTTCCCCATAATTAAATACAAAATATATTAAAAATACGTACTCTGGACTCAATTTTTACAAGAAATTAAGTCTACTGCACTCAGAAAATCCAATTTTGAATCCGAAAAATATGATAATTCAAGAAAAATAATCTTTATAACTCAGAGTACAAAATTTCCAGAGTCAGGTAATTTTTACAAAATATTTTGGGATATTACATCCTCCCATACTTAAAGAACTCGAGATGTCCTCATCTCGACAACATCTCTGGATAATTCTTCACAGCAGCAGGAATCCCTCATCTTCCCAAGTCATTTCTTCAGCTGAATAATCTTTCCATTGGACCAAATGTTCTCTAATCACTCGATTTCAAAGGCTTCTTTCTCGAGTCTCCAAAATACAATCTGGACAAATTTCCATAGTTCCTTACGTCGACAGTATAACTTGCTCATCATTCAAGATATGATCTGGTCTGGGGTTATACGTCTTCAACAAACTCACATAAAACACATCATGAATCTTCAAATGTTCCGAAAGTCGTAACTTATATGCTTGAGGACCAATTCTCCTCAGAACTTCATAAGGTCCACAATATCTAGGACTGAACTTCTTGAATTTTCCCAATGATAAAGAGCTCTTGTCGGGTTTTACTCGTAAGAACACCATGTCTCCTTCCTTGAAAATTCTTTCTGATCTGTTAGCAACAGCATATCGTTTCTGCCTATCCTTTGCTGCTTGAATTTCCTTCTGAACATCTTTGACTTGTCGATTCATCTCTTCAAGCATCTGTTTAGAAGCTTCCACTCTAATGGTAGGATCCGAAAAATTCAAAGGTGACAAACAATCTTGACCATAGAGTGCTTTAAACGGAGTCATATCAATACTCGAATGATACGATGAATTATAAGCATATTCCACCAACGGTAAGTATTGAATCCACTTCCTCGGTTCACGGCTAGAGTAAGCTCTAAGAATATCTTCAATCACTTGGTTTACTCTTTCAGTTTGGCCATCAGTTTGCAGATGATAAGCCGTACTGAAGTTCAATTGAGTTCCAACTTCTTGAAATAAGGATGTCCAAAATTTTGAAGTAAACTTGGCATCACGATCACTTACTATTCTTTTAGGTAATCCATGAATTCTGAACACTTCCTTGATAAATATCCTAGCAATATCAGCAGCTGTATAAGTCGTCTTAACTGGGATAAGGTGTGCTACCTTCGTCAACATATCCACAATGACCATAATAGAATCGTAGCCTCCTTGCACTGTGGGTAATCCGGTAACAAAATCCATACTGATACATTCCCACTTCATCTCTGGAATCGCTAAAGGTTCCAATTTTCCCGGCATCTTGACTCTTTCAGCCTTAATCCTCTGACAAGATAAGTAGCTCTTCACATAATTGAGTACATCCCTCTTCATTCCTAACCAAAAATAACTCTTCCTGACTATATTCAAAGTTTTCACATAACCTGGGTGTCCTGACGTCATACTATCATGAGCTTCTGACAAAACTAATCTTCTCAAGGCAATATCTTTAGGAATACATAAGCGATGTCAGTAATATAGGCATCCCTCATTCTCTAGATAATTTGCAACTAAGGTTCTCTCAGCATCGATCCGTCCTCCATTCCTAGTAAGATCGAGCATCTTCTGATATTCAATATCTCCAAGTGCTGATTCTCTTACCTTTAACAAAATAGGATCATCTGGCATAGATATAGCTCCTAAATAACTCTTACGGCTTAGGGAGTTAGCAACGATATTCTCCTTTCCTGGGCGATATACTATATCAAAGTCATATTCATGTAATAGCTCAATCCATCTCCTCTGCCGCATATTAAGGTTCTGTTGTGTAAATATCCACTTTAGACTCTTATGGTCCGTCTCACAAGCTTAAACTTCCTTCCAAGCAAGTAATGCCTCCATATCTTCAGAGCATGAATAACAGCTAACAACTCTAAATCATGAGTAGCATAATTCAGTTCATATGTCTTAAGCTTCCTGGATGTAAACGCTACAGGTCTACCCTCTTGCACAAGGACTCCACCTAATGCAATTCCACTCGCATCAGTAATAGCTTCAAATTCCTTAGTGAAGTCCGGCAATTTAAGACAGGGAGCTGAAGTAACAATCCTCTTCAACTCATCAAAACTAGCTTGTAGCTTCTCATTCCAGATTATCTTCACACCCTTCTTCAATAGTTTAGTCAATGGTGAGGCAATCATAGCATAATTCTGGATAAATACCCTGTACCATCTTGTAATACCAAGAAATCCTCGCACTTCGCTAACATTCGTCGGAATAGGCCAATCCAGAATATCCTTAACCTTTGCAGGGTCCACTGATATTCCTTCCTCAGAGACAATAAATCCAAGATACTCGATCTGGGAGGTACAAAAAGTACACTTACTCTACTTTGCATAGAGTTTATTTTCCCTCAACCACTGAAGTACCTTGCGAACATATCCTTCATGCTCCTCCATCGATTTGGAGTATACCAGAATATCATCGAAAAACACCAATGCAAAATCATCCAAGTATGGCCTGAAAATATCTTGCATTAACAGATTAAATGTCGCTGGAGCATTAGTTAGCCCAAATGACATAACTGTAAACTCATAATGTCCATATCTCATGCTAAATGTTGTCTTCGGGATGTTAGATTCCTTGACTCTGATTTGATAATATCCTGATCTTAGATCAATCTTTGTAAAGACCTTTGATCCATGCAATCGATCCAACAATTTGTCAATTCTAGGAATCGGATATTTATTCTTCACAGTAACCTGATTCAATCCTCGATAATCGATACATAAGCGTAAGGTACCATCCTTCTTCTTCTGGAACAACACAGGTGCTCCCCAAGGTGAATTACTTGGTCTTATAAAGCACTGTTCCAAAAGTTGACAGAGCTGTTCCTTAAGCTCAATTGCTTTAGGCAAAGGCATCTTGTACGGTCTCTTTGATACAGGCTCACTCCCTGGAAATATTTCGATACCATGGTCAATTTCTCTGGGAGGTGGAAGATTCGCCAAATCTTCAGGAAATACGTCAGTAAAATCTTGCAACCACATCGGTTCAGCTTCATTCTCAGATTCTTTAACCTTGTTCAACTTCACCACAAATATCTTTTGCCCTGATTTAAGGCCTTCAATAACCTCTTAGCTTTAGATAACTTTGCCTTGGGCTGTCCATTCTTCCCTTGCACCAAAACTTCCTGATTTCGGTCATCCAAAAAAGAAAAAGTTTCTTGTGCGCAATGAATATTCGCTCGCCTGGATCATAGCCAGTCCATTCCCAAAATTCTATCATAAACACCTACAGGTAAAACTCTAAAATACGCTGAGGTTGAACTACTTCCGAGTTAAAAACAAAGGTACCCTACTATGGTCCTCGACAAAACATCCTTTCCATTCGCCATCTCCACTGTCATGGGTCCGGTATTAAACTGATCCAATTTTAGCTTCCTTAAACATTTAGGAGATAAAAACAAATGAGTACTTCTGTAATCAATAAGCAATTTGAAAGTCTCACCTCCATGAGTCGCTTGCATCTATATAACTGCATACTGATTCTGGGCACCAGGATTATCAATTGCAGTATACAAGGTCGCTCGATCATTAGCTTAATCGCCAATGGTAGGGTTATTCCTAGCCCCGTAGGCTCTACCACCTCTACCTCTTCCATTCATCCTTGCAGTTCGTCCTCTTGCTCGACCTCTACCTCTATTGCCATTATCCTGTTCAAACCTCTGATAAATTCCTCTCATTCTGGGGATTAGTCCCTGTTGCAGTTGTTGTACAATGTTGCAAACTTGGACAAGTATTCCTGTAATGTCCCCACTCATTACATTCAAAGCATTGGACATTAGACAAATCCCTTACTGGAGCATTAGCCGCATAAACTCTCGGTCTCGGCGGTGGCTGGAAATTTGATTGCGGAGGAGGTCTCCTATTTTGTCCCTCTTGCAGTCTCGAGTGCACCAGCTCCCTTCTTCTAACTCCATGATCCTGAGATATTTCTCTTGACAATGGTTTAGCTCGAAGTAAGGCATCCTGAACAGATGTAGGCCTCATTGCCTCCAAACGCGTATCCAATGGTCTATTCAAACCTTGACAAAATCTGGCAATAATCTGCTCTGCAGTCATCAATGGAGCGTACCTTCATAAAGACACAAACTTTGAATAATATTCCTCCAAAGATAGTGAAAATTACTTCAAACGATAGAACTTGTTCATCTTCAGTGTCTCATGTGCTGGGGGTAAATATCGTTCCCTTACAGCTTGCTTAATCTGTTCCCAAGTCTGTGAACTAGGAACAACACCTTTGTCCTTACAATACTGCTTCCACCATAGCTTTGCCTCGCCTGCTAGCTTAAACATACCAAACATTGCACGATTTACCGGAGCTGTACCGGCTTCATTAAAGTAATCATCAAGTTGCTCAATCCACGTCTCAGCTAACTTCTCAACCTCAGAGCTTCCCCTTTAAAGATTGGGGGTTGAAACTGCTTCAAGAGTAGCTTCTTCTTCTGAGCCTCCGTATACATACTAACAGGTAAAACGTCCTGATAAAATCACAAATACCATGAAAACTTTAGACTAATGCACACTGCTCAATAGTCTCACTCGCTCAGTTCAACACTTAGACAAGAGAGAGATTAGCAAATATAATTTCTTAATTCAAAAAGAAATATTCAGTACAATATTCATTCAGGAACTACAAAAGTGGCCTCTTGATCCTTGAGGCACTTCAAAGTACTAGCACATATCCAATAAGTCGGAGTACATAAAGTCTCCAAGATATGGTGATCTCGGGGTATTCGAGTCATTCCTTCTCTAGCACTAAAAGGTATGTGAACCCAATCAGCAGGTATCACACATCGGACTTGATCAAAAACCCATTGATTCTGGAGTACAACTCTTCCATCTCTAACAATATAGGTTTTACGCTAAGGAGTCCCACAAAAAGTAAACATAGAGATAACTCTCAATTTTTCCAACAGTTTGATCCTCTGGAGGCTGACGGTAAAGTGCTCAAGTCTTGCTGCATCTATAACACAATATTCTGAACATGTCACTCTAAGTCTGGAAGATAACGGCCACATCAAAGTAGCAGGGTCAAATAGCTTGTCAACCACAATCTTCATTGTCTCTCTGAAGTCAACATTATCTGACTTGCATGCAGTATCAAATACGATCCCAAAAATTGTGAACATCGTGTAAGGAGATAATCGATGTCTCTGTCAAAAAAAAGATAACCTATGAGTCTCAATCCAATCTCATGCATCAATCAAGACCACATTACTCAACCAAGAGTCAATCAATTTCCAAACAATTTCAGCCACTATAGGCAAACCAAGTCATTGCTCAACCAATTTCCAAACAAGCGTCCATTCCAGTCTGCATAAGACAATTTCTCAAAACTCAACACAATATTCCATTGTTTCAAACAAATCATTCTATTCCAATATCATTTCATACAAAAATCAAACTCCTCAGAGTTTCCAAACTGGAAAAATACAAAACTTTGGGAGATTTCCAATCAACCCATCTGAATACCATGAAACTTCATAGCTTCCATATCAATCCACTGAAAAGGTACAGTCAAGTTTTCTAAAATTCTATAGGTATCAGATAATCTAGGTAGACCATACTCAAATTTTGGATCACTCAGTCTATTGTAATATCTATCAAACAAGGCTATTCTATTTGCAGAGACAATTCTAGTCACTTCATGATAAATCCACTGATTTTGCGTCATCCTCACGCCACCAATTGTAACCATCCTATCAACTCTCGTTGGCAAGAACACGTACAAACGTACTGGTCCCAGCTCCTCGAACCATCTAAGTTTGCGGAGATCCGTTGATAGATTCGTGATCCGATCAACCCGTATGTTAAAGTATCCACCTGACAAGTGCCATCCTTCTGACCACTGTACTGCTCTAGTGGGGTATGATGGATTTAACTTCTCAAGGGTCCATAACATCATCGTCTTGAAACACAGGTCTGATGATGCACAAGCCATGTAGTACATAATCAGGAAAATATAGTACTTGTCGTAATCATTCTACGAACCAATTATATTAGGATTAGGGTAGAACGAAGAACATGGGGAAATACATAAGTACGAAAACAAGCAAGTACCAAATCAAACATTCCTCAGACATGGTTATCATAACCAACAATTCCTAGGTCAATCTATAATCAATAACTAACCCAGATCAATTAATCAACACATAAGAAAACTGCGCTCTGATACCACCCTGTGAGTAACCCGTCCCAGCCTAGCACAATCACCTTGATCCGCCCAGTCACGAACAAGCTATACTCAGTAGTTGGCTAGCTAATAATGGTAATCCAACACATGCCATTCTAGTTCCAGTAATGAAGACATGGAATACAAGCCATTGGCGCCTAGCATAGCTCTACCTCGCAGTCGAAAGCTATAAAGAAGAGTAAAATAATTCCCTTCACCTTTTTTCAACTCATCAGGAAAGGTCTTGACAGGAACACTGGCTGTTGACATAACTGGGTTATCTAATGCTTTTTTTCCATATTTTCAGGGCATAGCCATTAGATTAACAGTTCGCCCCTTTAATTCCAATGCTTTTTTCCTCATGTATGTTTGAGGCATAGCCATTGTATCTCCAAGACTTTTAGTCACGGAACAAACAAAAATAAAAGAAAACAATCTAATGTGTGTTTCAATGTTTAACAGTTTTAATTTGTTGGAAAGTTACTCGACTAATCGAGTCCACCCATCCATTGAAAGGAGCCGTCGGGGCAACCAATCACCCACTTTCCACCCTGCACACACCCTTTCTTTTTTTAGTGAACTAAGCTACCACACTGTTTAACATATAAAAAAATCTTCCTTATTTATTTCCAAACTTCATTCGTTAAATCAGCCCTTCAATCAATTGAAAACAAATGAATACAGAGACCAAGTAAAACAGTTCATTTAAAAACAAAAACAATCCTTTTCTTGTCTTAGTCTCTTTCATACTATTCATCAAATCATTTCCAATCCAAATATTTCAATCAAATCACAGTCCTCAGACTTTTCAGCACAGTCTCCACAAGACTTTTTCAACATAGTCATCTTTCTTTCAATCTAGTAGGTGTATCTAGAATCCAACCTCTCTCCTAAAGCTACCCACAACTAGGAGAGGAAAACCAAGGGACCAACTCAAACCTTCTTCTACCGGTGCCGAAAAAATTAACGCTCATAGCCCTTCTAAGCTTTTCCGCCCCTCCAAAGTGGTGATCATCTCTTGGGGGCACTCTTTGCACCATTGGTCTCTCAGCCCAGCAAAAACCAACAGCTCATCCACTTCATGGGGACCTCAGTTGCATGCAAGTGGGAGAAAGAAACACAGGAGAGTAGGGATTCAACTCCTTGTTCTAAACCATAGTCAATAATATTCTCTTCTTCGTCATAGACATGACGGAATTCACATATCTTTCTTTCGCCATAGACATGGCAGATTTCATATCAATTCATATCCTTTTCCTCGTCATAGACATGACGGAATTCAACTTCTTCTTGCCATAACTTTACCATATCCTTTCCATAACTTTTCTTACTCTGATTGCAAACAAACTTGAAATCAAACAGCTTCTTTTGGAAAACAGTTTACTTTCCTATTTATGCAAGAAAACATATGCTCATAGTTTCGTGTTTGGAAAAACCAAAACTTGACGTTCAATTCTCGAAAATACTATAGGCAATTCTAGCGTCCGTCTATGCATGCGTGCAATTTAAATTTACAACTTGAAATTACTGGAACCTGATTTCGTATGAGATTCGGTTGCACTGGAGCAACTCGTACTGGCGTTGTCGCTACTGCTTCATTCGCCACTGCTTCTTGAATAATCAAGATTTCTTCTTGGTTTTTTTGCATCTCTTTGTGTACTTCAGGATCATTAACTTGCACTTGTGGGTTAGGAACGTCATTACGGCCACCACGACCTCCACTACCACCACGTCCGCTCGAGTACATGTCATAATGTAGAAAATTCCACGAAAAATCCACACAAGGAGAATACTGCAAATAAACTACTTAGAATTCATCCAAAACACATAGGAAGGTTTGTATTTTCATCCCCTTATTTTTAGAATTCAAAAACTCTATTTTTAGAGCTAATTTGCTCTATTTTTAGGCAAAAATACACACTTTTTACTCTTTTCAGATAGTAAATGAATTTTTATAGTAGCTAAAAGTAATCAAAAAATTCCATAAAAATTAAAGAAAATCACACAACTTAGCTAAAGTACGTGATAATTTTTTCAGAATTTTTGAACTATGGAAAAAGGTATGGAAAACTCAAAAATGACTGAAAATAGTCAAAAATAGGCTGTTTTGACACTAGAAAATTAATAATAAATTTTCTACCCATAAATAAATTCAAAAAAAATTATTTTCATAAAATATAGATGTAGGCATTAGGCTCCTAAGTTTTCATGAATTTTGGAGTCATAAAAATATAAAAAGCATCAAAAAGCAACCCTTGCTGTCCTAAAAAGCAAGAAATAAAGCAAACGGGAGTACGGGTTTGCATCTACATCATCATAGATCTTGGGATATGGGAGTAGCTAATGGATGTAGCTCTCCTTCATCAACAAGATTTACATAAACAAGACAAGAACTAGGGTATGGATGCACAACAACACATGCATCAACACCAATAAACAGTAAAAAAAACAAGGGAGAGGGTAGAGAGAGAAGGTGGGGAAGCATACCTGGCTATGGAGAGCTTGGAGGAGAAGACCACCGTTTGCAGAGCTTCAAAACTTCAACAAGATCAATTGAGTTATGAGGGGGGGTCTTGCTTCTTATATAGGCACCGGGCACTCCACAAATAGCAGAAAAAGCAAGCAGGGGGGGAGAGCTTCAAAATTGCGCAATTTTGATTCTAGAAGCTTCCTCAATTTTTTCTTAGCTTGCCCCCCAAGTTTCATGCTTTTTTTGCACTTTTTCATCTATTTTTGGCAATTCTGACCTATTTTTAGTAGTAAAATCCTAATTTTGCAATTTGGATGCTTCTGGAACATTCCAACACACAAAAATAGTCTTCCCCATAATTAAATACAAAATATATTAAAAATACGTGCTCTGGACTCAATTTTTACGGGAAATTAAGTCTACTGCACTCAGAAAATCCAATTTTGAATCCGAAAAATACGATAATTCAAGAAAAATAATCTTTATTAATAAAATAACTCAGAGTACAAAATTTCCAGAGTCAGGTAATTTTTACAAAATATCTTGGGATATTACATATAGGCCCAATTTCTTCATGGTATACTCAGGCATGATGTTGACTCCCTAACCACCATCAAGGACCACCCCTGCTAGTTCTTGCCCTGCTATGTGTACCACTATGTGTGGGGTGCGGTAGTCAACTGTGGGAGTACTAGAAGGATTGACATTTAGACTAGACACGGAAGAATGTGATAGACGCCCACCACTATAAGGTTCTTGGGATGCAAACTGAGTAATCATTGAGGAAAGGTGGAACCTAAGTATAGGGCTAAGACACATGATATCATAGAGGGAGATAGGCGAGTTACCCAAGGGAATGCTCCTAATAAGTTTGTCATAGATAGAAGTAGCCATGGGACTAGTGGGTGGTACAGGTATAGATGAGAGGGGATCAAAAACTGGGCGTAAGGTTTCTAAATCCTCATAGGCTTTCCTGTAGGCTAGGTCAATGTGGTTATGAGCCATAGGTAAAGGAGCATGTGGTTGTGATGGTGGTTCCAAGTCAGCTAATGGTAGCTTCCCCTTAGAACGGGTGATAGTAGCACAATATGGTGAGGATTGGCTAGGATTAAATAGAGATGAGGCCATGAGTGTGTGTGGATTGGTGGGTTGTGATGGGTGTTGAGATGTGGAAGCATAAGTGGAGGATGATGAATGGATAGAGATGAGTCATGCAGTTGGGGGTGCTTGAGGTGGTGGTTGTGTTGGTGGTGGTGGTGGGTGGTTAGGTGGGTTTGGGCAATCTTTTGTGTAATGATCTTTGGAATGAGGACAATTCCTACAAGGTGGGGAACCTTCAGGAAGAGGACATCTAGATTGGAAGTATCCACACTCTCCACATCTATAACACATGATAGGGCGGTTGCGTACAGGGGGTCTAGCAGGTGGAGATGGGGCAGCTACAAAAGAAGCTGTGTGTGGTTGTGGTGGAAGTTGGGTCGGGACTGGTAGTAATGGGGGTGATGGTTATGGAAAAGTTGGTGGAACAAAATGTGGATAGGTAGGTGAAATATACTGACCTGGCATAACTGGCTGAGCAAATTGGGGTGCTGCTACTGCCGGTTGGGGAATTTGTTGTTGTAAGTGTCAAAATCCCTTGAGGTAGTAACACTCACTATCATCATGACCCCCTTTCTCACAAAAATGACAGTATTTTTGCTTGGGACAATCTTGGTGAGTATGGCCACGCTCATGACAGGTAGTGCACCACATACTACGTTTGACTTCTTGTTTAACTTTGAGCTGCTCCAACTCTTGATTGAGTTGTTTGATACTATTCCCAGGAGAATGATCACTTTTGAGCTTGTTGATTTCTTGACGTAGTGTCTCTTCCTCTTGTTTGACTTGTTGGAGCTTCAATGCATCCAATTCTTGTCGAAGCTTAGGCGATGGATCCTTCAATGCTTGTCGAAGCTTAGCTACTGGGTCACCCCGTTCGGTGGCAGTTGAAGTACATAATAGAAGACGAGCATTTTCAATCTGAGTAGCCATATTTTGAAACTCCACATCTGCCTTGAGATTCTCAGTGAGCCTTTGTTGAGTGCTCCTTGGGAGTGCTTGTTGAACTCATTGTCTGACCATGAAGTCACCCAAGTAGGCTGGTAGCTTAGCTACTAACACATGAGCCCTAGTCATTAGTTCTGCCACCATTTCCCCAGAACGGAGGGGTAGTTTATGGAGCTCATGCAAAACCCTATCTTGATAATTACTTGGCCTAAATGTAGTGTAGAATGCCTCCCTCAAGTCTCCCCATGTTGGAAAATGATTAGCAGCAATCTGGCCGAACCATTGATCAGCATACCCTTCTAATGTAGAAGGAAATAGGGCTAGATATGCATCTTCTCTCTCTAGACCTCTACTTTTACAAATGGCCAGGAACCTCCTGACATGGTCATCAGCATCTTCACTAGCACTCCCCTTGAATGTAGGGAGCTTGACATTGACCCGCCCTAGAATAGTAGTCAAGAGCTCCAGTTGGTTAACCATGGAGACTAGAGGTGGTGGAAGTATGGATGATAGTGGTGGTGATGGAGATAATGTAGAAAGTGGTTGTGCAGGTGAAGGTGGTGTATTTGGTGTTGAATAGAGGATGAAAGGTGTTTTTCTTACTTTTTACTAGTGCTAGCTAACTGTGAGTTTGCCCTAGTTGATACAGGCATGCAAAATGTGTTAGACCCCTGCAAGTTAGAGAGATCCCCAGAAAATTTGCCAAAAATGAGTGCCTATAGATAGGATTGCTACCCACAGATGTGTGGATGGGCCTCTCTTGCGGACGATATGCCCACAGGAGTCTACACTAGCACAATAGCCAAATTGACGCAAAGTACTAACATAGAGGTGTTAACCAAGTGTGGCATTGATATGCATAAGTGGTAGCTAAATGTAAAGATGGTGGTGCTCAACATGAAGGTGATAGCCAAACATGATAGTGACAGTGTGGTTAGACAACACAAAGGTGATAGTCAAATGTGACAGTGCTAGTGCCAATGACTAGCAGCAGGTGATAGTGAGACAAGAGAGAAGTGAGAAGAGAGAGTGAGGTAGACAACAGGAAGGTAGACTACAGAAGGATAAACAAGAGAGAGAAGCATTAGACACAAGGACTAGAGAAGAGAGATAGACAAGCAAGATAGCCAAGACACAAGAGAAGATAGACAAAAGCATGGAACCTATCACAAGTTACTTGTAATCCCATACAATGTTGATACATAGCCTCAAGTAAGGTGAGGTAGAGATGGCTAGTGCACAATGTGCTTGCGGTGACTCACAGTGTGCTGTGCTGTCTACTCAGTGATATCTCTTTGATGAGTGGTGGGTGTATATATACAAGATTATCTGTTGCCATAGAGATAAGATAAGGATGTGTGGTGTGAGGGTAGTACTACCAATAGAGATAGAAATAGTAAATGCATGGTCCGGTGCATGTTATCGAAGAAGTGGCCTTCACCATGTGGGTAGCTGTCATCATGTGGGTAGCTATCACAAGAAAGTAGCATCAACTTGGGTAGTTGTCCCACCCATTGCTTCACGAGGAGTAAGAAAGCAGCATCAACTTGGGGTGTTGTCCCGTCCATTGCTCCACAATATGCATATCATTTAGGATTTAGTGCTTTGTGAGCTCTTTGGAGCATTCATTTTCAGTGTTTTTTGTGTTGTTTATGTTGTTTTGATACTTGATTTTCATAGAGTAGATGTACATGTGTGTTTGCAAGGAGTAAGGTAAGTAGGCATGACCCTAATCCCATTAGTTGGCCATCAAATGCATGTAAGAATCCAAAACAGTCAAAAATGCCATAACCTTCATGCAGATGTTTGAAGGGCAAATGAAGTCCAAATTCAGTGATCAAGGAGTCTATAGAAAGATAAGAATAATATCTAAAACCTGCAAAAATCAGAAATAAGAAATTCATTTTTTTTAGTCTCTGTCATGGGACACGCGTGTCCCATGCACATGCACCAAATTGGACCAAATTTTTGACAGAGCTTCCTTAGAGCCTGTATATCATCTGTCTAGGCTTACATTTTGAGTTGCATCAAGTTTTGCATGTGTTTGAGCACAAAAACTGAAAACAGGGACAAAAACGCAAAAGAACTCCAAAATCACCAAAACAGTCATTTGACAGGTCAAATCTTTTTGAGACACCATTGGAAAGAGGAAAACACCCTCTACAACCTGCACAAGTCAGAATTGCAAAAATCCACCAGTACTTGGGACACGCGTGTCCCATGACACTACTTAAAAACTGACAAATCTCTGCACAATTGACTGAAAAGAAAGAGGAGAGAAAGAGAGAGACCTTCTTGCAAGCACACACATACACAAGGAGAAGCTACACAAAGAGATGGAGGGTTGAAATCTACTTCTTCTTCTTCTCCAATAAAAGTGACTAATACATAAAGAAAACCTACTCACATAAGTAGTATATGAAATGACAATAAGCAGTCCATAGTGTGAACCCGCTAAGTAGCCATGTTGACTAGATAGTTATGTCAGCTGTAGAATCCCTGCTGAAGATATGCGGTGTCGCGGTCACCAACCATGTCGGTGACATAAGTGCTCGCAACGGTCACCGAGGCCCATCATGAGTGCCAACTCATGGACATCTCAACACTCCCCCTTGAGCTCGACATCTTGAGGAGTCCAAGCATGGTACAAAATCTACAGAGCTTCTCAACTCCCATGGCCTTGGTGAAAATGTCTGCAACCTGCTCCTCTGTGCCGACATAGACCAAGTCGATGTCTCCAGCCAAAACTTGCTCTCGAACAAAGTGGTAGTGGACCTCTATGTGTTTGGTCCGTGCATGGAACACTATTCCTGGCTATTTGGATGCCACTAATGTTGTCACAATATATGACAACTCCTCTGTCCACATGCATCCCTAAATCCATAAGTAGCTTGTGTAACCAAGCTACCTCACATGTCGTGATAGCAACACCTCTGTACTTAGCCTCTGTTCTTGACAAGGCAACTGTGGGTTGCTTCTTGCTGCTCCAAGTGATAGCAGCACTCCCAAGTGAAGACATAAAGCCGCTAGTAGATCTCCTGTCTATGATACTACCAGCCCAATCTACATCTGTGTAACCATATAGCTCCAGTGGCACACCTGCTACATAAAACAATGCTTAGTACAATGTAGCCCTCACATAATGCAACGCACATCGCACTCCATCCAAATGTGGCTTCTTTGGAGCGTGCATAAATTGGCTCTGCAAGCCAACAATGTAGCTCAAATCTGGTCACGTGATCGTCAAGTAAATGAGGCTACCCACAATCTTGCGATACATAGTGACATTCTCGAGTGCATCACCAGCATGTGCACTCAACTTCACATTCACATCCAACGGCATAGAAATTGGCTTGCAATCAGCCATACCATATTTGGACAGCATGTCTAAAGCATATTGTCTCTGTGATAACCATATACCATCAGCGGCGGTGTGTATCACCTCAATGCCAAGAAAGTAGCGCAGCTCTCCCAAATCCTTCATTTCAAATTCTTGCTTGAGAAGCCCCTTAACATGCTCTATCTGTGTCTCACTGTCACCTGTTGGGGTAAAGGCCAAAGTGGCCTGCTGCCCATCTAACTCACTAACCCTAATACATGTGTACACTCTATGCTCATTTCTTTTAGTAATAGAGCAATAAGGTGTGGCTCATACATTGTGAGCAAGGGCACCACAAACCTTGTGTGTCTTCATCTCCTTCTTCACGCACACACCACGCACTGCACAGCTCTCACAACTGGTATCAGCGCAAGTGGGAGCCTTAACACAGCGTCGCAGGCCCGTATAGGTAACCTCCTCAGTTTGCCCTCAAATTTGGTGTGCACAAAGAGGGGTATAAGGTCTGCAAATAAACCCATAGGGCTATCCTACTATTAGATTTTGAGTTTGGGCTCATTTCGGCCTCCGTTTACGGCGCGAAGCTCAAAAACAGGTCATGTCGCTACTTCTGCCTACAGGTCGATTTTATGCAATTTCTGTAGATTTGGGGGTTTTGGTCTATTTGAATAGTGTTCAGAGACCGAATGCTATATTAGCATTCTCATCTACACAGGTTATAGGTTTTCTTTTGACATTGCAGATTTTTGGTGCTGCTACTATACAGGTTATTACAGGGTGTGCATATTTGTAGATTTCTCGACATCTGCATTTATGTTTAACATATGCATGAACAGTTGATGTATTTGACATTGTGGGTCTACTTGTTGGACAAACCACTGCTGTGGTTCATAGTCAGATCTATTGTGGAGACGTATAAACAATGTGGTTATGATGTATCATGGCACATATATGCAACCATCTGTGAGGGTCGTTGTGAGGCTTTGTGAAGCTGGCTGGTACCCAAGGTGCGGACCAGTTTGGTGGATTAGCAACTAGAGCAATCCCTCGCGTAGCCTCTCTAAAGACATCACATGCTTTATGGTGTGGGATACAGATGTATGATATTGTGGCAGGACAATTTTGGTGTGCATCTTGCTTTCTGTCATGTGGCATTGTTTTAGAGATGCAATCACTATGCGATGCCTATCAGTTTTTTGTCAATGAGAGTTTATGTGTCAGAGATAGCCATTTTATGCCCTCTACAGTCAATCAGTATTACATACACAGTTTTATGCCTATTTTTAGGTGAGCTTTTATGACAGTTTTCTGATTTTGGGTGTCATTTTACTGCCAGGTTGCTACCAAAATTTTGTCATATTTTTTGCATAGCTGCGGCCATGTCTTCTTCAGGTGAACGTGAGCTCTACAACATTAGGAAGTTTGATGGTACAAACTTCAGCTTGTGGAAAGAGCAGATTAAGGATGTTCTAGTTCAGAAGAAGCAGCTAAATCCTATTTCAGGGCCTACTGCCAAACCTGCTCTGACATGTTAGAAGAAGATTGGGTAGAGTTAGATGTGTTGGCAAAGTCAACAATCAGGCTACACCTAGCAAAATCAGTCTACTTCACAGTGGTGAGCGAGACATCATCATTCAATCTATGGAAGAAATTGTGTAGTACTTATGAGAAAGAGACTGCCTCGAACAAAGTGTACCAAATGAAGAGGCTGTTTGAGCTCCAAATGAAGGAGGGTACTTCCGTGGCAGTTCAACATCATCTTCAGTCAGATGCAAGCACAGAAATTGGAATTTGGTGATGAAGCCAAGGCAATCTTCTTGTTATGTTCATTGCTTGCATCATGGGATACTTTTTGTACAACGATTAGTAATTCTGCACCGAAATCAATGGATCAGGGAAAGAATGGCCAAGCGTTAGCAACGCAGGAGGAAAGAGGCAGAAAACAGTACCGGGACAAAAACCAAAATCGTGGCAAATCACGCAGCAAGTCTAGGTTCAAGAAAGACATCGAATGTTATTGTTGTGGTAAATCAGGGCAAGTGAAAAAAGATTGCTTCAAGTGGAAGCGCATGCAGAAAAAGAAGGAAGGAAAGAGAGAAGAGAAGAAAGACAACAACAAAGGGAAGAAGAAGGTGGAAGAGGTAAATGCAATCACTTACAAAGATGATGGTGAAGTGCTCTTCACGTCAAGTCTTCCTGCAAGTGTGTTGGTGGCAGCAGATCTCAGAACTGTGGTCAGGAGTGGATTCTTGATTCTGGTGCCTCATTTCATGTAACTCCTCATAAGAGTTGGTTCTCTACTTATGATAGCAGCAGGCGTGGATCTGTTCACCTTGAAAATGACTATGTCTGTGACATAGTTGGTGCAGGAGATGTGCAGTTTACTTTTCCAAATGGGTCTACTTTCCTATTGAAGAATGTTCATCATGTGCCACGAGCTTGATTCTACTGGCCAGCTGGATGACATTGGTTATGCTACGACCTTTGGTAGCCAGTCTTGGAGGATTCACAAGGGCTCTCTCATCATAGCTTGAGGAACCAAGTGTGGCACACTCTACCCTATTCATGTTTCCTTTGTACACAATCATGTAATTGCTGTAACCGAGCTGCCAAATGCTTCTTTGTGGCATGGCCGGTTAGCCCATATGTCTTTGAAAGGAATGGAAACATTGTCTCGTTTGGGTTATTTGCCTATGTTAAATTTTTTTCAAGTTTTTCAGTTTGTGAGCATTGTATTTATGGTAAACATGCTTGTTCAACCCATAAAAGATTATCAAATAAAAAGAAAAGTGAACCTTTAGATCTGGTTCATAGTGATGTTTGTGGACCTATGCAGGTTAGATCGCTAGGGGGAACATCATATTTTATCACGTTCATTGATGATTTGACTAGGAAGGTGTGGGTTTATCCTATGGCTAGGAAAGATGATGTCTTTCAATGCTTTCAAAAATTTCTTGCATTTGCTGAAAACATGTCAAGGAAGAAGCTTAAATGTCCTAGAACTGACAATGGTGGAGAGTATGTCTCTCATGAATTCAAGAATTTCTGTGAAATGCATGGTTTCAAAAGAGAACTCACTGCACGTGGTAATCCGGCACAAAATAGTGTAGGAGAGAGGATGAATAGGACAATAAATGAAAGGGTGCTAAGTATGCTTTCTAATGTAGGTCTTACACAAGGGTTTTGGGCTCAAGCTACGGTGACGGCTGTACACTTGATTAATAGGTCACCGAATTCAACGTTGGATGGTGGAGTTCCTAAAGATTTGGACAGGAAAGAAGACTTCATATGATCACTTATGTGTGTTTGGTTGTGAAGCTTATGTGCATGTTCCTAGAGAGAGACGCAGCAAGCTAGAGCCAAAGTCTAGAAAATGCATTTTCATGGGCTATGGAGAAAGTGGAAAAATGGGATATCGTCTATGGGATCCAGAAGCTAGGAAAATTGTTCGCAGTAGCGATGTTATTTTCAATGAAAAGAAGATGCATAAACAACTTAAAGAAGTGGAAACACAGAAGGTATTATTCCAGGATATCATGCCACCAATTGTCTTGCCAAGAAGGGCAAATGTTGAGTCACAAAGTGTGCAGAGAGAAGGCTCTAGCAATGACCATTCTAGTCGACAAGAGGAAAGGACTATTGGTTCACAAGTGCAGAGCCAAATGGTGCCAAGTGATAGAGTTGAGGCTGAAATTCCAACTCAAGAAGAGCCTGTGGTACTGAGAAGGTCTACTCGTGTTTCTCATCCCCTTGAGAGATTTGTACCTGGCTTAGATTATGTCATGCTAACGGATTATGGGGAGCCATCTTGTTACAAAGATGCCATGAGCAGAGATGACAAGCTTAAGTGGGAGCAAGCTATGGAGTCAAAAATGTATTCTATTGAGAAGAATCAGACTTGGGAGCTAGTTCCTTTACCACAAGGTAAAAATGCTTTGCCATATAAGTGGGTCTACAAGTTGAAGGTTACAAGTGACAATGCAAAACCAAAGTACAAGGCTTGTTTGGTAGCTAAAGGTTTTAAGCAAGAAAAAGGTGTTGATTTTGATAAAATCTTTTCACCTATTGTGAAGATGACTACTCTTTGTACAATGCTTGCCTTGGTAGCTAAAGAAGACATGGATCTTGTGCAATTGGATGTCAAGACAGCCTTCTTGCACGGTGACCTACATGATGAGATCTACATGCAACAGCCAGAGGGCTTCATAGAAAAGGGCAAAGAAAAGCTTGTTTGTAAGCTTAAGAAGAGCTTGTATGGCTTAAGCAGGCCCCACATGAATGGTGTAACAAGTTTGATGCCTTTATGCAAATGCAAGGTTATGCTCAAAGTGACACAAATCACTGCTTGTACACTAAAAGGGCGCACATGCGCGCTTAACTGCGACGTTCCACAAATTGGCCTAGCCATCCAAACCCCAAAACCTTAAGGTGTTAGAGACCTTTGGTCTAGCCAATTTATGCAAGCCGTATAGCTCGGCACCTTTTTTTCTTCACAAGTTGGGCTTATCCCAACAACCGCCCCCTTAAGCCAAACTTGGGACTCACCTGTCCCCACCAACATGGTCTAACCGGCTCAGAGGTTGAAATCACCATCAACTTGGCCTTATCCATGGACTCAGAGGTTGGATTTTCAACCATGGCTCTGATACCACTTGTAGGATCTCTGGGGCACCCTTCCCAGGAGGTCACCCCTCCCAGTACTGTCGTCACACATGCACGCTTAACTGCGACGTTCCACAAATTGGCCTAGCCATCGAGGCCCCAAAACCTTAAGGTGTTAGAGATCTCTGGTCTAGCCAATTCATGCAAGCCTTTTAGCTAGGCACCATTTTTTCTTCACAAGTTGGGCTTATCCCAACATCACCCACAATAATCAAATCATCAACGTAGATGGTAATACAATCCCAACATCACTCTCACATACATAGACTGATTGATCTGCATGTGACATATGAAAGCCAATATGCAAGAGATAATCTGCAATCCTATCATGCCATGCTCTAGGTGCTTGCTTCAACCCATACAAGGCCTTCCAAAGCCAACATACATAATCTGGGTGAGCAGCATCTACATAACCAGGTGGCTACTGCACGTACACTTCTTCTTGCAACTCGCCATGCAAGAATGCATTCTTTACATCCATTCGATGCATATACCATCCTTTTGCTACTGCAGCCACTGCAATGACAGTACGTACGGTAGCCATCTTAGCTACAGGAGCAAAGGTCTCCTCATAATCAATGCCATAAGTCTGTGCATAACCTTTGGCAACCAGCCTTGCCTTTTACCTTTCAATACTTCCATCAGCCTTCTGCTTTATCTTGTACACCTATTTACAGCCAATAGCCTTTTTGCCACTTGGTAATGGCATCAAATCCCAAGTATGATTTACATCCAATGCAACCATTTCCTCATCCATGGCTTTCTCCCAATGCACATTTCCAACAGCACTCTCATAAGACGTGGGCTCAACATCCTGCTTTACTTTAGCCATGTACAAATAATGATGAGACACATAGCCATCATAAGTCAACCACTGCACAGGATTTTTGACTCTACTAGACCTGTGTAGCCTGGATCACTGTTTGGAGTCCTCACAGCATCATGTGCTCTCCTCACCCCTGGTGTCCTGACAACTGGAATGCCAAACTCTTCATCAAGACTTTGCTCCAAACCATCAGAGTCTACATCAACATGAGATGAACCCAAAGACACACTGGTCATACATGGGGCTTCACCAACTTTCTCTTTCCCTTTACAAGAAACCTGCGGTACATTTTGTGTACGTAATCTGCCACTCCATGTCCTGTCAACAAAAGCACTAGAAGAGGACTCTCCTGGTCCAATAAGTGTCTTTGACTCTTGCTTCAAACTTGAAGCATCCACACTTTCTTTTACATCAGCTTTTGCTCAGCCAAACCATTTTGTTGTTGCGGAGTGTACCTGCATGAAAGCTGCCTACGTATCCCACTTTCTGTAAGAATTCTGAAAATTCACTAGAGAAATATTCTCCCCCTCCATCAGACCTTAGCGTCTTGATCTGTTTACCTGTTTCCTTCTCAACATCGGTTTTGAACTTCTTAAAGTGCCCAAATACTTCTTTTTTCTGCTTCATAAAATACACCCACACTTTCCTTGTGTGGTCATCAATAAATGATACATAGTATCTGCAGCCATGAATACTCGCTATCTTTGTTGGGCCCCATACATCTGTGTGTACCACCTCAAGTGGCATCTCTTACATACATTGCGTTCTTGCGGAAAAGTACTTCGAGACTGCTTGCCAAACTGACATGCCTCACATACCTTATGCATGCCATCCACTCTGAAATTTGGCAAACCTGCAACAATCTGTTTTGACTGCATAGACCGCAATCGCTGCTTATTAACATGGCCAATGCATCTATGCCACATGTCTACATCAACCACAACTCCTGCACCTTGTGCAAACATAGCAGCTTTAACCTCGGGCATATTTACATCCAAAGTAAACATTCTGCCCACACGTTTTCCCTTTGTTACAAGCTTGCAGCCATTCTCGAAGTCTTCCACAAAATAGCCATTTGGATTGAACCGAACCTGCAATCCTTGTTTAATCATTTTTCCAACATACACTAGATTATTTGTAATGTTAGGCATGTGAAGCACATCAACCAAGCACTTCACTTTGCCATCCTGTATGTTCAAGGGCACCTTGCCAATGTGAGAAATTGGGTGAGTTGTATCGTCACCTATTTCAACATAACCTGGTGCATTCAATTCCTTCATGTCTCTAAACCACTCTCCACGAGATGTCATATGGTTAGAGGTACCAGAATCAACATACCATACATCCTCACTAGCATGTACATTAGTAGTCATAGCATTTACCATATGCTACATAACAAACAACTGCTCACTATAATCATCATCATTATTCCTGTTATTATGCTGCTTCTTTCCTTTACCTTTGTTAGCCCTCTTCTTTGGACACTCTTTAGACATGTGTCCCTTCTCTCCACAATTCCAACATTCTACATCAAAACTTGTATTGTGCTCCCTGTTACCTGAATTCTAATTTCCACGTCTCTCCCTGCCTTGAGAGTTTTGTTATCTTCTTCCACGTCCATAACCCTTGTTGTGCTACATCCTAATTTTGGCCTCAGCCTCCACCTGTGCCTCAACCTCTACCTCTACCTCTATTAGAATAGAAGGCCTACTGCTCAAAAATATTCTTATTCTGAGAAGAAGAAGGGGCAAGACCAAGATTCTTCTCCTCACGAATAAGCATAGATGTCAGTTCTATAAAACCAGGGATATCATCCCTAGTATTCATAGACGACTTGAAGTTTGAGTATGCATCTCCAAGTTCCTCCAGCATTGCACAAACAATGTCATCATCTTCTACGATGATGCCAATAGATCCAAGGGCTTCCATTATGCCCGTGATCTTCAACACATAATCATTGATGCACAGACTTCCTATCTTGACTGTATTCAGCTCTGTTTTGAGCTGGTAGCATTTTCGACGGGACACTCTGGAGCCACTTAATTCTCACCATCGATGTAATCCCAATAACCCTTTCCTTGTAGGAAATTGGACATCCTGAACTTCCATGATGGATAATTGTTCTTATCCAACTTATCACTAACAATGTGGTTGAATCCTTTAGCCATAATGTCTGCACAACACAGAAACTAGCAACCTGCACAAGTCTGCAAACTGCTATAGTGATAGCTGCATTCAGTTTAACACTCAAATGGAGTGATCACAATATACATACATGTAGCCACAATCACAAATACATGTGCCAACCCTGTGTGCACACAAATCTGTATGCAAATCTGTAACCTGCACAGAAATCTAAAACCTGCGAAATTTCTGCAGACTTTCGACGCAGCCTGCAAAAACCTTCAACCTCAAAAATGGAGGCCGAAATGCCCTCGAAAGGAATTTTTGCTCGGATAAATACAGCCCAAAGGGCTATTAGACTGCTCCACTACCTCAAAGCCTGCGAAGACAGCACCCAATTTGGAGATTCCTACCATAGCCCCCGCTTGAGCTCTCGGATCTAGGGTTGCACAGGGGGGTGAAGAGGATGATGAAGCTCTTACCCTTCTACCACTTCCAATGGCTCCTTTGCTTGTTGTTTGCTCTCTTAGCCTTCACTAGGCTCTGATACCATGAAAAGAAAGAGGAGAGAAAGAGAGAGACCTTCTTGCAAGCACACACATACACAAGGAGAAGCTACACAAAGAGATGGAGGGCTAAAATCTACTTCTTCTTCTTCTCCAATAAAAGTGACTAATACATAAAGAAAACCTACTCACATAAGTAGTACATGAAATGACAATAAGCGGTCCATAGTGTGAACCTACTAAGTAGCTATGCTGACTAGATAGGTATGTCAGCTGTAGAATCCTTGCTGAAGATACGCGGTGTTGGTCACCAACCATGTCGGTGACATAAGTTCCTGCAACGGTCACCGAGGCCCATCATGATTGCCAGCTCATGGTGTAGAGCTCGATGACATCTCAACATTGACTTTCCTGCACCTTGTACATATAGTATATGTGAAAAAAGTTGGTTTTTGGACCTATAAATCTCAAAAATCATCAAGTTTTAGCATTTTAGGCTCCGACACTGCAAAAATTGACTTTTAGGAATTACATAAAGTCACAACCTAGTGCAACTTACGCCGAGACCTACACCTAGTGCTCTAAGAGTTTCTTTTGCTGACACTAGAACACCACCCACCATAGGGACACCAGGGATACGACCAATGGGATCAGGAATCATGAACGGATTGAGTGGTCATCCAGCAAACAGAGTGCCACCATGACCACTACCAACATCATCACTACCTGCACCCCTAACAACCACGGGCTTTAGGAAATGAGGATCAATGGGCGCACCCTTGAGAGGCAAAACAAGGCCATCACATTTGTAGATGTGGGTTCAGAAGTACAATGGATCAGGTGATCCCTACAATCACTTGGCATCATTTAGACAAGTCGTTAGGACTAAAGAAGTTACAGATCTTCACGTCCTAAAAGAGGGTTTTGGACTCACTTTAGAAGGTAAGGCATTGTCTTGGTTTCAAACCCTTGATACTAGCCCTTACTATGATTTTGAAACCCTCAAAAGAGACTTCATTGGGGAGTTCACAAAAACCGGAATCAAACATAGCATGAGCTCTCTAATCACGAGCTTCAAGCAAGATGCAAATGAATCTATAAGGGACTGTGTGAATAGGCTTAGGCAATACATTGCAAGGTGCCCGGAAAAAGAGCTTCCAATGGAAGAAAAAATCGTCTCAATCTTCTTAGAAGGTTTGAGGGATAAAACTCTTCATGCCGATCTCTATGCAAAGAAGCACAAGACTCTAAAAGATTTAATTGCCAATGCAATAGATTTAGATGATAATTGTGATATCTATGGCAAGGACAAGCCTCTCTCAGGCACAAAAAGCCAAAGCACAGCTAACTCTAGTGAGATGGGCAGAAATAGACCTAATGAGATGGAAGCCATGGTTAAGCTTATCATGAAGAGAACGAATCAAGTTTTCAAACCACCACAACGACCAGTAAAGTGTGAATTTTGTGGAGGAGACCATCCTACATCACAGTGTCACCCTAAGCAAAACTTACCACCATACAGAGCACCCAGAATGGATAAATGGTACGACTTTGAAAACAAGTGGACCAACCATGAGACTTCAGAGTGCTATCATAAGATACGTTACTTGAGGGAACAAGGAATGGCTCAACAGCCGCCAAATCAACATCCGTAAGGGCACACTTACTCACCGCAGTTGAGGAATCAAAAATACCCAATCCAAGGGATGGAACGAGCGCAACCTATTCTAGGTAACCAACCTCCATTACCTGGCTGAGCGGTAGTTAGATTTCTACAACCTGAAGAAGATAACAATGACAAAATCGTGATTCCAGTCAATTACTATGGTGAGAAAAATATGGACCAGACAAGCCAACAAGCCTCATCATTGATGAGTCCACTAGAAGCACAAACGTATACTCCAGAAGGGCAATATCAAATGGATCATAACACTTTATGGTTCATTGCGAATGGAATGTCGAGACCAGTGAGACCAAGTGGACCTAGATCGTATAAGTCAGGATCACCACCTGTTATGCCACCTGGACCGTGCTTCAACTATGGAGGAGATCATTGGGTAAGAGATTGTCCATATCCCAGAAAAGAGGAGCCTTAAGTGCCAGGACTACAGCCTTTGGCTAGATTCTGCAATGACTGTGGAATCAAACATTTAGTCCAAGATTGTCCAGCAAATTCAGATAACGAGGGGAAAGAGACACTCAATTATATTGAGCTATTGCCATCCTCTAGCATGCCCAGCTCATCAAAGCCCAAAATTATTGTACCCTTATAAGCCATAACAAGGGCCCAAGTGCAAGCTAACGCCAACAAGGAAAAAGAGAAAATAAACAAGGGAAACGAAACTGAGGTTCCCAAAGCAAACATAGTAGAAAATCAAAAGAAACTTGGAAAGCTAGGAGGGCACAGAGCAGCCAGTAAGAAAAGAAGAGCAGAAAGAGAACAAGCAGCTCTTCATGAAACCAAACAAAAAATTGAGGGAGAACAAAGAAACCAACAAAGCAAGACCAAAACAGAAACACATGAACAAACCAAGGAGCAATCGGCAGGGTCAGTGCTTGCAGAGAGAATCCATGAACCCCTAGAAGCTTTATTGAAAGCACATGAAGCAAGGTTGAAGCCTCTAGAGACAGATGGAGACAATACCCAAACCCAGCCCTAGAGTCTAGGCACTTGGAAATCTACAAACGCTTAGTCGAGACTCTACAATCCATAGAGGAGCATACGAGACAAATGGCAACCGAAAGGGAAATTCACTATGAAGAAAGAAACCCCATACAACAAGAAAACAACCAAGAAACAAAAGAAGGGGGAAGCAACCACGCCAAACTAACCCTTGAAACCTGCGCTAACAACCTAGAGCAGCAGAAACCAAAATTGATACCTCATTCGATTCAACCTAGTGTTTGGATTAGATGCAATTCTACCCATAGAATTCCTAATTCCCACAAATTGTCCAAGGAACTAGAGTGGACAAGACATGAACTCTCAAATAGACTCACTGAGTTGGAACAATTGGATGAATTCCACCTATGAGCAATAGCAGGGATGTATGCTCAAAAAAGACGCCTAAAAAAGTTTCATGATGCTCACATCATAAAAAAAGAGTTCAAGAAAGGAGACCTGGCGCTAGCATATACGTTAAAACAGCACACATCAAAACTTAAAAAATGAGGCATGGAACCATACGTTATCCACAATCTATCGTCAAGTGGGACAATGCACCTGGCAACACTTGATGGAGAACCCATGACTAGCTGGATTAGTGGGTGTAGACTAAAGAAGTATCATGAGCCTTTAACACAAGACATACTGAACAGGCTACATGCCACTAAACAATGCAACAAACAAAAAGCCGCAGAAAAGGAACAAGCACAAGTAGAAGCAAGGGAACAGCGAGCTAACCTAAGGAGAGAACAAGGCAGGATACAAGAAATCACCACCCTTACCAAACGCCTTCAAATATGTGCCATACAAGAAGAAGATTATCAAGGTATAGCTCTAAGGCCGTACATCATGGTAGAAATAGGCATAGACTTCAAGCGAGAGATTTCCCTCTACGATACGGGTGTAGATGTCAACTCCTTAAGCTTTGAAGCTTGGGAAAAGATCAACAAACCAACACTTTGCAAATCTGCAACCACTCTCACTTCATTTTTAGGAAAGACAAAACTGGTAGAAGGATATCTTGACTTACCTTTGCTCATTGGGAATACTAACATCCATCATTGATTCTATGTGATGAATCCAGGGAAAGTTGCCACACCAGTTGTTCTAGGACAACCTTGGCAAAGAACATACAATGGTATACCCAATTGGAGGTGAGAAGGGATAAACTTCGAGTATGACCAAGCCAGAATCTTCACCCCTTTCCTAAGTGAAGACGACTATACCATGGATTCGGATTCCAACAAAGACAATGAAGGATATGACGAAAAGAGCACTAAGAAGTCAACAAAAACAACAGAAAACAAGGGCCAAAGAGAAGAGCAACCCAAGCAATACATCCAAGACTTGGCCCACAACCAACCAAAAATACAGAAAGAGCATTACGAGGAGTGCCATGCAAGCCATGACTAGGTGGATACCAAAGAAGCTGGCAGAAGCACAACAAGGCCATGCACTAATATGGGTACCAAAACAAGCAACCAAGTAGGCTTGCACTCCGACCACACGAAGGAATTCACTAAGTAGAGGAAGAACAAGCAAGTAAGGCAAGCAAAAAGCAAGGACTCTACCTAAGGAGATACCAAAGGAACAGAAAATATGGGTAAAAGCAGAGCTCCTCAAAGCACAAGGAGACAGGAGGTACAAATGGGTTCCGAAGAGCCTCTTACACTCAGCCAAATCTCCAAAAACAAAGCCTGCAACCACAAAGCTGCCAACACAATAAAGAACCAACGTTACAAACAACCGCACGGTGGATTCCAAAGAGTGTCCTCAAAGCACAAAGGTACTATCAAGGAGAGTACCTTGTTTGGATCCCAAAACAACCAGACACTGCGCCAAAAGAACAGAGACCAAAGCTGACACCAAGATATCCAATAGTAATTATCGGTGTCACACGACAAAAGTGGATACCCAAGCAAGCAAAAATGCAACAACCCACACACAAAGAAGCTAAAGAAGGTCCACTAACTCTGCCAACTAGGACTATACCTGTCAAGCGGGCTACGGCTCAAGAAAAGGGCAAGTGGATACCAAAACCGGCCAGTATGCAAGGAAAAAGCTACACAATTGATCAACCTCATGCTCCGCTCAAAGATATTGCAACTTGCAGTAAATCAGAGCTCAACATTGGCAAAACACAAGGATCTACAAGCCTAAAAGCATCCGCCCAGCAACTTGTCTACATCTTAATGAATTTCAGAATGGACAAGTTTAAAAGGCACTATCACAGGATACACCAGAACAGGGACAAGCAACGGGAAGCCTCGACAAAAAATACCCTTGGATCACATCTGCTCCAAGACCCGCTTCTTGCACAACATTACTTGTTTCAATTGCATTGACTGTGATAAGTATGTTAGGGTCATATTACAAGGCCATGCATTAGGCACTATTACCACCACCCATGCACGCACTTGCCTTGAAAACCAATAAGTCAAGATGACTTAGAACAAGTGGGAGGGAGGTATGCCACTCACTCAGTCAATCCATGACATTGTAGACTGGCATAAGCAAGAAGAGGCAGTTCAGAGAGAGAGAGAGAGAGAGAGAGAGAGAGAGAGAGAGAGAGAAGCAAAAGCCAAAAATGCTCTCTTACGGCAAAAATTTTGGATACAATAGGCCACACTTGGCACAAGGGACCACATACATGAGCCCATAGGTGTGCGTACATGAGCCACGTAGGCCATATTTGGCTCCAAAATATCAGAAAATGTGTCAAAAGAGCGCCAAATCTTAAGACCGTTAACACTTTTTGCTTATCTTTCTTGACAATTGCACTTACAGACAATTTTAAGATTTTTCAGGCGGGTAATAATGGGGGCTTACTAATTTTTGGCTATTTTTTGCTATTTATCGCTAAATTTATAGCAAGGTCCCGGAGGAGCGGTTGGAGATGGCCCAGATTTATATGGTCTAGGCCCATGAGGTCCTGTTGGTCTGGCCATTATGTTGGCAATGAACCATAGAGTGTTATGATCCATTTGGTATTGCCCCTCTTGTACAAATTTTTGTGCTTCATGTGGATACATAGAGGTTGAAGCTTGCTGGCTTGGCTACTCATTTCCCTCTTCTCCATAATAATTGACCGAAACTAAGGTCTTGTCATGATGCTCATCCTCTGGTTGCATATATCTAACTATAGCTGCTCCAAGTAGTGGTGGCTGATGTCCTAAGACTGGTTGTGCACGTTCCACACCTTGGATTGGGTAGTTTGGATGTCTTATCTATGGTGTGTATCCTTGACCTTGAGGATGCTATTGAGGAGGTTGTTGAGCCATCCCTTTCTCCCTCAAGTATCAAATTCTATGGTAGCAGATAATGGGGGCTTACTAACAGATGATAGGATGACCGAAAAATTAATCCAACCTCAAATGGGTCATCTGCAACACATATCGGACCATCCAAGAAGGCGGGACATCATTCGGAGAAAGTTGAAAAATTCACTTATCCGCCACGGCTCCGAAACGACAAAAACGACCTAACAGGAGCTTGGAAGCTCAGAATCAGGAGCAATTCGACCCATAGCGTAAGTATAAGGTCTAATGAGCACACTGGTGCACAAAAACACTCTGGGTAGGACAGACACTCACAAGGGTATAAGCACTTAGAAGCCAAAAAACTAGTCATTTGCATTCTACAAGCATTGGGGAGAGCTAGAGCCACCATGTGCACGAGCGTTACCAAGCTTCCTACAGCCCAGCACGAGCGACCCATCACTGAGTCATGAGAGGTAGGCATTAAGTACATCATAATGAACCTTTGTATATGCTTTTTACATCAAAGCATCACTTGCATCACATGCAATCATTGAAATCATGCCCGCACATTGCCATACACAAAACACATTGCATGATCGGGTAAATAGGGTTCAAATAGCACCAAAATTTCACCAGAGCTTGGGAATAACATGGGGAACATAAGGCACAACTCAGTTCATGCATAGTCATCAGTGACTTGGGACACGTGTGTCCCATGCCACTCAGTCAGAAATAGGAACTGACCACACCAGCTTCAAGAGTACACTTAGCCCTTCCCATTCATGATATTGATGCATGATTGCCTCTTGTTATCACCCTGATTTGTCAAGAATTACACAAAGTCTCCAACTTCACAATTTTGGTCTCTACACTTCAAGGACACAGTCAAATCAGGAACCAAGCACACCAAAATAGTCAATTGATGAGGACGGCGGGAGCGTACACAAGAGCAAACAAGAGGAAGAGAAAAGAGAAGGCACACAGGATGAGGGTGGAGCTATCCTCACAATGCTAATGTGAGTGAGCCCCTTATTCTATATGTATAAAGAATAAGGAATGTGTACACATGTGGGTGGCCGGACACTGGGTGCAGGCACACTGCCTTTACCCAACATCACTAGCCTATGAGGATCCTAAAAGTATGATTGCATGTCAAAAAGTCTTCAGTGACTTGGGACACGCGTGTACCAAGCACTTACATTGAATGCATCAAAGATTATCCCATAAGCCTACACTTCACATCCCTCATCACTCTCATGTGCATATCCCATAGCCCAGCATCATAAATGGATGAAAAATCAATGCTTGGTCTTTTTCAGAGGCTCTAGCTAAAAAAATGCCCTCAATCCTTCTTCAATCTTCTCAAATGCAAAGTTCAAGCACACCCAAATGATGGCCAAGCCTTTTCTCACCTAGCCAAGCTCAAAAATTCAGTAAAAACATACCTGACTTGGGACATGCGTGTCCCAAGACATGTCAGTAAAATAGCCAACCTTGTGTCAATTCTGTTCCCCACTGCCTTTGCTAACAAATTTGAGCACTTGATTCACCTCAATCTTCACAAACATAGCCATGTCCCAACTTCCTTGTCATTTTCACAGTATTTAGCCACAAGAATGCTTCTCACATCTCATCCATAAGTTCAGACTCATTTCCAAGCACTCAATGGCATTGCTCACATCATTCATAAGCTTGTCTAACCCAGAAATGCTGCAAAATCATTCATAACTTGGGAAACGTGTGTCCCAAGTACTTCATCAAAAAGACAACTTCAAGCCTTTAAGATGATTGTCCACCTCATCATGAACACTTTCATACACTAGTGCATAATCTCAATCTTCCAAAATCAGCTTTAATCAAGCACTTAGGCATATTTCAGACTTTTCAGCCTCAAATTTGTCTGTTGTTCTCAAAACACATGGCTAGAAGCAGTTCTAACCACACCAGGAGGGTGGAGCAGTCTCAAGAAAGTCAGCCTAGACAAAATTCCATCAAAAATCAAAAGTGAATTGGGACATGAGTGTCCCAAGCACATTGCCAGAAATCACCTAGTTGGGACCCTAGCACTTCCACCATGGTTCTAACATCACTCCTGGGCACTCACTTCATTGCACATCATCATATCATGGTCTAAATAGACACATAAACATATTTTAGAGCATGCAGTTGCAAAATTGGCCATACCAACATGTGCACGGTAAGGAGAGTGGAGAAACCTCGACATCAGACACCCTTTTAGGAGTAATGTTAGCTATTGGAGTGCTTCTAAGTGCTCCATAAGCTACATTTACTTCTAAGAGCACCCACCAAAACTCTTCTCATGCACTGCATATTGTTTCGATTGCATATTTTGTGAATGCATACTAGAGTGTCCCACCCTTGGACACATGCATTAATCACTGTTATTGCTTCCACCCATGCACCATCCTCACATAAGACACAATCTAAAGAGAACTCTAGCATTTGTACATACTCAATAAGATTGACAAGCCAGGGCACTTTTTCCCATTGGGTTTTTTCCCTCGGCCAAATTTGGTGTCGACTAGCGCCAAATCTTTATAGCATAATAAACACTATGGAGAGCAGAGCTTCAAGCAACATCAATCAAGCAGGGCATCAATCTTCTACCACCATTCATAACCCCATAACACAACACACTGCTCAAACGAAAGACAGTCCTACTCTGACACAAATCAATATGTATCACTGGTAACCTTAGTCCTTAGAAGTTGTTTTCATAACTTGGTTGCTACTAACATATCGCTTACTAACTGCATTTCATACATTCATACTTTGGCTACGTATTATTAATCAAGTTGAAAACTATACTATAAAAGAAATATTTTTCTTGCCATTCAATGATTAATTAGTACAAAAAAAAGACCCAACTTTGAATTGCGAAAATGGGCTAGCTATAACAAGGGTGTCTATTTCTTTAAAATAGACAACATTGCCAAACATAACTAACCATCATCTTCTAACATTCATGAGACACTCATATTACTTACTTAAAGCAACCATTTTGTGGATACAGTTCTCTTCGCTTAATGTTGCATACCAGGATTATGCTAAGAATGTTTGCAGAATTCCCCAAGATCTTCATGTCTTCACCGAATCAAATCTCCCAGTACAATCACTTCAACATTCACCGGGTGCCTCATAATCACGCCCGAGGACAGTCGCTAGATTGGGAAGGGGGGAGTGTTTCAGGAAATACAGAACGTGAGCACATACGAAGCAAATATGGAGTATTCACGGGAGAATGCACTTAAAAAGCAATGCTACGGGAATAATTTGGAGCTATGAAGCAAGCAAATGGAAGAAAGTGAAGTAAGTGGAAGCAGAAGTGGGAACCAGTAACATGTGACCACCACGAAGCATGCAAGCAGTCAACGGGAGCAGTTGTGGGAAACGAGGCAATAAGTGAAGAATTAATTATTTTCCGCACCTATTGTTGTAAAAAGCCTCCCACACCTATTTTTATTAAAGCCCCCTTGTAATTATAAAACCCGTTTGTAATTGGGGTCATGGGCTTCCAACTTGTAAATAGAGCTCTTTACTAAGTATGAAACCATCTCTAAAAAAGCCCAAAGTATATAAGTCAATTTTTAGGTTTTTAAGAGAATCCATGATGAAACTTGCCAGGCAGAGCTATTGATGTTTGTTGGGCTACACCAAGGGGCAAACAAATCCATGCCAAGATTGCACAACAGGGTTGTTGCAGAACAACATTGTGTTGGGTACCGCTCTAATAATCATGTATGCCACGTATGGTGTTGTCTCACGGCGGGCAAACAAATCCATGATTAGATCGAAAGGTACGGGGTTGCAGAAGCGGGAGAACCCTCAGGTATTGTCTCCCTCTCTTGCTCTCCCTCTCTCTCGGGTCCACTACAAGAGCAGCCGACAAGGGCAAACAAATCCACGATGAGGTTGTAAGGTTGGGACGGATGCAAAAGTTTGTGCGAGGCAGTGCTCTATAAGTGGATATGTTGCCAAGTGCGAGGATATCTCAAGGCATAACATGTGCTTGTAGGGGCTGCTTTGCAGACGCAGCCAAGGGAAGGCCCCAGCTCTAATTTAGAAAATGGGCCTTGATTGCAAAGGAGGTGAACTTAGGATAAAGATAGGTCTTTCTTGTTGAATTTTGCGATGGATTTGCAGATTTAGCCTTATTTCCTTCCTACAAAAAATGCAATCTTTCTCTCTCCTCGTCTCTCTCTCTTTCCTTCCGTCTCTCTCTTCTTCCCTTCCTTTCTCTCTCCTTTCGAGCCCTCTCTCTCTCTCTTTCTCTCTCTCTCTCTCTCTCTGTGTGCAGACTTGTCTCTTATTTATTTAAGGGATTCCAAGATTTTGGTGCCCATGGATTTTATTGAACTCGGAGCCTGCGCACAGCGGGAAAGGTTTTGAGCAAAAGGTGGAGGAGGGAAAGTAAAGGCTCTGACCGCCGGAAAGGTTTTGAGCAAAAGGTAGGGAGAGGAACGGTGTGCTCAAAACTCCGTCCGTTCGCAGGGTGGTTTATCGAGTCTAATGGACGAGCTTCTGGACGTGCAGTGGGATTGCAACCTCTTCTACTGCGTCATACGGTCTGGAGAGGAGCTCGCTGCAAGCAAAGAAGCGGTGGAGAATCACCATTCTGCAGCATGCACGGGAGTGCCGGATGGGACAAGTCTGTCCGATGCAGCAAGCAAGGTCAAGGAAACATCTGGATTCACAAGAAGTGGCGACAAGATTTTTGGCCTTCGTCTTAACCCAGCTTCGTGGATTGATCTCACAAATGCTACCTATTCGATCAAGTGCAAGAAAGGCACGAATCTGCACTTCAAAGTTGTACCCGATCGGCAAGATGGAGGTAAATTTTTTTTATTTCCACCCCTGTTTCTGCTTCTACCCCATTATATCTGTTTATAGGGTCTGTTAAGATCTCCTGTGTTGTTCTCTAGTAGGGGATAGAGGTGATAGTCAAAAGGGAGAAGGGTGAAACCCCTCTGCATACCATGCTTTTGTTTGCCTAGTCTACCTAGCCTCCCCTTCCACCTTTGGAGGGGCCCAAAAAGACTCCTGTCAAGATTTTGGTCACTGATAGTGCAGGTGTGTGTGTGCACGTGTGTGTGTGTGTGGAAGAGGCCAACAAGAAGTCTATCAAGAGTTTGGTCAATGATAGAGCATGTATGTATGTGTGTTGTATGTTTGTGTGTATATTTACATACCCATATATGTGTATGTACATACATACATACATACATATGTAAACACATTCCTTGATTCTTCCCAAAAGTAAATTCAAATAAAATGGAATTAATTATTTTATTTAATCTTTGATGTTAAAATACAAAGCCTGGCGAGCTCTCATCGCAGATTGGTGGGCTGTCCTTTCAAGGACTGGGGCAATGCCTCGCTCTCCATCAGAGATGGCAATATAGAGGACATCTTGATCTAAGGCAAAGGCACCTTTATGCTTCTTCTGTCATCGGAGGACAATGCCTCCGGATTGATATATCCCATATGCAAAATAGAAGAAAGCAAGCTAGGGCTATGTCTTCTTCCTAGTGGTGTCTTCTCCCTCATCCCAGCAGCAGGTTCTGTTCAGCTTGGGCTTCTTAACAGGATTCAGTTGGATCCTGGTTTTGGGCTTCTTCAGTCGCCCCCCTACGGCATGCTTTTGGTTCAGTTGCCCCGAGGTTGCTGGGTGATTTTCAGATTGGTTTCTATCATTTCGCGGATGATTAGAGCCAAGGCTTCGGTACCACAGGAGATTATTCGAGCAGAGCTAGTTGCCCCTCCCCTGGTGGTCGAGGCACTTGATCATTCTCCTTTATGCACAGTTTATGGGACCTCCCCATTACCCCAATTCTCCTCACTTTAAATTTGACAGTTGAATGATGTTAAATTTGAATATGTTGTGTCACGTGTGTTTCGACTCTAGAATCCTAGATATGATCATCTATACCATCATGATCCATTATCTATTTAAGAGGACTCATTCCGAAGGCCCTAGACGAAAGTTATATATTTTTTAAAAATCACGTTTTTTATTTTGGCCCCTCAAAAAAGATGTCTAGCACGGGTATTATACTTTGTCGTCCCATCTCATACTTGGTTGCTATGGTTTGAATGTGAATTGAGAAAAAACAAAAGCTAAAGGATAAACCAGAAGAAGCAGAGCTATAGACAAAAAGCAATGTTGACAACCAAATTGGTGACTTACACAGGGCAATAAAAAACCCCATGTCATTTTAGAGGGTACTCTCCCATGACATGTAAACTGTGTAATAGGCAAATCCCGAGCACTGTATCAAATGCTTTGCGGAAGTCCACAAAGTAATAACAAATGTTCCTCTTGTTAGGGTATTTTCGGTTATTGCTCATGAGCTATGTTTAATTTTTTATGATGTATCCATCTTATTTCTGCATGTGTGTCATCGTTAGGGGCGCAAGTTTTGAAGGGATATAGTCGGGTTTCTGCTGACCATGGGCTTAAGGATTCTGTCATCACTGCCTAATTGGGAAAAGAGCTTTTACGGACCATAGGCTCAAAGGATTTTGTCCTTACTCTCTAATTGGTAAAAAGCCTTTTATTGAGCATACACCAAAGGGATGTCATTATTGTCTTGGTGAAACCCTAGAGCGACATACTCGCAGCATCCAGAACACAGCCTAGAGCTGAGAGGCACACAGAGGGATAGTGAAAAAGGCTAGGACAGGTTAAGGGGAGAGAGAGTGCGATGGCTGTTCTGCAAGAGAAAAAGGGCGTGATGGTAGGAGATAGAGTGAAAGAGCACACAATGGGTAGAGGGCTGCCAGAAAACTTTTGTAGGCAGGAAAACGCTAGTCCAAAGAGGGGGACGTCTACTGAAAACGCAAGCAGAGGGAGAGAGGAGAAGACTCTGTTGTTAGAGCCTCTCTATTGCTTGGCTGCAAATCCGTTCACAAACACTGATGTAGAAAAAAGAAGTTGGGGAGGGGAGGTTGCTCTTATATAGCAGCTCTCCCCACGCCGTATCAAAAAGCCCACGACTGTAAAAGTTGGGCAGATGCGCAACACACACACACGTAGAGAGAGAAAACGTAGAGAGTTGGTGAAAGAGAGAGTGCGCAGAGAATGAAGATGATGACCAAATGCTTGACAGATTAGCAATGATGTTCACAATGGAGAAATACAAAGGGGAGCAAGGTGTTTAAACTCCATCGTAACACACTCTGAGTGGCCAGGGCATGCCAACCCTGCCTCTGATGTACCCCATTTCTTCAGCTTTAATGCCCCGTTTAATAGCCAATTTTGGTGAGATAAAGTTCACTTTTGCACCTGGGTCAAAGAAAATGAGTGTCCTAACTTTACCCCACACTTTGCATAATTCACTCGCATCCGAAGTTGGCTTATCACCCACCATGTTTGGCACTAAACGGGCCGTGGTTTGGGCTTTTTCCCTTTCCTGTTGTCCTTAGAATCAGCTGGCCTCTTTTTCTCAGGACAATCTGCAGCATAATGGCCAGGATGATCTCATATAAAGCATTTGTTCTCAGCCATTAAAGTCTTCTTCTACTCAAATGATTTGCGTACAAAAGACTTCCTTTTGTTCTTCTTAGCTTGTCCTTCAGACTTATTGGCTGAGTCCTTATCTTTACCTGCTCTTTCGGGCCACTATGATGCTTGGGGAGTCGCTTTAACAAAGGACTTCTTTGCTGAATTTTTCTTCACTTGACTCCCTTTCTCGCTGCCCTAGAATCCATTGTCTTCGCCTTTCAACAAAGCATTCCCTCCATAAGCTGAGTGAGGGTAGCCACTTTGTTCTTCGTACAGTAATTCCTGAGCCCTTTAAGCATCCCACAACAATACTTCTCAATCTGCTGTGTCAACCTATAAGAAGTCACTGAAAGCAACGCTTTACAAAACTTCTTATTGTACTCCTCTAGGTTCTTGCATGTAGCTGCATTAAGTTGGTGCCAATCCGACATAACCTCAACTTCAAACTCATTTGATAGCCACGCAGATGCAAACATTTGCTTGAAGTATATCCATGTGGCAGGTGCTTGTCCTTGCATCAACAGCGTCGCCCACCATGTACGCGCATTTCCTTTCAAGAAGGTGATAGCCTTTTTGACCTTTGAAGCTTCAGTAAAATTTTCCCTTGAATATGCACTATCAAACTATTGGAGGAAAGCTAAAGCCTTTGTCTTGTCTTCAAAGCCACTGAAAGTGTCAAACTTCACAGCTGCACCTCCTTCTTTGTATGGTTTTGGCTTTTCAAACACTCCCAAATTGTCATAAGGAAGCGTCTGCAACATGGGCACTGTAATAGGAACCATCGGCGCTCCTTGACTATTGACACTTTGAGCTAATGGTGCCATATTTGACTGCTGTCCGGAAATACCAGCCATGCCAAGATTGCTCGAATTGCATTGAAAACCTTGCTGCATGCCAATACTACCATTCATGGGGTTTGGCATCATGCCTTGCATGCCCCCAAACACTGTTCCTGGCATATATTGCTGATTTCCAAGCGCATAACCAGCCATGCTTTGGAACACAGATCCGCCCCCAAAATACCTAGGATGTACCGTGGGTGGTGGAAAAACCTGATGCATAGCCTGGAAACTAGTTCCCTACCCATATAATCCAGCATTAAGACCCTGAAAGGTGGTAGACTGAACTGGCACAACCTGTGGAATAGGCATCCATCCTCACCACCTTTTCATCAACAGAAGGTGTCACTTTTTCAATGTACTTGGCATTTTCTAAATAATAGAAACACTTTTTGCCCCTATTTGTGTCTCAATATAATGTGAGTAAACAATTTAAGGGATGTAAGTGTTAGGGTTTCACTTGATGGATCTACGAGAACCAAGTGTGTGCACTTGATGGATCTACGAGAACTAAGTGTGTGTCTAAGGGTGTGTGCTTCAATGTGAAGCCAGACACTAGCTTGGACAAGAGGTCCATTTACGGTACTCGCGTAACCCGTAAATGGGACTTAGCCGCATTTGCTGGATCTACGAGAACTAAATGCTAGTACTTAGCATTTGATGGATCTACGAGAGCCAAATGCTAAGCAGGCAAACACAATAGATGAGATGGGACTTTATCCACAAGCAGTGCATTCATCCATGCTTGTTAATGACATGCATTGATTGCTGATTTTTATGCTTGTAAATGCATGACATGACCTTTGTAAAGCTTTGTGTGTTCGGGGACGCCTGGACATTAACACAAAAGCTAGTATGAATGAGTGTATGTTTTAGTTTCATTGTAAATGATTTTTGTAGGGTTTTGTGGAGCATGGGAACACACCCTAAGGCCATTGGGTCCAAACTCTTGGAGATGGGCAGCTGGGCACCTCACAAAATTTAGCAAATAAAGTGTGGAACAAAGGGTCAAAGTGGGCAATGGTGGGAAATGACTCCATCTTTTGAAAAATCGATTTTTGCAAAAGAAGAAGCATGTGCCAGTTAACTCCAACAACTAACTTAGTTAACTCACCAACTCACTCAAGCTTTCCTTCATGCAAGTGGAGTGTACTCCCTCTCTCCCTCTTTGTCATGTGCCAAACTTCTTTGGACATGGACATTATCCACCGCAGTGGAGAGCCCAGTGGAGAGCTCGCAGCATCGCAGAAAAAGTCCCAATTTTGGGCAAATTTTCCCAGTTTCGAATGAAGCCTAGAATTGCATATTTATTAATTAAATGAAGTCGTGTGCACTTATGTGGCCGACCAGCTTCATAAGGAGGTATTTATATGCAAGCTAGGCGTCATTCTTCATCATTCTGCGCTCTTGCCATAGGGCTGAGCCAGGGTCAAGATAGGGTCCTTAGGGCCATGATCAGAGTACAGCCTTGTACTAATCCCCTTGTACATAGTAATGAAGGAAAACCTCAGCCTCAGCGTTCTCTCTCTTGCGTTTATGTGCTTACAGTGCAGGTACTCCCAATTCCAGACCAAATACAACATTGCTTCCGCTGCACATTACATTGGTATCAGAGCTCCGGATCGAGCCTTGGGGAGCACCAGCTAATTCAGCATGAAAGGGTCCAGATTCAGATCTGCGTTTCAGTTCTGCAGCAGTCAAATCTGCGTTTTCAGGCCATTACAGCAGCAACTTTCAGCATTCAGATCTGCGTTTCAGCCAGCACGGCTGCAGATCAGATCTGCGTTTCCAGGCAGCAGTACAGACGGCAGGGCAGCAGATCAGACCTGCGTTTTCAGGTCAGCAGGGCAGCAGATCAGACCTGCGTTTTCAGGTCAGCAAAGCAGCAGCCAGCATTTGCGTTTTTGCAGATGCATCAGCCAGCAAGTTTTGCACATCAGTGTTGGAGCAGGAGTGGCAAATCAGTGTTGTTTCAGCCAGCAAGCCTGCAATTTCAGCCAGCACAAGAGCAGATAGAGCTACAGCAGTACCCATCATTGAAGAACAAGTAGCAGCCGATTTGCATTTGCGAGTTGTTTGCCGACATCTATTGCCATCAGAGGGCTGTTTTCAGCATATACCTCTACATCTGTTCGGTTCAGCCTATCAGTTGGGAGTTTTCACACGGAGGTTTTCTACCACATCGCGTCTGCACATTCCCCCATCGCAGTCAGCACATCGGGAGGAGTCTCAATCGTGGAGCACCCATATTCAGTGGCTGTCCGACACATTCAGCAGTTCATTTCCTCGGCAATCGTCAGTACTTTGCATATTTTGGAGGAGGGCACTACATCAGCAGATTGGCCATACTCCTAGGCTGTGTTTCTTCCATCAGTAGCAGTAGCAGTAGCAGCAGCAGAGGAAGTCTACGTTCGCGGTCGAGGGCCGGGATCTACTCCGATTGGCCAGTCAGGGGCCGACTGTGGGGGAAAGTCCAGGACGGACCAGGATACCACAATCGACTGTGGGGACTGTCGAGGACAGGCCAGGATACCATAGTCACGGTGGGGGACTGTCAAGGACTGACCAAGATACCACATTTGGGAGGCTCAGACACAGGGAGCAGATCCAATTTACCTCAAGGACCAAGAGCAGGGGATTTCCAGTATCCCAGGGACCAGCAGTCAGAGGACCATTTTGGAGGTGAAGAAAACATTTTGATCAGACAGATGCTGCAATCTTTTCTTCAAGATTAGTCGGGGGGGATGTCATGTGCCAAACTTCTTTGGACATGGACATTATCCACCGCAGTGGAGAGCCCAGTGGAGAGCTCGCAGCATCGCAGAAAAAGTCCCAATTTTGGGCAAATTTTCCCAGTTTCGAATGAAGCCTAGAATCGCATATTTATTAATTAAATGAAGTCGTGGGCACTTATGTGGCCGACCAGCTTCATAAGGAGGTATTTATATGCAAGCTAGGCGTCATTCTTCATCATTCTGCGCTCTTGCCATAGGGCTGAGCCAGGGTCAAGATAGGGTCCTTAGGGCCATGATCAGAGTACAGCCTTGTACTAATCCCCTTGTACATAGTAATGAAGGAAAAGCTTCAGCCTCAGTGTTCTCTCTCTTGCGTTTATGTGCTTACAGTGCAGGTACTCCCAATTCCAGACCAAATACAACATTGCTTCCGCTGCACATTACACTCTTCATGCAAAAAGGCGCATTTTTGAAGAGATCTCTCTCTTGCATGCTCCACCCACTTGCTCATCTATTTAAAGGTACCATGCGTCCCTCATTCACACACTCTCTCATGCACAAGCTAGCCTTCAAGCTCCCATGGAAGCTTGATCTTCATCTTCACCAATTAGGGTTAGGGTTTCGGGTGTCAAAATTAGGGTTTGCAGCATGGAAAACCAGCTATGGTTTTAGGCTCAAATCAGCCCTAAACTCAGCCCTAATTCAGCTCCATTTTCAGCCCAAATCAGCCTCCAAAACAGCCCTGTTTTCAGCTCTAAAACAGCTCCAATTCAGCCCTGATTTCAGCCCCAATTCAGCCCTGATTTCAGCCCCAATTGAGCCCTGATTTGAGCTCCATTTCAGCCCTGATTTCAGCCCTAAATCAGCCCCTAATGGCCCTCAAGTTTGGGGATTTTGAAGCTCTCTCAAGGAGGTTTGAAGAGGTGGACATTCAAGGCTTCAACGGAGAGGAGACGGATTGAAGACGAAGACTTGAATCAAGTGCTGGGCATTTGGTTCTATGCTTGCTAAGCAGGAGGAGTGAGTGCTGGGCATTCAACTCTTGCAAAGGCAATAGAGGTGCTGGGCACCACTCAACCAAGTATTAGCTAGGCTATGCGCTTGGTTTAGTTGTTTTTTTTCATTCATTGTGGATAGAGTGAAAGAGTGGCTGGGCCATCTTCCCCGTCTTTGTGCTTGTAATATCTCTTCCCCTTTAATATTATCATATCTAAAGGGGGGGGGACCAGCCCATCTTCTGGTCCCTAGTGCCGTCTCATTATCTCTCAACTCTCTAATCTCTTTATGTTTATTCATCATACTCTCTTATTACTCTTAAAATGAAAGTGATTTCTTTATTGGCACGTGCCCGACTGTGACAGTGGTATCAGAGCTAAGGTTCTTCTTCTTCTTCCTCAAGGAGAAGACGATCTCTAAGAAATCACAAGGTAAGATCTTTTACGATCTTGAGTAGTTGCAAGGAGTCATTATCCGCCACACCGTGATCTTTGATTAAGCCAGGGTAACCCTCGTCTTAATTTTGCACCCTTACGGGGGGTATCATTGATTTTAGCAAAATTGAGCGTGTTTGGAAAGACCCACCGGCGTCAGGCTCTCACATAGTGGTGGCACTGTTGTACCCTTGTCTACCTATATCGTAATCGAACTAATCGAGTATTTCGAAGGGCACGAAAGGAGCATCCTTGAAGACATTGAAGATGGCTGCGAATCCAAACTATGAAGCAGAAGTTCATGCACTCCGTGAAGAGCTAGGAGCGATACGGGGTATCCTCGCTATGCCGGAGGTGCATGATGCAGTCCAGGGAGTGCGCAAAGGAAAACGCAAGGAGGAAGTAGTGGCTGGGCCAATGCTTTCCCCTTCCTATGAAGAAGGGCTGGTATTTCAAGGGGAGGGAAACGAACATCCAAGGCGAAAGGCTGAGCGGTTGGCACGTACTTATGCCACACCGGAATATATGTCACTTTTCCATTGTATTGGCATTTTTCTAAATAATAGAAACACTTTTTGCCTCTATTTTGTGTGTCTATAAATATGAGTAACAATTTAGGGATGTAAGTGTTAAAGTTTCACTTGATGGATCTACGAGAACCAAGTGTAGGCACTTGATGGATCTACGAGAGCCAAGTGTGTGTCTAAGGGTGTGTGCTTCAATGTGAAGCCAGACACCAGCTTGGACAAGTAGTCCATTTACGGTACTCGCGTAACCCGTAAATGGTACTTAGGCGCGTTTGATGGATCTACGAGAACCAAATGCTAGTACTTAGCATTTGATGGATCTACGAGAGCCAAATGCTAAGCAGGCAAGCACAATAGATGAGATGGGACTTTATCCACAAGCAGTGCATTCATCCATGCCTGCTTATGACATGCATTGATTGCTGATTTTTATGCTTGTAAATGCATGACATGACCTTTGTACAAGCTTTGTGTGTCCGGGGACGCCTTGACATAAGCACAAAGCTAGTGTGAATGTGTGGATACTTTAATTTCACTATGAATGAATTTTTGTAGGTACCTTAGAGCATGGGAACACCCTCTAAGAACTATTTGGTCCAATCTTTGAAGCGGGGCAGCTAGGCACTTTAAAGAAAATAGCATTAAAGTGTGGAGCACAAAGGGCAAAGTGGCCAATGTGTGGGAAATGGCGCATTTTTGAAGTGATCCTCTCCTTGCATGCTTCACCCACTTGCTTAGCTATTTAAAGGCCCCTTTGGCTCTTCATTCACACACTCTCTCAATTTCCCAAGCTTCCATGGAAGCTTGATCATCATCTTCCCAAAGTTAGGGTTAGGGTTAGGGTTTATGAACTCCTATTTTCAGCCCTAATTTAAGCTTCAATTCAGCCCTGTTTTGAGCACCAAATCAGCCCTGATTTTAGGTGCAATTCAGCCCTAAATTCAGCCCTGTTTTCAGCTCCAAAACAGCCCCATTTTCAGCCCAAATCAGTCCCCAAAACAGCCCTGTTTTCAGCTCCAAAACAGTCCCTTTTTCAGCTCAAATCAGCCCCCAAAACAGCCCCTAAAGGCCCTCAAGTTTGGGGCTTTGGAAGCTCTTACAAAGAGGATTGAAGAGGTGGACGTTCGAGGCTTCAACGGAGAAGAGACGGACTAAAGACCAAGATTTGAATCAAGTGCTGGGCGCTTGGTTCTATGCTTGCCTAGCAAGAGGATTGAGTGCTGGGCATTCAACTTTTGCAAAGGCAAAAGAGGTGCTGGGCACCACTCGACCAAGTCATAGCTAGGCTATGCACTTGGTTTAGCTGTTTTCGTTCTATTGGATAGAGTGGAAGAGTGGCTGGGCCATCTTCCCTGTCTATGTGCTTGTAAAATCTTTCCCCTTTAATATTATCATATCGAAAGGGGGGGGACCAGCCCATCTTCTGGTCCCTAGTGCTGTCTCATTCTCTCTCAACTCTCTCCATTCTCTTTATGTTATCTCATCATACTCTCTTATTTATCTTAAAATGGAAGTGATTTCTATAATGGCACGCGACCGTCTGTGACAGTGGTATCAGAGCAAAGGTTCTTCTTCTTCTTCCTCAAGGAGAAGGCGATCCCCAAGAAATCACAAGGTAAGATCTTTTACGATCTTGAGTAGTTGCAAGGAGTCATTATCCCCCACACCGTGATCTTTGATTAGCCAAGGTAACCCTCGACTTAATTTTGCACCCTTACGAGGGGTATCTGTGATTTTAGAAAAATTGAGCGTGTTTGGAAAGACCCACCGGCGTCAGGCTCTCACATAGTGGTGGCACTGTTGTACCCTTGACTATCTTGATCGTGTTAGAGAGAATCAAGTGTTTCGAAGGGTAGGAGAGCATGGATTCTACAAGTAACAATGAAGCTGAATTTCTTTCTTTGAAGAGAGAGGTAGCAGAACTGAAAGCTTTGCTTTCTATCCCAGCAGTCAAGGCCACGTTGGAAGGCCTTAGTAAGCAAGGAGAAAGGATGGAGCAGGACCAACCGATTGGTTTCCCAAGACAAGAAGGTCCATCCAAGATTCATGAAGGATATGAGGAGAATCCACGAGTACGTGCGGAATCAATGGTACGTACTTATGGAACTGATCGTTCAAGCAGCCCCTCCTACTCACCAAATTTCTCTTCAAGCCCTACTTCTTCTCCTCATCGAGAAGGGTGTTCTAGGCAACCTTTCAAACTCCCTTCTCCTCATCGAGAAGGGCGTTCTAGGCAACCTTTCAAACGCCATCATTCAAGAAGACATGCCGCGTAAGAGACATCGTTCTCCTTCCTCTTCCTCTTCTTCATCAAGGGAGAGATCCTCCAAGAAGCAAAGAATTTTCAAAGCTGGGGATAAGGACATCAAATTTGAAACCTATAATTGAAAGAGGGATGTCAACAAAGCCCTCTCTTTCATTCGACAATTTGATGTAGCTTTCGCGGAGGAAGACTTCACTGAGAAGTCTAAATTAAGACATGTGGGCATGTATCTCAGGAAAATGGCTTGTGATTGGTGGCTTATGAAGATTTTGGAGAAGAAGCAAGCAAGAAATTGGAAGGAGTTTAGAAAGCAATTCTTCAAACAATTTCTTCCTCCTGATTTCAAGAAAGATGTGCAAATGGAGTGGGATTGGATTCACCAAAAAGAGGATGAAAGTGTCTCATCCTATGTGGATGAGTTTTGGGCAACTCTTTTGAAGGTTACTCCTTTTCTCTCCATTTCAGAGGAGGAGAAAATGCGCAAGTTTGAATCGGGACTGCATGCCCCGATCCAAAGGAGCTTAAAGGTTTACCCCAATAAGACCCTTTGTCGCATGATAGAATCCGCCATGGTAGCGGAACACTTGCATGTCAAAAGTATAGAAGTTTCAGTTGAGGGCAACTGAATAAAAGTGGGGGGAAATGTCACTTTTCCATTGTATTGGCATTTTTCTAAATAATAGAAACACTTTTTGCCTCTATTTTGTGTCTCTATAAATATGAGTAACAATTTAGGGATGTAAGTGTTAAAGTTTCACTTGATGGATCTACGAGAACCAAGTGTAGGCACTTGATGGATCTAGCTTGGACAAGTAGTCCATTTACGGTACTCGCGTAACCCGTAAATGGTACTTAGTCGCGTTTGATGGATCTACGAGAACCAAATGCTAGTACTTAGCATTTGATGGATCTACGAAAGCCAAATGCTCAGCAGGCAAGCACAATAGATGAGATGGGACTTTATCCACAAGCAGTGCATTCATCCATGCCTGCTTATGACATGCATTGATTGCTGATTTTTATGCTTGTAAATGCATGACATGACCTTTGTACAAGCTTTGTGTGTCCGGGGACGCCTTGACATAAGCACAAAGCTAGTGTGAATGTGTGGATACTTTAATTTCACTATGAATGAATTTTTGTAGGTACCTTAGAGCATGGGAACACCCTCTAAGAACTATTTGGTCCAATCTTTGAAGCGGGGCAGCTAGGCACTTTAAAGAAAATAGCATTAAAGTGTGGAGCACAAAGGGCAAAGTGGCCAATGTGTGGGAAAGGACTCTTACATTTAAAAAATCGATTTTTGAAAGAGAAGAAGCATGAGCTAGTTTACTCAACAAACCACTCAAGTTTGTGCCAGTTAACTCAACTACCAACTCAAGCAAACTCAACCACCACTCAAGCCAACACTTCATGCAAGTGGAGTCTTCTCTCTCTCTCTCCTCCATGCATGAAATGGCGCATTTTTGAAGTGATCCTCTCCTTGCATGCTTCACCCACTTGCTTAGCTATTTAAAGGCCCCTTTGGCTCTTCATTCACACACTCTCTCAATTTCCCAAGCTTCCATGGAAGCTTGATCATCATCTTCCCAAAGTTAGGGTTAGGGTTAGGGTTTATGAACTCCTATTTTCAGCCCTAATTTAAGCTTCAATTCAGCCCTGTTTTGAGCACCAAATCAGCCCTGATTTTAGGTGCAATTCAGCCCTGTTTTCAGCTCCAAAACAGCCCCATTTTCAGCCCAAATCAGTCCCCAAAACAGCCCTGTTTTCAGCTCCAAAACAGTCCCTTTTTCAGCTCAAATCAGTCCCCAAAACAGCCCCTAAAGGCCCTCAAGTTTGGGGCTTTGGAAGCTCTTACAAAGAGGATTGAAGAGGTGGACGTTCGAGGCTTCAACGGAGAAGAGACGGACTAAAGACGAAGATTTGAATCAAGTGCTGGGCGGTTGGTTCTATGCTTGCCTAGCAAGAGGATTGAGTGCTGGGCATTCAACTTTTGCAAAGGCAAAAGAGGTGCTGGGCACCACTCGACCAAGTCATAGCTAGGCTATGCACTTGGTTTAGCTGTTTTCGTTCTATTGGATAGAGTGGAAGAGTGGCTGGGCCATCTTCCCTGTCTAGTGCGGAAGGAAAGTATGCACGCAAGAAGTTGACGCAGGAGAAAGAAACGCAAGAGAGAGGAGAGAGTGACGACGAAGGCTTTAATTATATTAGCAATGAAGTAGTGTATTACAAAGGTTGACGTGGGAGCATTTAAATAGTCTCTCAAGAAGAAGGCCGACTCACTAAGCTAGAAGACATTAATTTGTTGAATAAAATGTCCTTAACTAAGCGAAGGAGTCTGAGAAACCTGCTCTTTAACAGTTTCTTTGGTTGCCATGCTTTAGATGTGCTCTGAGGAGTCTGAGAAACCTGTTTCTTGAACGGCTTCTTTGTTGAAATTTTCTCAGATTTTTCCTCTTGCATGCTGCCCCCAAAACCACTCGATTGTCAGAGCAACAAGGCATTACCTGTGGTGGCAGTTTCAATCAGTTGGGTCAAAGTAGTCACTTTAGTCTTTGTACAATAATTGCACAGTTCTTTAGGAAGCCCACAACAGTATTTCTCTATCTGCTCAATTAACGGCACAAATCTGTAAGAAGTAACGGGGAGCAAAGCCGCCCAAAACTTCTTGTTATAATCTTTCAGATCCTTGCATTTAGTCGCATCCAAATTGTGCCAAGCTGACATAACATCAACCGCAAACTCATTGGTCAACCAAGCAGAAGCAAATACTTGCTTAAAATAAGTCCAAGTGGCTGGAGCTTAACCTTGCATCAACAATGTACTCCACCATTGACTAGCATTTCCCTTTAGGAAAGTGGGAGCTTTTCGGACTTCTTTTTCATGTTAATTCAGCATGATTAGTGTTACATTCCCGTAACGCCGCTACGGGCGTTACCACGAGAGGGGACGGCCTCTGGGGTCCATAGGGTATGTCTGAAGCATAGGGATAGTGATAGGTGGCATAGGAGTTGTCAAACCACTGACTTAAAGGGCTTGTAGACGTAATACCTGCTTGTTGATTTTGATCATGCCTATATTGCCATACATGGGGTTTGGCATCCAACTTTGTGCATCCCCAAACACTCTTCCTGGTGTATAAATTTGGTTTCCAGGCGCGTAACCAGCCATGCTTTGAAATACAGATCCACCTCCAAAGTACCGAGGATGTACATAGGTTGGTGGGAGAAACTGTTGCATTGCTTGATAACTACTTCCTTGTCCATTTGAGCCAACATTTGGTTATTGCAAAGTGGTGGGCTGAACTGGCAAAGCCTGTGAAATTGGCGTTTCAGCCACTTGTTCCTCGACATTAGGAAGCACTCTTGGAGTCTCCATTGACTCTGCAAGCCTTGGCGTTTCCATTGAATCCGCAGCATACTTGCCTTCCCTTTGGACCTCTACTGGATCCGGAATTTGAATAGGTTGCCCAACTTGCTGTGATACCTTAGGTGGTTGTAGAAAGGTTAAAAATCTGGGGTCCTGCATTACCTGTGTGAACATACAGTCTCACAGCAGCAACTAGCTAGGTCTTAAATGAATCATCATCATCCAGCTGTCCTTGACGCATAACCATATCAGGAGGAGGAACACATACAGGTGGTTGGGAAGACTCACCTACTTCTTGGATCATAGGGATCTCCTAGCTCTCCTGAGCTGGTGATCCTGTCTCTCTACTTGCAAATCTCTGAATTTTCACCCACAACAGACCTAGGCTCACTTCTTAAGGAAAAAGTGATTGTAGTCCCGGCAAGGCAACCAATGAAACCGGTCTATGATCACATAAAGCAGTGGTTCCTTAACAAAATACCTGGTCTTTTAATTACACAGAGGACAATTTTCGCTTCCTCACTCAACACCAGATTGGCCCCGAAGTCCGGCGCCCCTTTCGGTGTTTATTTTCAATTCAAAAGAGGAAAAAGTTACAATTCATATATCCTAGGATCAAGACCTAAACCCTGTCATTTAGTGTCAAAGTGGGCAGCGGAAGGTGACACACATGGACAGCAAAGAACAAACGCAAGAGTGAGAGAGAGACACAGAGATTGCTTGGAAGGAGCGGGCTGCTCCAGTATATTACTTAGCACTTGCAATACTTGAAGGGGGATACAACGCCTTCGTTGGGCAGCAAGGGCTTGACGAGCTACTCCACTATCGCTGTGGATCTTCACCACCAGATGAGTGCGTGAGTAGACAAGTGAGTAAGTGAGGGGACAAGGCTACATATAAATACCCACATGAAGGAAATGGCCGACCCACTTAGGAATATCTCCATAAATGCCTACGACTACTTAAATTGGTGGCCAACCAATTTAGATGGCGCATTTACTGAAGAAGCTCTTCTGCTTTGGGTCCATGGCCGGTGCTCGCATGTGCATGGCATAGATGATGTAGGATCTTTACACAAGGCTGACAGGGACCTCACATAGGCCGGGCACAGCCACATAACAGCCCTCACACACACACACACTCTACGGGTAACACTCCCACCGCACGGGAGAAACAGGTAGAATACAGGGTAGATTACATGGTACTCCCCCACACGGGAGATACAGGTAACGGTACTCCCCGCCACACGGGAGATACAGGGTACTCCCCCCACACGGGAGATACAGGAGATGAACCACCATCCTTTAACACCCCCTCTCAGCTCCTGGATCTGGTAACAATCCAAGTGAGCTGGAGAAGTATCTGCGGTAGAGAAGCATCTGCAGTAGAAGCTTCGTCTGAAAATCTGCAAGGGTGGATGCCGTAGGATAGTACTCTAGGATGACAGTACCATCCACCACCTTTTCCCGGAACTGCTCCAGCAACTCCAACACGAACCGCTGCTGGGTGATGAACATACCACCAGGTATCTGCTGAATCTTCAACGTGCCCAAATCCGACGTCTCAAACTGCTGGCATAAGACAGCCTTGATTTGCTCTATCAACAGCAAATCACTACCTGTGATATACGGATCATCATAGAGGATAGGAACACAAAGTCGATCCCCCTCTGTCGGGAAGAACACTGCTTGAGAACGGATGGATTCCTGCTTCTTCAGGTACTGATCCATCTTCTCAATCCAAGCACGAGGTGTCTGTTTAAGACTGTACAGAGCCTCAAACCACCTGTAACTGTATTCCTTCTTCCAAGGTACCACACTGCTGGGAAGCTGTAAGACATACACCTCCTCCTTGGCTCCCTTGAACAAAGACAACAAGGAATATCTTGTCTGCAAGAGATCATCGGCAGACGAACAAACTGAATGATGCCGGGACCGGGTACGGGGTCCAGTATCAATCCAACTGGTGAACTTGGTCATACCTGAATCCTTAAGTGTCTGGATGAGCCACTTAGGAACCACTGCGAACTCCTCATCTGCATCTGCTTGAAGAAACTCTGAGAGCATCCCAGGATCGCTGTACGACTCCTTGGGATCAACAGAAACGGGATCTTCTGCACCATCATCTGGTTCTTCTGCATCTTCTGAGACTGGATCTGGCTCATCACGAACAGGAGAATCCACTCGAACAGGAGAAATCGGTACAAGATGTGAGGAACGGGGCAGTGGGGTAACGGGAACTATGACTACAACTTCTGCAGGGATGTCGCCAGAATCTGCTGACACGGTAGGCTCACGAGTATCCTCCTCTAGTGACAGACTGGATACTCCCTCTAAAACAAAGGACTCATCAAAGATGACATCACGGCTGTGCTCCAATCGATGATGCTCTGGATCGTACAACCGATATGAAGCAGACAGAGAGTTGTACCCCACAAGAATAAACTTGCGGGACTTCGCAACAAACTTGGACTTGTACTTCTTTGGTATATGCGCGTACGCATCACAACCAAACACGCGCAGGTGGGACACCGAGGGTTTCCTGCCAAGATAGGCCTGAAAAGGAGTCTGCTGTGGAACCGCGGATGTAGGAACGCGGTTGAGGATATGGACTGCCGATGCAACAGCCTCTGCCCAGAGACAACGGGGCAGACTTCGGTGTTCGGGCGTCGTCCGAGCCATCTCAACAACCGTCCGATTCTTCCGTTCCACAACTCCAGTCTCCGACGGAGTACCAACATTCGCCAAATCTCGACGAATGCCTAATCCTGAGCAGAAGTCCACAAAACCACGCGAAGTGAACTCTGAGCCATGATCTGATTTGACTGCCTTCAACTTGTGTCCTGACTCTTTCTCAGCAAGTGATCTCCAGCAGATGAACGTCGAAAGAGTCTCTGACTTGTGAGTGAGAAAGTACACCCACATGTACCTGCTATAGTCATCCACGATGAGCATAAAAAACTTAGAGCCGCCAAGAGAGTCCACGGACATAGGACCACACAGGTCTGTATGTACCAACTCCAAGGGAACAGTGGCTCTTCTGGAAGCCGTCTCGAGGAAGACTCCCCTATGCTGCTGTCTTCTGATGCACGGGATGCAACGGCCTTCTGGAGGCTTGACGTCAGGAAGACTGTCAACCATCTGCTGGGTGAAGGCTCTCCTGAATGCATCTGCATCTATGTGACCAAACCGGAAATGCCACAGCCTACTGGCATCTCCTCTCACTGAAGTAAGAGCGTGGAGCTTGTTGATTCCACCGGATGGAAAGCCCCCTCTCACTTCTATTCCGATCGGCTTATCCCCATCTGACACAATGTGCTCGTCACACAACACTTGTGAGGCATGTGTACCTCCTCGTCCTTTTGGGATAAGATGCATGGTCCCCTCACCGTGTATAGGGACCTCGGAATTGACGCCGAGACAGATGGTTCCTTCCTTTGGGATGAAGTCTCCCAAAGCATGTCGCGAAGGAGTCAAGTGTCTCGCTACTCCACTATTTGTAATCCACTCTCGCTGAGAGAGAGTGAGGTCGTCCGCGGGGCCTTCTGTCGCATCTACTACAAAGGCTGGCATCCTGAGCGGATTTGTCGTAGTGGCTATATTCGATGACGAAGGAGAACCAGTGTTCCGAGAGTGGGGACACTGTCTCCAATAGTGGCCTCTCTCGCCACAACCATTACATGTCCTCTGTGCACGAAGAGCGTCTCACTCTTCTCTGGTACGCTGCCTGGGCCTCGAAGCTGCGTCGGGGGCAGCTGGAGTCGATGCAGTTTGCTGATTACGGGGTCCAGCTCTCTGTCGCGGGGATCTAGCAGAAGTGGATGGCACTACTAGAGCCTCCGTTGTTACGGATGCTGCCCTTCCTTGTAATCCTCCAGAACGGACATAAGTGTAGAAGACGGAGTAGCTCTCTGGCAACTGTGACAGCAGTGTCACCGCCATATCCTCCTCCGAATGCTTTCCACCAGCCTGCACAATGCGGTCTCTCAGCAACTCCATCTTGCTGATGTGCTCCCGCATACTACTTGACTTGGCTGGGTCTAGCAGCCGAAGCTGCACCTCCCACGACACCCTCTTCATGGGTGTGATTCGGTCATTGCTGACCGACAACTTGTCCCACATCTCCTTTGCATTCTGAATGGTAAGCACTGACGAGAGAACATCATCCTTACAGTTGTTAATGATGAATGATCTCACCTTACCATTAATGCGACTCCAGATGTAATGGCGATCAAAATCGTCTTGGCTTGGTTCTGGAATGTTTTCCAGAACGAAGCCACGCAGATCGTACGAATCAAGAACCGATAGCATCCTCTCCCTCCAGATGCGATAATTCTTGATTCCTGCCAAATGGGACTCCCGTGGGATGGAAGGCAACGTAGGTAGCTTCTTGTCCGTCATCTCCGAGAACAAGTCAAGGAAGTCCTTGACCTTACCCGATCCAGTGGGAGGGGGAACATCGATCGAGGTCTCCTCCTGGATCTGTGATGTAGACATCGTTCGCTGCCGATACACGAACCTCGAGCACTCCTTTCTCGACGAGAATGCAAGTCCGGTGTCGAAAAACGATGTCTCCTACTGCTCCTGCTGGCTGGAAACGCTGGTCCGATCGCTGTTTTCTACTGCTGCGTTGCTGCAGTCGCTGCTGCTGCGCTGAAAACGCTGATCTGACTGCTGTCTCCTACTGCTGCTGCAGGGAAAGCGCAGGCTGAAACGCTGCTGCAGGCTCCTCTACTGCTGGAAACGCTGCTGCAGGCTGCTACTGCCGGAAACGCAGATCTGAACTGCTGTTTGCTGCTGCTGCAGAAAACGCAGATCTGCTACTGCTACTGGCTACTGCTGGAAACGCTGCTGCGGCGCTGAAATCGCTGCTGCAGGCTGCGGCAGACTGCTGGAAACGCTGCTGCAGGCTGCTGCTGCAGGAAAACGCAGGCCTGAACTGCTGTATCTGCTGTTGCAGAAAACGCAGGTCTGCTACTGCTGCTGGGTACTGCTGGAAACGCTGCTGCTGCGCTGAACTACTGCTGGCTGAAAACGCAGGTCTGAAAACGCTGATTTCACCCGCTTCTTCGCGATGAAAACTTCGCTCTCGCTCTCCTCGTTCAAGCCAACCAAAACGCTGAAGCAAATTCCTCCTCCACAGAGCAAAACGCAAACAAATCTCCTCCTACTGCTCCTCTCCTCTGCTCAAGAAAACGCAGATCTTCTGCTCCCCTTGCTTGAAGAAAACGCAAATCTTCTACTGCTCCTCTTCTTGTAGAAAACGCTGATTTGCTGCTTCTTCACCTTCAAGGAAACGCCAAGCTTTTCTTGAACCTTTGCTCTGATACCATGTCAAAGTGGGCAGCGGAAGGTGACACACATGGACAGCAAAGAACAAACGCAAGAGTGAGAGAGAGACATAGAGATTGCTTGGAAGGAGCGGGCTGCTCCAGTATATTACTTAGCACTTGCAATACTTGAAGGGGGATACAACGCCTTCGTTGGGCAGCAAGGGCTTGACGAGCTACTCCACTATCGCTGTGGATCTTCACCACCATATGAGTGCGTGAGTAGACAAGTGAGTAAGTGAGGGGACAAGGCTACATATAAATACCCATATGAAGGAAATGGCCGACCCACTTAGGAATATCTCCATAAATGCCTACGACTACTTAAATTGGTGGCCAACCAATTTAGATGGCGCATTTACTGAAGAAGCTCCTCTGCTTTGGGTCCATGGCCGGTGCTCGCATGTGCATGGCATAGATGATGTAGGATCTTTACACAAGGCTGACAGGGACCTCACATAGGCCGGGCACAGCCACATAACAGCCCTCACACACACACACTACGGGTAACACTCCCACCGCACGGGAGAAACAGGTAGAATACAGGGTAGATTACATGGTACTCCCCCACACGGGAGATACAGGTAACGGTACTCCCCGCCACACGGGAGATACAGGGTACTCCCCCCACACGGGAGATACAGGAGATGAACCACCATCCTTTAACATTTAGGCACCTGATCTGGCAAAATTTCGGCAACATAACAGCTCCAAAACTTACCACCCAAAACAATCCAAAACTGTCTTGTATCCTGGGATTTGCTTCTAGACACTTAATCCCTCTCAAAAAGAGCAAACCTGTTTTTGCTCTCAATCACACCTGCGATCACCTGGACCTGTTTCCCACTGCAAGGGCTACTTGCCCTATGACTTTGGCTTGTTTCCGACACTTGGAATGATCAAATTCAGCGCATAAACAGAGGTAAAACAGTCCAACCAGCAGAGAAAGTATTTAGCTTTCTCAGTTTCTGCTTTGGGTTAGCATTTAGCTAACCCCGTACATGCTCAGGGAGGGGCTATCAAGCATTTGACTGCACCATTGTACATATCAAATGTTTTAGCCTTTCTACAGGCATAACCATTCACTGAATAGGGATGAGAGTGTGTGGCTATGTTAAAACAGGGCGCCACATACATACAAAGCAAAGGGGGAAAGTTAGCATGCCTCTCCTACACCTGCAACAATCCGCCATAGCTGAAAATGAAGCATTTTTCCCTTTTTCACTCCACCTAGAGATAGCAACAAATTTCGAAATTGACCTCAGAGTGCCATTTGGCACTCATGCAATGCTTTTCAATTCGAACCATCTCCTGGACTATTTTCCAATTGACTTCGGTGCAGAGCAGTAAAGTGTTCCTTGTGTCATTCTGAAGCTAATGATGCGAACACATTTGATGTCCAAAAATAGCAACTTCCTAAAATTTAGGAGATGCTTCCATTGCACCCCTACTGGTCATTTGACCATCTTTGCCTTTTGGCACTGCATCTTAGTGTGCTTAGTGTGCTTGGTTGCTTTGTATATGGTTTTTTGGGCATACACCTTTCTTGTAGCCGGTTTATGATGTATTTTGACCTTGGATCCTTTCTCCCAAAGTGTCTTTTAATAGAAGACTTTTTTCCAAAGGTGCTTTGTATTCTCTGCTGCTTGCTCTACGTCACGCCTCTCTTTCTCAAGGAGTGTGGTAACCAAGGTCTCTGAGGATGGGGGAGTTACGAGTATAAAGAGGACGATACTCACCAATCTTCTTCACCATGACCTTGAAGTACTCAGATATGGTTGCATATCATGATAAAAAAAGCGCACCACAACTCATGTCACATCAAAGCGTACTTTGTCGACGTGATGGAGCTACATGTGGCATGCTAAAGGACCCTTGTGTCTGTGGTGGTTGTGATGGTGGGGACGAAGCTGAAACTTGGCCAAACTGTAAAAAAAACCCAATTTTTTGCATGTCCCCTGCCGTCCCCGTGCATCAATCCCGTCCACAGCATTCGGTGTCCCCAACATCCAGGACAGCTGTCCCCTTGTAAGGGACGGTGTCTGGGATGTCCCCCCTTTTTCAGAACGCGATCATAGTAGCAATGTACTGGAATGGCGCTGGGACGGCCGTTTCCTTTGACTATGAGAAAAATCCCTATTGATCCTATCTCCTAACGAAGTCTTGAAAGCTGCCCTGGCCCGTAGCATGGCATCAAAGTCCCATCTCGCCTCATGCATGGCTTGAATCTTTGCTCTCGCTAGGAAACCTCTCCTCTGATGTTGGTGGAGGCACTTTTCCAGATAGTGGCTTTCATTCAAAGAGTCAAAGCCATACTACCCAGACGGGGCCTTGGAGTCATCCGAGAGGATTGCAGCCTCAGAGATCATGGTATGCTAACGTGCTTTAGTGGTTCTCACAGCACAGGCTTGATATGGCTAGACTTACCCCTTGCCAGTATGATGAGGACTGCCCATACTTCTGTCTTTCCCACTTGAGAAAATCTGACAGGGAGTGTGAAAAAGACACTAGTAAAAGAGATGCAGATTTTACCTGAAGGGGTTCAGGCGTGAGAATATTTTTTTCCTTGTGGACAAGAGGCCCCTTTCCCTTTGTTTTTCCCAAGGTGCGGGTGCGGGTACAACAGTCCCCTATTGTCCAAGTGCACCTAGCTAGGTATGTGGTGAGTCGGTGACACTGCAAAAGCTCATGATGTTGTTGCAGTCCGCAAAGTGGGAATTGCACAATGCAATGCATTCTCTCTCTCTCTCTCTCTCTCTCTCTCTCTCTCTCTCTCTCTCTACCCACACCTACACCTACTCTTATCAACATGACTCTTGAGGAATTACACAATACAATGTATTCCGTAGTCCGCAAAGTGGGAATTACACAATACAATGTATTCTCTCTCTCTCTCTCTCTCTCTCTCTCTCTCTCTCCACACCCACACCTACTCTTATCAACATGACTCTTGAGAAAGAGCAAAGAAGGCGAGTCCGGGCTCTACATGTAAGAGTGAGTGGTCTTAAAGATACAAACAATGTGGACAATGAGGTCACAAGTCTTATGTCCATGATGGGGGTGGAGAAATCCACACACACGAAAGCATGGAGAGTCGGAAAGAAGAGCGAAGACACAGGAGAGTCATCAAAATCAAAAGATCGCGCTCTCATATTTTCTCTTGAGGAGGAGTTCTTGAGGAAAAGACCCACACTCAAGAAAACAGGAATCTTTTTGGGAGATGATCTTACTCTTTCACAGCTTGCATACATGAATGAGGTCATGCCAGAGATTAGAGCAGCGCGAGAGAAGGGAAAGATGGCCTTCTACAGAGATGGACGTGTGGTGATTGTGGAGGACGCGCTACATGACGGTGTGAGACCTATGAGACCACATTACAGATGGCGGCATGAAACTGTAATGGATCATATAGATTGGATGTGGGGGCCTTAAGATTCCTTTAAGGACAGAGACATTGTTTTCTATTCAGAGACACACCAGGCCCCGGGACAGATGATGCCACGCGTGACTGGTTACTCCTGGGAGACAACTTGTCGGACAGATACTAGATCTCAGCATGGGAGTAGAGGCTCAGGAGGAGTGGCAGTCTTATTCAAGGAGGAGTTGCAGCCGCTACTACAGATAGTTAGGAGAGACGATCAAGTGAGATACATGTGGGTGAGGCGAGATACATGTGGGTGAGGCTGAGAGCCGAGACGGGCCGTTTCTTATATATTGCCATATGTTACTTCCCCCCCATTACATTAGTCTATACCTCACCTAGAGGGCAGTCCCCTTTCTCTGTACTTGATGATGACATATGGGAGTTCTCTAGATCATTCTCTTGGGCGACTTTAATGCCAGGACAACAAACTCCCAGACGGTTTTCTATGACACTTTAGAGGAGATGCTCAGAGATGGATGTAGCAGAGATGAGGCTTGATAAACACTCACATGACACAGAGCAGACAGAGTATGGGAGATATCTCATGGAGAAGACGACTACACACGGTTTGGCCATACTTAATGGTCTAGAGATTTTTCCTTCATCTGCGGGGTTTACATGCTTTCCACACAGACATGGAGCCAGCACAGTGGATTATGTCATGGCTCAGCCGAGCTTCATCTCCAGTATACAGGATTTCAGTGTAGGTCCTAGACCTGTGGGAGTAGCAGTGGACCATGCTATCTTGACCTTTTCAATATCTTTTCAGTATAGTGCCTCTCAGACACCACGAGGGGTTGCACATACCCGATATACTTTTACACCAGAGACGGACTCGGTCTATGTAGAGGAGATTTATAGGCGGCTGTGCATAGCCGAACCTGTATACACAGTAGAGGAGATCACCGCTTCATTGACGGAGACATTGCATGGGGCAGCAGCAGCAGAGGCATATCCACATACTCAGCTAGATCAGAGACGTCGTTCAGGGAGCATGCTCCAGAACAACTGGTATGATGAGGAGTGCAGAGATATGAGAGCCCAGATTTAGAGAGAGCTTCTTCTAGGAGTCATTACTTACAGACAGTCGCGGATTGTTCTACGACGTCTTGTGAGACGGAAGAAACGGACCTTCTTGGCCCAGATGGAGAGAGATTTATATCAGCTTTTTCTGAGTTGGGATTTAGGTGAGACCCGGCGTTACTTTCACGAGCATTCACCTCCTCCAGCGATTACCTCTCCCGAGATATGGGGTCAGTATGGAGCATCGTTATATACCGTACCTGGACAACTACCATTACCAGACCCTCTAGAGCCATGCCCAGCCACGAGTACCTTCTTTACCACGGAGATGGCGAAGAAGGCTATTGACTGGATGAAGACCAGGAGAGCATATGATCATGAGGGTTTGGTATCAGAGCACCTGAGACATGCTAGAGATTTGTTCTTGCACGGTTGTTTAACCGTGTCATGTGTGAGGGATTGCCTGAGTCTTGGAGATTATCTACTATTGTACCTATCTTCAAGGCAGGTGATCCTACGGTGCTCGGGAATTATCGTACCGTTATGGTAGGGCACACATTGATACGGTTGTATGCATCCATTCTTGAGCAGTGACTGAGCAGATGGGCAGAGAGTGAGGGCATACGAGCAGCGGGGCAGGCTGGTTTTAGGAGAGATTTCTCCACTCTGGACCATATTTTTACACTCGGAGCCATTATTGAGGAGGGTAGGGCACATGGGAGGCGGATGTATTGTAGCTTTGTGGATTTTCGCAAAGCATTTGACACGGTGCCGAGAGCCAGATTGATGCACAGACTACAGGAGTTGGGGGTACCCACAGAGATCATATGGGGGATCATGGCTTTATACGGCTTAGTGACTGGACATATACGCACTCCTGAGGGGGTTTCTGATATTGTTCACTCCACTATTGGAGTGAAACAGGGATGTCCATTGTCCCCTACATTATTTGTATGTAGATGAGGTTTTACTGTGTTGATATCAGAGTCACCAGAGGGTATGCAGAGGCAGCTGGATGCATTACACAGTTTTGCGGAGGATAGTGGATTGTTTGTGAACCTCGGTAAAACCAAGGTTATGGTGTTTACCGCAGTGGGTGAGGAGAGCAGCACCTATTTTCACATATGGTCAGGACACTGTGGAGTACGCAGATGCATATACATATCTTGGGGTGGTCTTGTCATGTGCCAAACTCTTTGGACATGGACATTAGCCCGCAGCAGTGGAGATCCCGCGGCATCAGCAAAGTCATTCGGAAAAGACCCATATTTTTGGGCATTTTTCTAGTAGTCAGGAGAAGCCAGAATTCGCATTTTTATTATTTATTGATTTATGGATTTGTTGGATTGGCCGACCGGTCCATTAAGAAACTATAAATATGCAGTCTTGGCTTCAGTCTAAGTCATTCTGTGCCTGATAGCCATAGGGCAGGGCCAGGGTCAAGCAAGGTCCTTAGGGCCACATTATGCATTCATTCCACACCCCATCCCATGTGCATGTAGGTACAGCCAATGTAACATAACATGTACATAATACAAGCAGCTTCGCCTCAATCTCTTCCCTCTTCTCTGTGTTTTGCTAACAGTGCAGGTACTCCCACATATGAAAGACCAACATCATTGCTTCCGCTGCACATCACATTGGTATCAGAGCTCAGGACAGAGCCTCGGGGAGCAGCCAGCCAATCAAGCACTCGAGTCCAGATCAAGCTGCCATGCTTGCGTTTTTTTGAAGATGTACCATCAACATGTTGGCGTTTTTGGGTTCGCAGCCCATTTTCGGCGGTGTTTTCAGTCACTTTGTGTCGTTAACACCTTCCACAAGTTGCTAGGCACCTAGGGTACCCATCAAGCCTTTGTTTTTTGAGCAAACAGAAGGTTTTTGGCACCAAAAAGTGCAGCAAAAGTGGGCTTCAAATTGACCTACGTTTTTGCATAGGGCTGCCCCGAGTGAAAAACAGCAGCGTTTTCAGTAGAGGGGGCGCCATTGCATCAGTGTTTCAGCGAGCCAGTAGCAGGAGCATATGATAGTGTTTTTGGGGGGCAATACTCAGCGTTTTCAGCACATCCGCCTCAGCCAAAACAGCCATTTTCAGCCAGCAAACCTGCAATTTCAGCTACAGCAGTGCACATTCATTGAAGGAACAGTAGCAGCCGATTTGCATCAGCGATTTGTTTGCCGACATCAATTGACATCAGAGGGCTGTTTTCAGCATATACCTCTACATTCGTTCGGTTCAGCCTATTAGTTGGGAGTTTCCAGCAGGAGGTTCTCTGCCACATCGCAGTCTGCACATTCCCCCATCGCAGTCAGCACATCGGGAGGAGTCTCAATCATGGAGCACCCATATCAGTGGCTGTCTGACACATTCAGCAGTACATTTCATCCGGCATTCATCAGCAGTTTGCATATTTTGGAGCAGGGCACTACATCAGCAGATTGGCCATACTCCTAGGCTGTGTTTCTTCCATCAGTAGCAGTAGCAGCAGAGGAAGTCTACGTTCGCGGTCGAGGCCCGGGATCTACTCCAATTAGCCAGTTAGGAGCCGACTGTGGGGGGAAGTCAAGGATGGACCAGTATACCACAATCGACTGTGGGGACTGTCGAGGACAGGCCAGTATACCATAGTCACGGTGGGGGACTATCAAGGACCGACCAGGATACCACAATTGGGAGGCTCAGGCCCAGGGAGCAGATCCGATTCCACCTCAGGGACCAAGAGCAGGGGATTTCCAGCATCCCAGGGACCAGCAGTCAGAAAGAGGACCATTTTGGAGGTGAAGAAAACATTTCAGACACAGGCAGATGCTGCAATCTTTTCTTCAAGATTAGTCGGGGGGGATGTCATGTGCCAAACTCTTTGGACATGGACATTAGCCCGCAGCAGTGGAGATCCCGCGGCATCAGCAAAGTCATTCGGAGAAGACCCATATTTTTGGGCATTTTTCTAGTAGTCAGAAGAAGCCAGAATTCGCATTTTTATTATTTATTGATTTATGGATTTGTTGGATTGGCCGACCGGTCCATTAAGAAACTATAAATATGCAGTCTTGGCTTCAGTCTAAGTCATTCTGTGCCTGATAGCCATAGGGCAGGGCCAGGGTCAAGCAAGGTCCTTAGGGCCACATTATGCATTCATTCCACACCCCATCCCATGTGCATGTAGGTACAGCCAATGTAACATAACATGTACATAATACAAGCAGCTTCGCCTCAATCTCTTCCCTCTTCTCTGTGTTTTTGCTAACAGTGCAGGTACTCCCACATATGAAAGACCAACATCATTGCTTCCGCTGCACATCACAGGTCTTCACGGGACGGAGGTTTACTTTGAGGAGAGCAGCGGAGACTAGATTGTCTAGAGCCTATGCGGCATTGGGAGGGCTTGAGAGGATGTGTTCGCAGGATCAGTGCCAGGAACCTCGAACAAAGCTGTGGCTCTTTGATACTTTGGTTGCTTCAGCTATGCTCTATGGGGTTCAGGTTTGGGGACCGTCTGTGGATCAGGACAATTGGAGGAGTATGTGTCAAAGTTGCAGGTTGCGGAAGCTGAACACACACACACGCAGGAGAGGAGAAAGGAAACGCAAGGGAGAGAGAGGGAGAGAGACGACGAAGCTGACTTGATTAAGCAATGAATATTGTAATTACAAAGGTTGACGTAAATGCCCCTTTACTAGCGGTGGTTCCCACATGAGATACCTTACTTTAACACCCTCTCTGTAGCTCATAGTGGGCATATATGGAAAACTAGGTCGATGATGATGCAACCATGGACACCTCAGCATTTCGAACTACTTAGTACACCTCGGACTCCGCACCAATCAATCTGACTCCTCAAGAAATGCCATCCTGAGCTTCAGCCGCCATAGAATAATGAACTGTAGACGACTCCGCGTTCATGATCCTCCTTTCGTTGAACTGAGAACACATCCCGTCCAAAAACTCCATTGAACTGTCGACACACGACGCCCAAAAGATCCTCGAACAATGAACTAGGAACACATCCCGTTCATAGTCTGCTACCAATGAACACATCATGTCATAGAAAATCAAGCCTCGTCCTTGCCAGATGCATGTGCTTTGAATGTCGACACACGGATCCAATGCACCTGTTTGGGAGCTCTGCTATGCCCCCTCTCTCCCGCTCACATGCCTCTCTCTGGCTGAAACAAGTGAGGGGGGTATCTCCTTATGACTAGAAGGCCGGTAGCCTAGCCGAGGTGGCCACAACCGCCACCTTGGCTTGGTTGGTGCCTTCCGATTCACTGGAAGACTCACTGTAACTGCTGTCGTCATGCTCTTGTTTCTTCTCGGAAGTATCTTTGCTCTTCTTTGACTTCCTGTCAGTGGATTTGCAATCCCTAGACAGATGTCCTCGCTTTTCACACTTGTAGCAACGACCCTTTCCTTTCTTCGTTACCTGGGAAGAATGTGCTGCCTCACCTGTGTTGGAGACAGGCACACGCACTTTACCCTTTGAAATTAAGACTGTCTCCTCCTCAATCAGGAAAGAGCTGAGGTCATCAAATTCCAATTTGTTCTTTGTGACCTATAGCCTTAGTGATTGTAGCCTTAGTGACTGGGAGATATTGTCATAGTCCTCCGGTAACTTCACAAGAACTATTCATAGCCAATAATTGGTCATGGATAACTTTGATTTTCATAAGAAAAGCCTGCATGGAACTTCCAGGTGGAAATGTGAGACCAAAAAGTTGGCCAAGCAGTGTGACCGCACGCATAGTGGAGTCCCGATCAAAGTAGTCCACCAAAGCCGACCACGCTGCATGTGCTGACTTTAAGTTATTGATGATTGGAGAAACCTCCTTCGTCAATGACTGGGCAATAGCTGACAGGGCCTTCCAATTTTGAATATCCCAGTCCACAACAGACTTGAGAAACTCATCCTCCATGAACTGAGTCCAACGGTTCCTGCTACTGTTTGCCGGTCGCTCGGGCTTCTTCTCCGTTCCATCCACAATTTCCCATAATCCTTTCTTCTGGAACCAAAGTGTCATTGTCAATCTCCAATGCGCAAAGTTCGATCCATCAGCGAGCTTATCGTCCTTACTCGGGCACGGTGGAGCCATAACTGCCAAAGTAGGAAATGTTGCCTTTTGGAACGAACCGTTAGTAAATCCTTCTCCTCCTCCGCTGCCGAAAAGCGCTGCTCCTTGCTGCTCTCCACGAGGCTGCTGCAATTGCTGCTGAAAAACGCTGCTGTCGCTGCTGAAACTGCTGCTGGCGCTGCTGAAAACGCTGCAGTTGCTGTTGCGCTGCTGAAAAGCGCTGCTGTTGCTGCTGAAAACGCTGCAGTTGCTGCTGCGTACTGCTGCGCTGCTGAAAACGCTGCTGCTGCTGCTACTGCTGCGCTGCTGAAAACACTGCTGTGTGCGCCTTGCCGGGGACCCTAGAGCATCAGCTCTGATACCATGTCAAAGTTGCAGGTTGCGGAAGCTGAACACACACACACGCAGGAGAGGAGAAAGGAAACGCAAGGGGGAGAGAGAGAGACGACGAAGCTGACTTGATTAAGCAATGAATATTGTAATTACAAAGGTTGACGTAGGGGCTTGTTAAATAGACCTCCCCATGTTTGGCCGACCCACACGTTAGAAGACATTAAATTATTTAGAAAAATGCCCCTTTACTAGCGGTCGTTCCCACATGAGATACCTTACTTTAACAGTATGGAGAGGCCCTTGGTGACTATGATTTCTCGGATGATTAGAGCCAAGGCCTCGGTACCCCAGGCGATTATTCGAGTGGAGCTAGCTGCTCCTCCTTTGGAGATCGAGGCTCTGACCAGATCAGTGTCCTTTATGCACAGTCTATGGGATACTCACAGAGACAGATATGCTAGATTGGCCCTCGAGTCCTCCAGACAGTTAGCGATGCAGGGAGACACATCATGCTGGTATGCACAGATGACCTCATGGTTTCAGAGACATGGTTTCAGCATGGATAGAATCTAGATCGCCTCCTTCCAGTATTCCCTTGATGCGCCCTCGCTGCCCATCACACGGATGGAGATCACTAGACTCATTCGCCAGGATCTTATACAGTTGGACACCAGGAGGACATGGATAGAGCCGATATAGGAGTTGGGTATGAAGATGGCTTTCTATAGAGAGCATCTTCTCCAACTCACGGGAGATGGGTTTGTGATACGCCCGAGCTACATGGACACACATTTATCACATGGGCTGCAATGTGCTATTGGTCAGATACGCACATCCTCACACCAGCTTGAGATTGAGACGGGTAGATACAGAGGGATACCAGCAGATAGCAAGATATGGAGGCTTTGCCATACAGAGCCAGAGACAGAGCTACACTACATTTGCCGTTGCACAGTGTATTATGAGATACGAGGACACTTCCATTGCTTATTTAGGGAGGGTTTTGGTCCCCTAGATAGAGTTATGAGATATCAGGATCAGAGATGTCTTGGTTTATATTTACTTGAGCTACACCGACATAGAGACAGTTTACTGAGGAGACATGGAGTGCGACAGTCGCAGAGACAGATTACAGAGTTCTTTGGATTGATGGGTATGGAGGACCAGGCACCAGAGCAGAGCTTTACCCACACTCACACATTGACCGGGCAATTGAGCTCGGGAGATCGAGACGTCCACGACCGAGACAGAGGACCACACTCCACCGACGGAGACTCCAACAGAGGATTAGAGGCATCCTTGCACGGCACCCAGAGTGTTACTGAGCTATTTAGAGTATTACAGGGTTTATTTCACGTTTTACATTTTCAGTACCTTTTTGTACTCAGACATTATATCAGATTCACCAATTTGTATCAGTTTGGTCTCATGGCCTTTTGAAGACGTTAATATATCATTTCATTTCATCTCTCTCTCTCTCTCTCTCTCTCTCTCTCTCTCTCTCCACACACTTCTACCTAGCTACCTAGACCACATTTAGCAGTTTAGGATGCTTTAGTTTCTTTTTCAGTGTTTTTCCAGTACCAGTTTATATTTCTGGTGCTCAGACTTTGTATCAGATTCACCAGATTTGTAACTTTTGGTCTCATAGGTCATTTTGGCCTTCTGAAGACGTTAATATATCATTTCATTTCATTTCATTTCTCTCTCTCTCTCTCTCTCTCTCTCTCTCTCTCTCTCTCCAAGCGTACACGTTTGTCTACTCCATGCAACACCACTACTGCCGCATTAAGACACTCTTACTAATAAGGAATGAAGATGCTAGCAGGAGCGAAGAAAGGTGCGTTCTTCGCTGCTTACAAGTGTGCAATTTTATGGTTGTCACATGATTTACGTTATCAAATGTTAATAACTTTTCATTCAAAAATGCAGATATGCGAAGTTTTTCAGGTCGTCGTGAGGACCATACCAGAGAGTTTTTGATGTCTGTTTCAAAGCCCTTTGATTTTGAGGTTGAAGACTCCGCAGAAGGCTTGCTACGAATGATAAATGAAGAATTGCCTTGCAAACTACCTGTCCATGATTATTTATATCAGCAGCTGGCTTCTGATTCTACATGGAGAGAGAGGCTTATATCAGATGTGGAATTTTGGTGTCCTGCATTTGCAACCAATTTAACTTCTGCACTACAAAAATATCCACTGCCCTCTGACGCTAGTGAGGCTCTCTGCCAGTTGCTGTGGGATGAGTTAGTGGTAAATACATTGCTAGATCTGATAAATAAATCAGGTCAAAGTGGGATCTCTCTCAATCGTAACTGCAGAGATACTTCGGGAAGTTCAAAATCTACCACAAGGCCTGATTTTTTCTTTATTATGTGTGGTTTGCTTATCCTTAAGATGGAGGAGAAGGCCTCTGGCAGTTCCCTAGCAACACCTGCAAATGAGCTCGTAGATAAGCTTGCTGAATATGACCCGGTGTATTTTGGTACCTTTGAGAGGAGCTGGCTTCTAGGGGCGGCAACATCTGGCAGTACTATTGCATTCTATGCCTTGAACCGTTTGTCAAAACTTCAACATTTGATAGCTGGGCCATTCAATGGAGCCCATATTGATGGCAAGTATTTAGTCCTTAAGTGTACTTATAACATATGGAGATATGCTCTTATACTGCAAAAGAATAGAGGCAGCTTCTCAGAACCGAGGCCTTTCCCAGGTGTGATATGGAGCACAACATATGATGGTATCAAAAGGGATATCGAATTCAGAGAAACAACTACAACAAAGAGGATTAACCCATTCAGTCACCATGTGAGGCTGGGCTACAGTAGGATTGATTATCTCAGAGAAGCATACAGGAAAGAGGGAGACAATATGATTGGAATAGTGTGGGCAAAACAGGGTCCCAAAGTCAGAGGTGAGCTATACACAGTAGATATGCAACCAATTGGTTTGGAGAGGAAGCCAGTTCATGAAGCTGAGTTACGTATGGCTATTCGTCAGGTGCTTCTGGGATTGGATGTGTTACATCGCAGAGGCCTGGTGCACAGGGATATTAGATGGAGGAATATATTAAGATGTTCACTTCATGGGTGGTTTTTGATTGATTTAGAGACAGTTTGGGAAGCAGACAAGGTGCCACTTTGTGTTTTGAAGGTGTGGGATCATCGTACTCCGTTCCGTGAAGGCACATACACCAGGCAGTGTGACTTGTGGCTGGTTGGGAAGCTCTGTGAGGAGTTCCACTTCCCGGACTCCAAGGACTTCAATGATTTCAAGACTACGCTTCTTGGGTTGACACCAGAATCTACCATGGATGTGCCTTCTGCGTTGAAAGTGTCGTGGCTACAATAGAAAGAATTTTGCATAGTTCATGTTAACCCATTTTCAAATACAATAAAATGTACTGGTGCCTATGTATATTTTTTTTGGTTCTTGTTAATAGCCAAACATTTTTTTTAATGCCCAAAATTGTTGGTTGATGTATATCCGTCGTGCCAAATATCCTTAAAATTTTTGTAGTGCTGGTCTTACTTTGACCTTACATATCCTACAATTGGTGCAGGCCAAGAGAAAATGTGTTTAATAGGAAGTTCCTTCAGTTGTCAATGTGCATCCAAGAGTTTCAAGTGCCTAAATCCACAGCCCTCTCTTTTTAGAGTCGTTTTGTTGGCGTTCCTCCCATTGAGAACTTGTTCTCAATGTTTACTAATAGAATTGGTTATGATTAGTTTATTTTTGTTTGCATTCAAGGCACTTGTTAAAGCGTAGTCGTTTTTTCGTTTTATTTTCTTACTTTGTAGAAGATGCGACCACACTCGTGTGAGCATGGCTTCCTTTTCATTGTGGTGAGAGAGAGAGAGAGAGAGAGAGAGAGAGAGAGACAGAGGGTAAGGAGAGGGAGGGAGTTGGTTTTTTGAATATAACCTTAGATAGTGCTTGCTTTCTTATTTTGTATGGTTGGATTAGAGCGTAATTACAAGAGCATCATGTTTTGGCCATGCTTTGATATGGTTAATATGAACATTGACAGTGGATACAAGATTTCAAACTATATGTAAATGATGGTAATATCAGAGCATTTGGTTTATTTAATGTGGAAAGATGATGTGTTTTATTGTGGAGACATGAGGAGGGCAGTGCTCTTACGCTCTTGTGCAATCTTGTTTTTTTGTTATGCCTATTTTTTCAAAAGGTTACCCAAGCCTTGCCCCATGGAATCACTAGCCTCACCCTCCCATGAAGAAGGATATGTTGTATAATGTTTTTTTGGTTTGTAAGAAGCTTCAAAGAGAATAATTAATGAGTCTATCTTAGTCTCTCTCTCTCTCTCTCTCTCTCTCTCTCTCTCTCTCTCTCTACTTGGAGCTAGTATGCCATCTCTCTTTATCAAGTGCCAGACTAGGAGGATCTCTTGGCTTCCTTGGAGCCTAAGCCACATCTCTCTCTCTCTCTCTCTCTCTCTCTCTCTCTCTCTCTCTACTTGGAGCTAGTATGCCATATCTCTTTATCAAGTGCAAGACTAGGAGGATCTCTTGGCTTCTTTGGAGCCTAAGCCAGATACATCTACTTTTTTTGTAGAGAGGAAATGGTGTGTGACTCATTGACAAGATTAAAACAGGGAAGACATTTGATCATGATGGTTTGGTGGCGAAGCATTTTATATATGCGAGGGGTATGGGGCTCCTTTGTTGGTTCATATGTTTAAGAGGGATCTTTGTGAGGGTTTTCTTCTTGTGTAGAGAGAAAATAATTCCTATTGACTCATAAGAGTAGCTAAGAAGAAGAACAAGCTTAGCTCATTCAAGCACATGAATTCTCCACGAATTAGAGGCATACTTTGGCTAGAGTATTACCAATCATAATGGTGTGGTAATTGCTTGGGTCCATGGGATCCCCTGATGGACAGAGACCACGCCATACAAGTTTTAGGTAGGGATACTCTACATTGGACCATATATTCACAATTAGATCCATCATTGAGGAGGGCCTATCAAAGGGACGAAGGATATATTGTTGCTTGGTGGACTTCCACAAATATTTTGTTATGATGTCACATGCTAGGCTTATGAGGAGGCTATATGACATGGGAGTACCTACAAAGCTCACATTGAGGGTCTTATCTTTGCATGAGTCAGTTATAGGCAGGGTGAGGAGATTAAAGGGTGATTTTGATGTGACTAAGAGCACCATGGGGTAAAGCAAGGATGACCAAGGATTCCCCCTTTCTGCGACTCTTTGGACTTCATGCTGATGAGGTATTAAATTCATAAACAGAGGATGTAGGAGAGGGGCACTTTTGGTAGACACATATATACCTTTTCTCATCTATGCAGATGACATTGTGCTTATAGAAGAGGATATGCAACGACATTTAGAGGCATTATGGTATGATGTAGAGGCATTATGGTATGATGTAGAGTTGAGGAACATCACTGTTAACCTTGGCAAAACTAGGGTCATGATATTTGATACTACACCTTACTAGTGGGTTGGTAGAACTAGTCCTCAGTTTATTTTGGAGTATGTTACTTCCTATGTATATTTGAGAGTCTTCTTTAGTGGCCCATCGTTCTCCAACGAGAACACAAGATTGATATAAGGTCATGTGGGTGGTTCTTAGTTTATTTTGGAGTATGTTACTTCCTATGTATATTTGAGAGTCTTCTTTAGTGGCCTATCTTTCTCCATGAGGGCAGTAGTAGTAGACGTGAGACTGATATAAGGTTATGCAGCCCTTGGGATATTAGAGAAGATGTGCTCACAAGTGTAGTTTCAAGAACCTAGGACCAAGCTTTGGCTTTTTGACACCTTGGTGATACCTTGGTTGCACAAAGACTCTTTTACTAATTCATGGATTTTGGGCTTCTTTTGATGATCATGGATATGCATTTCATATTTTTTGAGCCTTGGTGGTGGATATCCTCCGCATCATTTGGTGCTCAGAGAGAATGTGCTTATGATCTTGCTACGAGGACTATGCAATGGAACAAGGCTAATAATATATAAGCGACTTCACTCTAAGGTGATAGAAGCAGAGTTGATGGCCGGCACAAATGGCTTCTACGAGGCTCTTAATGAGCAAGAGACTCTGAATGATTGTCAACAAAGGGAATATAATATAGTGCTTGAGGTTGTGTACAAAAATGAAGGTGGCGTATTCTTTCTTGATGGTCCAGGTGGTTCCGGAAAGACATATCTCTATAATACACTACTTGCTCGCTTACGTGGTGAAAACAAAATTGCCCTAGCATGTGCATCGTCTGGAATAGCCACAATACTTCTTGCCAATGGACGTACTGCTCACTCTCGCTTCAAAATTGCTTTGATTTTAAGTGCTAATAGCACATGCAACATTGAAGTCAATAGTCCAGTGGTGGCTGAGATTATGAAATTGGCAAGCTTAATAATTTGGGATGAGGCTCCTATGACTCATCGATATGCATTTGAGACACTGGACAGAACATTGCAAGATATTATGGGCAATCATAGTGTTTTTGGTGGTAAGGTCATGCTCTTTGGTGGAGATTTCAGGCAAATTCTTCCAGTTGTTATGAAGGGTTCACGAGAGGAAATTGTGGACTCGCAACATGCGTATTATTCATAGTGTCAGTAATGTCACGGAACATGAATTCAGTGAGTGGATTCTAGGACTTGGCAATGGATCAATATCCCAAACATTAGTAGACGATTCAATGATTATACCTCAAACAATGCTTCTTCATGAAAGTTCTTTGCAAAATTTGATTCAATGGGTATATGGCAATCTTCATCATGTGCAAGACTTTGCAATAGGATTCTAGGGTCCACGAGCATAGTGAGTTCTTGAGTGATGGTGATTTTTTTGCAATCCTATTTATTTTGGAGAAATTAACACAGTATTGTAACATCATTATCATGAAAATGAGAGAGAGAGAGAGAGAGAGAGAGAGAGAGAGAGAGAGAGAGAGAGAGAGAGAGAGAGAGAGAGAGAGAGAGAGAGAGAGAGAGAGAGAGAGAGTAATCCATGTAGATGGCTACGAGATCAGGGTCCTTCTCATTTGACATCTATGGCGAGAGAGACATAGAAGGTAATATTTGTTTATGTCATCAAGCAAGTTCACTGCTTCAATGAGTTTAGATCCTCCAATGTGGCAAGGTGCCGTTCCAGCTCAATTTTTGTTTGATCTTATTGAGACCTCGGGTGTGATGCAGTAAGACACATTATTTCGTGCATGTACCTATACATTTACCTACTTTGTGTGTGTTTACAAAAGATGTCTATGACAGGGAATACCTTGACAGATCGATATTACTCTTAGGGGTATTTGTATGTGATCCTGATAATGGAATGCTCCTGTATCTTGGGTTTTATGAGCTGAAAATTACATTCTTTAAAGAAGAAGGGTGCGTACACCTTACGATCTATTGTGTAAGCTATGAGAAGCCGGATAATGCAAAATGTAGTAGTCGCAGAGGCTATGAGGATTATAGGTTCAGGATGTATAGTTTTATTGCTCCTCCATTTGTGAGTCGAATGGACTGGTGTGTTGGTGCAGCTAAGACTAGGGAAGTTTATTTAAAAAATATGTGAATGATGATTTGGGGAGAAGTGCATTCTATACAACAACGTTTTATATTTTTGTGCTAGGTTGTCATGAGGTCGGTTGTTGGAGATTTCGACCAGATACCCCAGTTGCACGAAGACTCTTTGACTAATTCATGCTTTTCGGAATTCTCTTGACGATCATGGACATATTTTGATGATCGTGGATATGCATTTCATATTCCTATATGATATGTAACGAGCTTGTTACTAATTGAATTTCCTTTTAAAGAGAGAATAGCGGAAGCATAACATTGTGTGCTTCAATTTGAGTGTGTGTGTAGCAATTTGAAGTGAATATGACTAATAATTTGTGTGTGTGTAGCTTGCAATGACGGTAGCTAACACAATCATTAACTAATCATGAAAATTGCAACATAAACCATAAAAACAATTGCAAAGACAATGAGGGCTCGAATTTTACAACGGCCAGCTCCCCCCCCTCCCTCGGAAGGAAATTTTGTATTACTAATGCTCCAAAAAGGAGACTTTGAATACAATCACTAGTTGAGAGAACTAAGGCCACTTGGTAGGCTATGGAGGCTTAGAGCTCCATAAACTACCACTTCTGGGCACTTTATCCTGCAACAAAAACAACGTTTTCCTATTCCCAAGCCCTGGCAAGCCTCTTGAGGCTGGTAGAACTGCGGGGAAAAGGAGTAGAGCCGTCTGCAAAAGAGAGCTTAGCGCGAATACATATTTAAGAGAAGTAGATCTCTAGAATTTGACTAAGTACATAAGTATGCTACCAAGGGCAGCTACCATAGCAGGAGAGAATAGAAGAGAAATATGCATATCAACTTGTGGAGCATGAGAATAGCTTTCACCTGTACTTCTCCACTCTCAAAACAGGCAAGGCATCCACTCCCTAGCTCTACATCAAGCTCACATTTTTGCATTATGAGCATGCACTGTTATTTTTGGCAGAAAAGGTAGAGAGAGAGTGTGGGGAGCCAAAAAGTGTTGTGAATATGTGATGGCAATGGTATATTATGGATATGATATGTTATGGTACATGGACAGATGTATGAGCATGTGGACAGCACATGGATGGTATAATTATGTGAAGGAAGACACGGGATCAAGTTGTAATGGATATATGATTTTAAATGCTAATCATGTGTGTGTGTCGTGACGTACCAGGTTGAAGTGGCCGAGACGTGGGCAGGATGGAGCAAACAAGTTCAAGTATCAAGTTCAAGTTCAAGATCTAGTTCAATTATTAATTAGAGTTTGTAATAAGTGCACCCTGGATTTAATTAGATGGTGTACCTTAGTCTAGTTCAAGAATAATGAGCACCGCTCTTTTTTTCCCAAAGTGGAATGTAAAGCCAAGGTCTTGAGCCACCCTTTTTGAATATATATAAATACATGACTTGAGGAAGAGGCTCACTCAAGGCATGGGGGGAGATTGCACCCATTCTTGTGTTTTTGTGTAATTCTCTCTCTCTACTCTAATGCATGGCATCCTCACTCTAGAGGAGCATGCAACAGTGGTATCAGAGCCAGTCATTCTTAGGCCAAGGTGGGTGAGGGCAAAGTCGTGCACACCTTTTTCACCTATTTTTAGACCACTTTTCATGTGAGCCACTCCTTAATTGGGCAAACCGCAGCTTTTTCACCTATTCTTGCATACGAACCGGGGCTTGCATGGGGAAGGAGAGATTTTGGACCTGCACCAAAACCGACAGAAGTTGTTCCAAATGGCTTAGCAATTGAATTCTAAGCATTTTTGCCTCTTACAGCAGGGCATTTCGTGCACCATAGCTCCGGCTATAAGCAAATCTTTCTCCATCAAGCTCACTTTTTTTTTGCCTGCACGTTTTCTTCATCTTCTTCTTCTTTTTCACATTCTCTTTCACATTACAATTAGTCTAAAGCCTTTTTTTTTCCGAATTGGCCAAAGTTCTTAGCCCGGTTTCTCACCAAGCTTGCCCCATATTCTTCTCCATCAAGCTTCTTCATCTTGATTTGCTTCAAGTGGTGTCGGCAAAGTACTACGACTAATTTACAGCAAGGTATACGCATCAGTAATTTACTGTTTTCAAGTTGGTGCGCACCCGAGGAAATTTTCTTCTCAAAAAGTCGACATACGGCAAATTTCCTCTTCTTATTTTTGTCAAGTCTTCAAGCAAGTAAGCGGCAATGTAGATTTTCATGCAATCTTCAATTTGCAAGCTTCATAATCAAAAATCAAGTGTGCAACTAACCACTTGTCTGGTAAGGCTTCTCTTTGGTGGAATGTAACCCGCAATTCATCTACTCGTCCTACCACTTGGACCGCATTCCAAGAGCTTATCAAGCAAACTTTTCTACCCGCACAATTTCATCTTCAAGCACGCCGTGCTTGGTCTTCTTTCTCATGGATTGAAGGCAAAACGGTGTCTCGCTACACGGATCGTTTAACCCACCCCCACGCACAAACACTAATTCACACCGTCCACCTCACCTCAATGCCACTTCCACCCGCACTCCACCACCTCACGATGCACCCGCAGACACTCGCACCAACACCCCACAACCACCTCATGGCACTCGCATAGTATGCCATGGATGTCACCGTTTTGGGCATACAATTGCAAATTGTCCAAACAATCGTCAACGCTAACAACCTTGGGTCATCGTGGTATACAAAGTACATTTTCTGCATGTTCTGAATATTTCTTTTGGCCTGACATGAAGCATGATGTCACATTGTTTGTATCACAATGCATGGTATGTCAACGTGTCAAACGACATCACGGTAAGAAACATGGTCTCTTAATGCCTTTACCCATCCCACAAGGTCCTTGGGAGGAAATCTCTATGCATTTCATCACAGGTTTTCCCCTCACATCTGCACATCATGATATGATTTGGTTAATTGTTGATAGGTTTAGTAAGCAAGCTTATTTTATTCCTTGTAATAAGACCTTGTCTGCCCCACAAGCTGCTAAAATGTTTCTTGATTTGATTTTCCCACATCATGGTTTTCCTAAAGTTTTAATTTCCGATCGTGATGGTAGATTTTGTAATCACTTTTGGTTAGCACTTTGTAGAAATTTAGGATCTAAAATGGATTTCACATCTGCTTTCCATCCTGAAAGCAATGGTCAGACTGAAGCCACCAATAGCACTATTCTAGATCTTCTTAGGTCTTACACAATAGAGAATCAAGCTTATTGGGATCAACACCTTCCACTTTTACAATTTGCATATAATAATACACCGCACTCTGCCACACAAAAGGAACCATTTGAAATTGTGTATGGTAAGAAACTCCCTACCCCTATGGCTACTTTTTCAAGTGATGTTCCAGCTGCTAATGCTTTAGCACAAGATCACGCACACATTTTACAAGAAGCTACACATGCAATTCAAAAAGCTCAAGTACGATACACGGCACACGCCAACAAGTCACGCAAGAGTATGGAATTTAAGTTGCATGATTATGTTTGGTTACGCATTGAAAAACGAAGATTGAAGCACATCAATAAGCACCCTAAAGTCAAGTTAGCACCTTGTTTTTACGGCCCATTTAAGATTACACAAGTGATTAACCCCAATGCATATCGGCTTGACATTCCACCACACTAGCACATTCATAATTCATTCCATGTAAGTCTATTGCGTAAGTTTAAAGGAGATCCACCAGCGGCACCAATTGTTGATAATCCTCCTTTACTTGAGGATGATGAAGAAATGCTAATTCCTGAATGTATTATTGATCATGATGTCACAACCACACGCATTGGCAAGCAATATCACTGTTATTTGGTTAAGTACAAGAATCACTCTATGGAAGAATGCCAATGGATCGCCGCCACATCTTTAAGTCCCACCTATCACCACTTAATCTCTGCCTACCACGCACACACCACATTGATTGCTAATTGAAGTGAATACACATGATTTTGGCACATTAAGTGATATTTTCCCTTAAGATTTGCAATATGCAGTTATGATTATTATCTCACATATGCAGTAATGATTTGATTGGTAATTTTTGGAATATGGTTTGTACACACATGTTTTTAGAGCTTCGACGTCCTAGGGCCGGACTCTCCGCTCATAGTATTTTTCTCACATGTGTTGACGAGTACCTATGCCATGTTGGCAGGACTCTTGTTTAAAACATTATATGTGGAACTGGCCCAGCACTATATGTTGTCACAACTGAGGATAGTTGTTTTTGTAACCCCGGGGTATGTTGTGAATATGTGATGGCAATGGTATATTATGGATATGATATGTTATGGTACATGGACAGATGTATGAGTATGTGGACAACACATGGATGGTATTATTATGTGAAGGAAGACACGGGATCAAGTTGTAATGGATATATGATTTTAAATGCTAATCATGTGTGTGTGTCGTGACGTAGTAGGTTGAAGTGGCCGAGACGTGGGCAGGATGGAGCAAACAAGTTCAAGTTCAAGTTCAAGATCTAGTTCAATTATTAATTAGAGTTTGTAATAAGTGCACCCCGGATTATTATTAGATGGTGTACCTTAGTCTAGTTCAAGAATAATGAGCACCGCTCCTTTTTCCCCAAAGTGGAATGTAAAGCCAAGGTCTTGAGCCACCCTTTTTGAATATATATAAATACATGCCTTCAGGAAGAGGCTCACTCAAGGCATGGGGGGAGATTGCACCCATTCTTGTGTTTTTGTGTAATTCTCTCTCTCTACTCTAATTCATGGCATCCTCACTCTAGAGGAGCATGCAACAAAAAGTGAGCTACTTTTTCATCTTTTAGGAGGCGCATTTTTGAGATGGGACTTGGGGAGCACTCCAACCTCTCTTGCCCCTACCTAACCCCTAATCTAGTCCACCTGCTCCATTTCCCATGACCTTAGCCCTTGTTCCCACATGTCGACCACATTATTTCACCGTTCCGGGAGCATTTTTGATCCGTTTTGACATCTGAAAAACATGGTGATGTCCTGATCAAAATTCTTATGCACTTGTGAAGCTTGTGTCATCCCTATGGCACTTTAGGATGTCCTAATGACCCTTCATGCATTATCATTACTTGATTTTCTCTCACTAGAATGGCCAATTCTAGAGAGAGAAAATTCTTTTCAAGCCCAAAAATTGCATAGAATATAATTTCATGTTAGAAAACTATACAATATATAATTTTTATAACATTTCCTCGCCCTTAAAATCCATAGTCGTCCTCGACTATACACTCAAGATCCACTTGTGAGTGAAAGTTACATTCCTAGACCCGTTGGCAAAACGAGAAGGCGTTTTGAAGACATCTATCAAGCAAAACTAACTTACATTTGTCTTTACGTGCACGATTTAAACATTTAATGCATCTTCAAACTTAAAACATTAAAACATAAAACATAACATGAGAAAGGACATAACTGCATTAACTTACATTTCGAAATGACATGAGCTCAATTGGTTAACCCTTGGGAAACCTTATAAGCTTGTACAAGATCAATAGAATCTTGTAATTGAGTTTCCTGCATCCATCTAGCATCTTCAAAATGATAGTTCCTATACTTAGCTAGAAATTTACAAAAAACCTTACCATTCCTCAATACCTTATCCTCATGTCGTAGAATACTCTCTGGTTGTAGGATTTTCTCTCCCTCTTCAAAAGTAGGAGGATCCTCTTGTACAAGCCCTGTAGGAGATTGTCCCTTATATGGCTTTAAAAGACCAACATGAAATGAATTATGGATTTGCCAAGTCTCGGGCAACTTTAGACGGTAAGCCATCTCATTGATTCGCTTGAGAATTTGGAATGGTCCATAATACCTTTTGGCAAGCTTGGCATAATACTTTTGATGTCCTGTGGCCACACCGTTATTATCCTTGCTAGTCGTGTGTCTTAACCTTGCCTTGGTAAACTTAAGGAGAACCCAATCATCTGCTTTAAACTCCAAATGCCTTCGATGCTTGTTGGCAGCACACTTTTGCCTTTGTTGCGGCGGCTTTCATACTTCTTGAGAAAGGACGGCTCCTAGACTATCACCACTTGCATCGCAGTGCACCTCAAACGTTTGATCCAAATTGGGAAGCTTAAGTAAAGGTTTAGACTTTAGCCTTTTGTTCCTTTAGAGTCCACTGAAACTTAACCTTTTTCTTAGTTAAGCCATGTAGAGGACTAGCTATTACCGCAAATTTAGCAATAAATCTATGATAGTATGAACACATACCAATGAAACTTCGTAGTTCATGTATGTTCTTTGGCACTGGCCATTCTTCTATCACTCTAAGCTTCTCGGGATCCATACTTATCCCATCCTTAGAAATGATATGGCCTAAGTATCGAATTTCTCGCAAGAAAAATTTGCTTTTCTTTGCATTAACATAAAGCTTATGTGCACGTAGTTCTTCAAAAACTACCTTTAAGTGCTCTTTATGTTCTTCTAGTGTCTTGCTATACACTATAATGTCATCAAAGAACATGCCCGTGTAATGCCTATGCTTACAAAATATGCGATCCATTAACCTATTGAAGGTTGCCGGTGCATTTGTAAGGCCGAAGGGCATTACTAGAAATTCATAAAGACCAAAGCTCGTGCGCAACGTGGTCTTATGAATATCTTATGGCACTATTCTTATTTGACTCTTAAGGTCTATCCTACTAAAGTAAGAAGAGCCTTGTAGCTTATCGAAGATGTCTTCGATGCGTGGAATTGGAAAACGGTTCTTAATTGTACTCTTATTTATTGCACGGTAATCTACACACATGCGGTAGGTACCGTCTTTCTTTTGCACTCAAAGTACGGGAGAGCAAAATGGAGAAGAGCTTGGACGTACAAGCCCCTTCTCAAGTAGCTCTTGCACTTGAGTCATGATCTCCTCTTGTTGTGCATGTGATACATAATAAGGAGGTCTATTTGGAGGCGCACTTCCTGGAATAAGTTCGATCCTATGATCATCCTCATTACGTACAGGAGACTTGTCTATGGAGAGTTTACCGATGGCTCTGAGGTTGCACTTACCTTCTACTCAAACAGAGATAAAGGTAGAGGATGTTAGCGTCTTGGCCTTTTAAAGATTTACTTAGGTTGCATGTTTTGTAACAATTGTAGCATGAAAGACATAACAATTGAATGAAGCACCACAAAGCATGTAAAAGAAAAGAGACGACACAACACTGAGGGCCGAATCTTAGAGGCCGGTCCCCCCTCGAAAGGCGTATGTATTTCTTGTGCCACAAGCTCTCAAAGATTCATTGCTTGTGCCAAATACAACATAGGATCTTCTTACAAAAGGATCTCCATAGCCGCAGCATCATAGGAGCTTGTACCTGCAAAGAAACTTGTAACTACTAGCCGTAGAGGCTAAGTACATAACTAGCTACCAAGGGAGGCAGCATAAGCATGATGATAATAGATGAAGGAGAGAATATATGAGTGTAGATCTTGTGTAGAGCAATCAATTGAGCCTCCTCTTGCTGAAATTGGATGAGAAAAACTCCACTTATAGCCCCCTTCTTGCATGCGCCAAAAAGAAAAGCACTACATGTGCTTTTTCTGCTATTTTTAGCAGCTAGAGAGAGAATTAGGGTGTGGCCAAGCTTGGAGAGCAAGAAATCCAAACCGATTTCACTTCCCCCCCCCCTTTTTGCTTTTCCAACACTTTTTTGACATGTGTAGGTCCTGCTTCCCACCTACAGCCCCTCTGCTCCACTTCCAGCCCTCTCCTAAGCGGTAAATTACTCGTTTTGGCCCTCCCGGGAGTCCGTTTGACCTCCCGTAAAGCATGGTGAGATCCTGTTGTTAAATCCTTGCACTTATGGAATAGCATTCACTTGTAGACAATTCACATTGCCTGAATGCACTCCTTGCATATCCTGTTTTATCAGTTTAATACATTCTCTCTCTAGAATTCTAGTGAGAGAATATCCGTTTTTTGCACTTGTAAAGGTTTATTCTTTTGACTAACATCTTCCATAGTCACAATAAACCTTTTTGCAAATCTTAGCATGTTGGCCATGCTCGCCCATTACACACTCTCTCTAGAATTCTAGAGAGAGAATGTGTCTTTTTGCACTTTTAAAGGCTTATTTCTTTTGACTAACATATTCTATAGTCAAAATAAACCTTAATGCAACTTCTTGCATTTAGCCTATGCTTCCCTTTGCTTTCTCTCTCTAGATAGCTACTTTTTAGAGAGAGAAAATCTTGTGAAGCTCATAAAAATTGAATTTTTAGACATTACCCCGCCCTTAATTCTAGAGAGAGAATGTGCCTTTTTATACTTTTAAAGGCTTATTTCTTCTGACTAACATATTCTATAGTCAAAATAAACCTTAATGCAACTTCTTGCATTTAGCCTATGCTTCCCTTTGCTTTCTCTCTCTAGATAGCTACTTTTTAGAGAGAGAAAATCCTGTGAAGCTCATAAAAATTGAATTTTTATGACATTACCCCGCCCTTAAATCATAGTCGTCCTCGACTATGCGTTTATTTAAGGAATTTGGGTACATAAACATTTGCGTTTGGATCCACATTTAAAGCGAATTACACCATTCCACACATGGGTGCTTGGAGGACCTAGCCGACGCAAGCATGTAAAACATACATAAGACATAGCATCATTTCGCACTAGATTGCGAATCTAGCCGATGCTTGAGAGACCACACAGTCTGCCGCAAGCATGCATGTCTTTTGTTAACAACATAACATAGGCCTTAACACCTTCCCGCAATAGAGTGCCAATCTATTCGGTGCTTGAGGGACGTATCCACCGCAAGCGTTGTGTATCATTTAAACATTTGCATGCACATTAAAAACATTGGCCATAATAAAGACAAGAGAGAAACTCAAAACATTTGCTTTATTACCATGGTTTATACATCAATGTCTTGAGAGGTACTCATTGGATGACTTGCATTGTATTCATGGACCAAAGCCATTGAATCTTTGAGCTGAGGCTCCCTCATCCACTTAGCATCATCAAAAGCATAGTTTTTGAATTTAATCAAATACTTACGTAGTACCTTACCATTGCATAGGATTTTATCCTCATGTCGTAGAATAGCTTCCGGTTGCAAAAGCTCTTCAAGTTCATCAAATTCAGGGGGTTCTTCTTCAAGAGGCTCCGTATGAGGTGTTCCTTTGAAAGGTTTAAGTAGGCTCACATGGAAGGCATTATGTATGTGCCAAGAAGATGGCAACCTTAGCCTATAAGCCGTTTCATTGATGCGTTCCTGAATTTGAAAGGGTCCATAGTAACGGCGTGCAAGCTTAGCATAGTACTTTTGATGACCTGAGTGCATTCCTTGCCAATCTTTTCCCGTGGTATGCCGTAAACGGGCTTTGGAAAACTTTAGCAAGACCCAGTCATCTTCCTTGAATGCAAGGAACCTTCTATGCTTGTCAGCCGCTCTCTTTTGCTTTTGCTGCGATTCTTGTATGGCGTCTTTTATCTTCTGAAAAGAATCTTGAAGATCACGCACATATTCGTCTGCAGAGCAGCGAAGATCTTTTGGCGCATCCTCAAAATAGGAGGAACTTTTGACCGACCTTCCACTATCTCAAAAGGAGACTTTCCTGTAGAGGTATGCACCGTGTTATTGTATGCATACTCTACTAAGGGTAGATACTTTTCCCACTGATTCCTTTGATCTACTTCGTTAACATAGTTCTTTAGTAGATCCAATATCGTGGAATTAACTATCTCACTTTGCCCATCCGTTTGTGGGTGATAGGCGGAGGAGAAATCTAGCCTTGTTCCCATGTTCTCAAATAGTCCTTTCCAGAAGAGACTCGTCATGCGAGGGTCTCTATCTAAGACTATAGATTTGGGCAAGCCATGATACTTGAAGATCTGGGAGATAAACAAGGTAGCCATATGATGCGGTTTGATAGTCTTTTTGACAGGTATAAAATGGGCTTGTTTACTAAACCTGTCAACTATCGTCCATATACCCGTATTACAATGAATTGATTTTGGTAAACCAAAGATAAAATCCATGGAAATACTTTCCCAAGGTGCTTCTAGAATGGATAAAGGTTGTAATAACCCCGCTTGTTTACCTCTATCATACTTTACCTTTTGTGAAGATGCCACAAAGAAACACTTGTTTGCTCGGTTACACAGATTACATGGTTTTTGACAGTGGACACATGTAGCATATCCCAGGGCCTTCACCTATAAATATGTAAGTGTAGCACGTGCGTTCAATAGGAGGGGTGTTTTCAATTTCAAGAAGTTATAGGTTTACACATATAGGAGGGGGTAGTTTATCCAATTTTGAAAAAAAGTTGTAAGATTATTAAGAAAGAGGGGTCATTTTATTAGCTTATGACATGTAAGTAGAGGGGGTTTTTTATTACCTCTTGAATGCATGTGATATGCAATAGTTTTTAAAGATGAAGCCCCCGGGTAGCATATACAAAGTACCAGACTTTGAACCACGTGCTACAACAAGAGAACCTTTGGTGATTTTCCAGGAACTATCACCAAATACACAGCTAAAGCCTGCATCATCCAACTATCCTACACTAATCAAGCTCTTGGTGAGCTTTGGCACATGTCTCACATTCTTGAGTGTGAAGGTAGAACCATGCTGAAACTTGAGCTGCACATCACCAACTCCAACAATCTCACATGCATAGTCATTTCCAAGACAAACTCCACCCTTACGAGATGCATCATAGGTAGTAAACCACTCCTTATGAGGAGTAACATGAAATGACGCTCCTGAATCCCAAATCCAGTCATGCATAACAAGATCATCTGTAGCAACCAGGGATTGAATATTCACGTGATCACCCAAATTTTTGTGTGATCACTAAGCGTGAATATGTTATTAACATAATCACAAAAAAAGTAATCACTCTTGTGCCGGTTAGGGTGCAACCTGGTAACCCACAAAACCCCGCCGGGAAAATGTGATACCCCGGTGGGCCCGGCAAGAAATTGATAAAGCCCGGCGGGCCCGGCGGGGTTTTTATTTTCCCCGGCGGGTATCATTCTATGTATATTTATGTTGCTCTTAGGACATTAGCAAAGGATGACATTATGTAGGATGACATTATGTTGTTCAAGAAATAAAGATCATTAGCAAAGGATGCCATTTTCATGAGACACAAACATCATTATATATTAGCCACAATTTGCATTCACATCTCATTAATCCATACTTTAAAAAGAAAGGACACTACATTTTACTCAATCTATAGTCCTTACAAACATGTTTATATAAAGTAGGGAATGAAGACATCATATCAATTTTCTGTGAGCCACATCTTTCTCTTTGTTGGTTGAGTAGGCTCGAGCACGGATCCGATTGATGAAAGAGTGGAGTACTTAAATGAGTATAGCAAGAGAAACAGGCTCATAGAGCTCCTTCTAACTCATGAATTCAACAGTACGAAAGGAAAGATACTAGCTTTTGTAGTACTTTAATCACCATCACTGTGGTCAATAGAATTGTGTTGCAGTACGCATAGACATTAGACTCACGCGTTAGCATAAGCAATATGCTTAAGCCATTAATTATATTGTGTACCAATAAGTTTTCTGCCATACACACTCAAAGTTTCAACGGACTCGAATGTGTCAGTGCTGCATCCTTCTACTTTGACATGCTCATAGGCATATATGTTGATCTCAAAGTCTTTAACTCCAAGCAAAGTATATCTACGAGGCCAAGAAAATTTGAATGTATATGGCAGAAGGCTTACTGGTATACTCCCAAATCAATGGCTCATGCATGATGCTTATACTAATGCTAATGCCTAAAGCCTGTGTGTAATGGCTACATACTCGAGTATCCACACCCTTGGTTTAGAATCTTGTTAATTGCAAAGAGTAGTGGAGTGGGTTTAACATTGCTAAGTTGACACGGGCTAGTTCCTGTTGATCTTACTAATAGCTCAATAATGGTTAAGACGTAGGCAAGTCTAACAAGACTCCATTATTAAGACCATAGTTCCCAATGGTGTACTCCATACCCCGCAAAGCAGGTGCGACAACAAAGATAATAAATCCCAGTCCCACTTACCATATTGCAATGCACAAGCCCAACCTTTCATAGATAACTCAAGTCCTATGCACTAAACATTAGATACATAAACTCTATATACTATTCATTGTGTGTGTGTGTATGCGTATCTCTCATTTCTTGACAATATAATAACTCAAAAATTATCTTGGCGGTGAATTAAGCACTACAAAAGCCGGTACCTTTCCTTTTGTACTCTTACTAAGTTCATGAGTTTGAAGAAGCTCTATGAGCCTCTTCCTCTTGTTATACAAACATTTCTTCCGACGAATATCGACGCTTATACCGACGTAAAGCGAGAGAGGTACTTTCTAATTGCATTTTATTGAAAAATAATAAAGAGAGAAAGCAATAAAAGAATGCACCATGCAACGTAATATCGCAAATTCAATGGCTACCATTTAAGCCCAACAAAAGGACTATAGTAGACATTGAAGTGACAACTAGGTAATTTATAACTTTGATTATTTGAGTTCAAGGATAATTTTTATCCAAAAAAGGACGAATTAGCCAAGAACACAAATAAAACTCTTAATTTTAAGCACCCTAGTTAAGAGTGAGATACGGTCCAGTAAGGGCCACTCAATCATTCACTAAGATACTCTCAGCTTTGAACTTCAGGAAATTTTTACACCCAAAAAGGATGCCCTTGCCAAAAGTCAAAGCTGGTAAAGTGAAAGTGACGCGGCAGACATCAGTTTTTTTATATAAACATACCCCTAAGGGGTTTGCATAAACCCCGGCGGGCCCGCCGGGCTATTGCAATACCCCGGCGGGAACGCCGGGAAAATGAAAAACCCCGGCGGGGTTACAGGCTTGGCCAGTTTTGACAGGTCAACGTGAATACTAACGTTATTAATGCTATAGGACCATGTGAATATCAAATGATATTCACTTGATCACCTAAACGTTATTACGTGATCGTAATCCCTAGTAGCAACCAGATGTGCACCATCCAACCTTGAGGTAAGAAGAACATCACCGTCTTCAGAATCCTCACTGACTGCATTAATTTCTTTAGCCTCATCATTCTTCTAATTCATAAGTTCAAAATTTTGTGACCTTTTGAAGGTATATTTTTCACGGGTATGCAAATCTTTTGATTTTCGTTCATTTGGATACTAGCCATTATTCTTCATGGGATATATTTTTGGAGTGTGTGGATATCCCAACATCTACCTTAGCTTTCACTCTTCTAATTCGTAAGTTCAAATTTCTTTAACCTTACGAAGGTAGGTTATTTTGACTATAATGCTTACTAGTGGTGCAACAAGTACGATGGATGGAGACCGATGGAGAGTCCTCTTGTCGCAATGCTCGCGAGATTGATTCGCAGTAAGTTGGTACCACATTAGGTTGTTTGAGCAGAGATGGGGCAACACTGATCATGGTAGAGGCTCTCACAAGATTTCTTTCCTTCTTGCATAGTTTATGGGACCTACCTAGTCATAGACATGCTAGTTTAGCATTAGAGTCTTCTTGACAATACACAATGAATTGGGATGAGGCTTGCTGGTACGCCCAATTGATTACATGGTTTGACCTTCATGGATTATCGATGGAAAGACTACCACGGTCCACCTATTTAGTACTCTTTTGTTTTCCCCTTCCTACCTTTGCATGCTCCTAGCTTAGTAGAATGAGAGGAATGTTGAGAATCCATGAGTGAATGTGTGTGTGTGGTTGAGTGAAGTGGTCATTAGTGGTGTGTGTGCAAAGGCTTTTCTCCAATCATTGGATAAGCTTCCGTGCACCGGTACAGGTTAATCTCCGAGCTTCGATAAAGGGATGCAAATCCCTATGGATCGAGTTCATAACGGTTGATACTCTCTTGCTACAAGTGTAAAGAGATTTCCATCTCTCCATTGGCGCCGCTGCCAGGGAGAAGACTCAAAACCGGTTGAGAAGCTTGCTTGCCACCACTAATTAATCATTTTCTTTAGCTTAGATTTAGGTTTTTGAAGAAAAAGAAAAGGGTAAGGATTTGCCCACCAAAAAAAACCTTCTGTTTTTTATTTCACTACTATCTTCTATTTTTTTTAATGTCCTTGTTGATGTTTTGATGTTATGTTTTCATTGCATTTGTCATTTGCAATTTGTTATTTTCATGCTAGTATGTCATGTAATGTTGTTTCATCTTTCTTGCTTTATGTCATTTTGTTTGATTTCATGTATGTTTGTTTTGCAAAGTTGTAGTTAGTGCATGCAATAGAAAGCCTTCATTTTGTTGCATAGCTTAGGAAAGCATTGCATCACTTGCATAAGCATAAAAAGAAGCATTGTGCATACAAGCATCTAGGAAAAGATAAGACTAGCTCATTAGGCATATGCATATGCACTTAGAATAAAAACCCAAAGTGCAAAAGGATATATTGAATGATGTCAAGCATGTGTGTTAGTGTCAATGCGGGATAGGGTAAAGTTCCCCTTAGTTGTCTCAATTAGTATGATCTTGTCCGTGTCCTAGTACTCCCGAGTGAGCGTATCGGGTACAATCGACTTCGGTCGTCGAGGACCACCCTAAACTCAAGCGGCAAGGAACGGCACCGTCGAGATAGCTAGTTGATGCACGCTAAGCTATTGAGCTTCCGCTTCCGTTTTTGGTGCAAAACTGCAAGCAAAACATCATTTAAGATGATTTTGAGCATATTGGGCACCCATTACAAAAAGTAAACCAACTGCAGCCCATAACAGGTCACCCTATTTTTCTCGGGTTACCCCGTCGACACTGCTCTACTGCCGACGGAGTGACCTAGCAGACAGAGGAAATTTTTTTTGAAAATTTTGATCTGGTACAGTTGCTGGGCATTGCATGAGCTAGCTTTGGTACAAATTTGACCTTATTCTGAGATGTCGACGGGGCGGTCGACGGGGTAACCACAGGGAAGTCTGACAATTGCAGGTTGAACTGGCTGATGAGCTGAACATTTTGATATCTTGAAATATTTTTTTGGACATTGTATGTGAAAGTTATGACTGAAAAGAGCTTGGAAAGATTTTGTGCTGTTTAATTGAAATAGTGCAAAAAACTTCTGTGTTTTTTGGATTGTACTAAAACTTGCATAACTTTTGCATCCGGTATCGGAATTCAAAAGTTTTTTTATCATCGAGGGCGTGAGCGGCTCTACGATTTTCCATGAAAGCAACTTACTCCCTACCTATGGCTACGGAGTAAGTTGGTTTTCCAAAAAAGGTCGTTTAGACCTCCGTCCAACGAGGTTTTCGGAAGGGTGTCTAGAAATTTCCACTACTCAGCAACTTAGAGTGAGCCTCATAGTGCCAAATCTTGTTAGGATTGTACTTATTTTGCAGGTTGCAGGTGCAGGAGGCCTCCATTGGATTCAAATTTTGGCCAGAGCTTGCTTTGAGACCGGGCACGGGGTTTATACCGCCAAACATATTGGTTCCTGGCTTTGCCAGAAGAGGCACTTGCCTACATACTTTGCTACGCAAAGCCGCCTAGACGGGCATATCAACCCTTAGCAAGGGAGGTGCTACCGAATTTTGTCCAGGAACGCGGGAGTGAGTATTTTTGTCACTTGAAGTGGGCTTCGGCCAATCGCTCCTAAGTGCCAAAGCAAGTCCCCATAGTACCAAACTAATGCCCAAATTTACAGCAAAACCAAGTTGATGCTAAGAAGAGCAACCATAAGAGAAAGGAACCAAGGACTGTAAATAACCAACTTGCACTAAAAAGACATATGAACTTAAGATTCGGTCGTCAAATTGGACCAATAAACGCGGACATTGCCTCAAAGATATCCACACAAGGGAGCGGTACGCGCTCAGTAGTGGGGAACCTTGATAGCATTCTAGAGTGTTCATCTTCTGACACCGTACTCAGAATCTATTCAATTTTCAGAGGCAAACATGGACAATGACGTAGAGATGTCTAGGGATATGCATTCAAATTGGGAACTTAAGGGAAAAATGCCAATGAACCCATTTAATGAACTTGCAGATGAGCTTGAATATGAAATAGCTCTCATGTTTGTGTACACTAATGTATATGGAGCAGAGATTTATAAGGATCCTTTGGGTCGTTATACGTTCAAATCTGCTGAATATAGAACCCCATTTCAAGAAACGCCTATGGTTAACTACCAAGGGGGTCAATACATGGGTACAGACGGAGCAAGGTATGTGGTTACCAAGTATCCTGAACTTGTGGATGCCTTGGGAGTACTCCAAACCAACAAAGTCCCAACATTTGAGCAAATGGCGGATTCGTTACGAGAGCGCGATGGAAGATCCAACCGCATGAATGATCCAGGTACGCATACTTCCCATCTAAACCAACATTTGGATGAATTGTTTTCTGAATGGAAAGTTGAAAAGGAAATAAGAGTGACTAAAGTGTTCCAAGATAACCCATTGCAAGAAGTTTTTTATGATTCTGAAGATGTCTATTATGCTACCACAAAACTGTCACATTTGCACTTTATAGTCCAACACACTTTAACGCTTGAACGTCAAACGGGACATGAGAGTAGAATCATAGACAAATTTGGGAATCATTATAGGACTCTTGAGTGGAGAGAACTTACATGGAAGGGAAGGAAACTCTTTCTTGAAACCCATCCTACGCATACGACTAGACCAGGGGAAGTTGCTTTTGATGAGGATACAAGAGTACCTACTTTTGTTCATCCACAGCATCAAGCAGCTCCTTCCTTCTCAGATTGGACCACAAGAAGAGGACCTACACCTATGCCGCCATGGCGAGAGGCTAGAGACCAAACATTTGTGAACCCAGGGGAAGTAGAACATAGACCACCTCTTAGGGAGAGAGATGCATGGCAAAGGGAACATCCGCTAGAAGAGAGACCGCCTAGAAGACCTATAGAGGAAGGATCCAGAAAGACAAGACCATCGTCGTTGCAAAAAATGGTGAAGAAGTATGACGGCACAAGTGATCCCCACGATCACGTAGCTGCATTTAGACAAGCTGTTCATGCTGAACAAGTTAGAGATGTCCATACGCAAGTAGAGGGATTTGGGTTGACATTAGAAAGCAAGGCTTTGACATGGTTCCAAGCACTTGAGCCATAATGTAAAATCTCTACGATTGTTTTGGAAAAGGACTTCATTGCTTCTTTTTCAAAGATGGGAGTCAAGCATAAGCCTGAATCTAAGATTCAAGGTTTCAAACAAAAGGAACATGAGACCGTAAGGGATTGTGTAAACCGTTTGAAGCAATACATTGCGAGATGCCCAATAGACAAAAAGTCGAGCCAATCAAAACTTGTTTCCATATTCTTGGAAGGTCTTAAGGATAAAACGTTGTACAAGCATCTCTATGCTATGAAACATCAGTCCTTCATAGAATGTTGTAAAGATGCCATGGATCTCGATGACAACTTTGATGACGATGAGGACACAACTAGTGAGTCTACTAGGACCGGGGTGTGTCTACCTAGGAGAATGACAAATGCAGAGACTACCTCTAGTACAGAAATCACTACGGATCAAATTGTGGGCACAGTCTTGCAAAGATTGGGACAAACGTACAGACTGCCGATGAGACAAAACTGGAATCCTATGCCTACATCTAACATGCCAGGACCTAGTTCTCAAGTGCAAAGAAAATGGTGCCAAGTGTGCAAATGGAATCTTACACATGAGACCCAAGATTGCATACACATAGCTAGACTTGCACGAGAGAGGGAAGCGGGATTAGCAGCATACGCTCAAGCTAGACAAGGCTATTCACAACCTGTAGATCAAGCTAGACCAGTACTAGGAACACAACCACCAGCTCTAGGCACAGTTCCTGTGAGATATGTAGAAAGTGAGCATCAAGAGACAGGACGAGAGTTCGTAGCAAACAATTCCTACTATGTAGAGCATGAGCCAGAATGGGTGCCTATGACCAATGAGTTCCCTAGTATGAACAATCACAATGAAGGAGCCTATGTAGATAACAATGCTATGATGCTAGTTGGGCCTGTACCGAGAATGCAACCTCAGTATGCTAGAAACGTTGTTCCTTCGGCAGTCAAGTGTTTCAAGTGTCAAGGTAACCATTATGCTAAGGATTGTCCAAACGATCCCCAACCATCACAAAGACCTAGGCTACCACCGATTGAGAGGTATTGTGAAGGATGCTGTGTAGAGCATTTGCCTAGAGACTATCCGATAAGAAGAGAAGAACTAGTAAAGCAGATGCCGAGAACAAGTCTAAACAACATAGAGGTAATCCCATCACCAACCAACTCGAGTGAAGAGGAAGAAAGACCATCATTGAATGTAGTCACGAGAGCACAGAGCCTCAGAGACCAAAACACGCAAACACAGTCTAAAAAGGACAGTGACAAAAAGACTCCAAAAAGACGTCGTCGAGACAGAGAGGATCTAAAGAGGGAAAAAAGAAGAAAAGAGAGTCTGAAGAGTCCGATGAGAGCGGCAAAAAATCAAACGAGAGTCCAAATGGGAAAAATGAACCAAGGGAAAACAAGAACACTGCACAAGCGAGTACCGAGTCAAGTGAAGGAGGATCAGTTATCATAGACAAAGTGCATGAGCATTTGCAAGCTGCATTGGATGCATACAATAGCCGAATTACGTCTTTGACAGAGATTCCAAAAAAGCTACAAGAGTATCCTAACCCACGAGAGGAGAAGGTAAGGTTAGCCTTACATCAACAGCTGATTAGGGATACACAAACGATGCTAGAAGGGCCACCACCGGCTATAAGACGAGGAAAAGCGTCTATGAAACCAAACTTGGAAACGATCCACGAAGTAGCTTCAAGCAAGGAACGAGAAGAGAGCATGCATTCAACTGCATTGCCTGAGTATTATGAAGATGAGCTACCTAGAAGTGCGATCGGGGAAAGCATTCCTGAAGCTGATGAAATTTTAGCTGAGGACATGTGGGATCAAGTGAGGAAACACGCTGAAGAAAATTGGTCGGATAACAATGTTTCTCCACCATTTTCAGAAATGGATCTAGACGGAGTAGCCTTAAGTAGATATCCCATATATCCCATTGATTGGTCATCAAATGCATGAAATTGTCATAAACAGAAGAAACTGCATAAACTTCATTCATATGTTTGAATAGGCAAATCTTATCTAAATTGATTGTTCTATAGGTCATTGGAAAGCTAAAAGAAGGCTCTACGACCTGCACCAATCAATTTCAAAAAATTGTGCATTTTCAGGCTCTATCCTTGGAAACGCGTTTCCAAGGCACATGCTCAAAACTGACCCTTATTTATGCCACATCTTCTCTAGAGCCTGTACATCACCTATCCATGCTTGGAATTGACTTTAGATTGCATTTTGTATGTGTTTGAGCACAAAATCTGAAATTTGGAGCAGAAAACGCAGAAGAACAAATTTTGCACAAAATTTGACATTTGACCACTGAAACCAGGGCTAACTGAATTCCTAAAGACATGTTGGGACACTAGAGACCAAAGGCTACCATCTGCAAAGGCCTGAAATCAAGTTTCACAAAAGTGCCTGAGAAACGCGTTTCTAAGGCACTTGCCTGGGAAACGCGTTTCCAAGGCCACTTGCACATTTTGAACAAATTTCTGCAAGATTGTGTATCTGGTGCTTAGTACATCAGGTGCATGTCTTTACTTCAGGAAATGGACTCATAAATTTCAAATTACAAGCAATCTACTGAATTTCAGACTCTGAAATTACTAGATTTGAATTTTGAGTTGAAATAAAATCACCATTCAGTGGCCATTAGCATTTTTGGAACCTAGGAACAAGGACCAACACTCTGGAAAGGTCAAAAGTGAAAAAAATCTTCTGTGCCTTAGAAATGCATTTCCAAGGCACATAACTCCAAATTGGCTTAGAACTGGAGGGTTGAGTTCTTAAGAGTTTCTACATGTTATGTAAGCAATAGAACTAAAATTTGATCCAAAAATTCTTTAGGAATATCAAGATTTGATCATACTTTGTCAAATTCCACATAAATCTGCATTCCCAGCCAATTGAAAGGCTCAACACAAGTCAAAATTACATATTGGAAACCTACAGACCCAAGCCAACACACAGCTCAACTCAAAACATCAGAAAGGTCAAGTGCCTTAGAAACGCGCTTCCAAGGCCACTGACAGATTTTTGCATTTTTTCACTTCTAAAGAGAACCTGCAACCTTGTACAGTGTCCCTGCAAAGTTTGAGGTCAATTGGACTCTTAAATCTCTTACCTGCAAGTCAACAGTCTAGTCCAAACTGACGGTAACACTCTAAGCATAGCTAATTAGGACTCCAGGAGAACTTGACCAGCCTTAGCTATATAGTACAAAGTTAGGGGAAGCCTGTAGACACAAGAAACTTGCTAAAATAATGCAAAAAAGTGCCAGAAACAGTCAAAAATCATTAGAAACGTGGGTTTGGGGCATCTAGCTAGAGAGCTCAGAATTGAGCCCAGTCAATTTTAAAATTCTCAGAGCATATTTTTTGAGCATAGCTATTAGGTCAGAACTTGAAAAGGCCATCAATTGAGAGGTTTGATAATTTTTGCCTGTATTCCGTGGCAGGAATCAGGACATAGGTCATGCGCCGATGCAATTGGAGCATCCACTTCAAGCGTACCGGCAGGTCAATCTCTTTTAAGATCACCTTTTGAGTTTCCGATATTGCAGTATTGCTCTATGCACCTTAGGTCAGGAGCTTTCTATAGGTCAGGAAACCCCATTTCACGAAAAAACTTAAGTAGAATATCCACTGAGGAAAGCATGGCAAGGACTCCAGGCTTGGAGGCACACCAAGCAGAGGAAATTCTTCCAGATTACGTCTCAAAATCTAGCATGGACACTACATCATCCTATCAATCCCAACCCATTGGAATAGAATTGGAATACGATGGAAACTTGCGTTTCCATATGGAAAATGCACGTGGTGCTAAGATCTACAAGGATTTTATCCAACGCTTTGCGGTTAAGGTCGAGGATCACCCCTCTGACGTTGACCCAGCACCATGGGTAAATTTTCAAGGAGACCGATACATGGGACAGGATGGTGTTATGTATCTGCTGATAGAGCATCCAGAGAATGTAGATCGACTTGGGAATGTCATTCCAAGGGAAGAAAGACTGATCGAGGAAAATCTCCCAGTAACCAATAGACCAGGGCTACGACCAATCGATTCGACTTGGGTTCGAAGAGTCCTCATAGATGACCCAACCAAGGTCTTGTACAAACGAGTAGAGTCAGGGACTGAATTCTTTTACTTAAGGAATAGCCAACCTGACCATACCATCACTGAGGACAAAGTGCTGTACGTGTTTGTAGATACCAATCCGGGAGCCTACAAAGAGGTAGTGTTCTTGGATAAGTATAATCTAGAATGGGACCTGAAACTTGCCAATGAAGTGATGGATTTAACATTTCAAGGTTTGCTTATAGTTAGAATCAGGAACGATATACCAAGCACATCCAACTTTGTGTATGGTGACCCTGGACCTACCTATACGCCTGGCTTGAACACACCTTCATTCACCGCGCACCGACCAGTGGGGCAAGCACGCAAAGAGTGTCTTTTGCAAAACCTGGACCTAGACCAATGGGATCGGGAATCATATACGGATCAAGTGGTCATCAGGCAATGAGAGTGCCACCCCGACCACCACCAACATCTTCAGTACATACACCCTTGACAACCACGGGCTTTAGGCCATCCGGAGTAACGGGTGCACCCATGAGAAGTAAAACACGACCATCGCACTTTCAAAAATGGGTAAAGAAATACAACGGATCAGGTGATCCTTACAATCACCTAGCATCATTCAGACAGGTAGTTAGGGATGAAGAGGTAACAGATCTTCTTGTCCTAAAAGAGGGCTTTGGGCTCACATTAGAAGGGAAGGCTTTGTCTTGGTTTCAAGCCCTTGACACAAGCACCTACTACGACATTGAAAGCCTCAAAATAGATTTCATAGGGGCATTTACTAAAACTGGAATAAAGCACAGCATCAATTCCCTAATTACTGACTTCAAACAAGAAGAGAAGGAGTCAGTTAGAGACTGCACAAATAGGCTAAAACAATACATCGCAAGATGTCCAGAACGAGAGTTACCAACAGCAGAGAAGGCTGTCTCTATCTTCTTGGAAGGATTAAGAGACAAGAAACTTCACACGGATTTATATGCCAAAAAACATAAGACTCTGAAGGAATGCATCCATGATGCAATAGATTTAGATGACAACTGTGACATCTATGGGAAGGATAAGCCTATATCCGGCACTAAGAGCCAGAGCACAGCCAGCTCAAGCGACACGGGCAGGAATAAGATGAATGAAACAGAAGCCATGGTAGAGCTTATAATGAAAAGAATGAACCAGGTCTTCAAACCACCACAAAAGCCAGTAAGATGTGAGGTTTGCGGAGGGGACCATCCAACATCCCAATGTCTTCCTAGGCAGAACCCACAACCTTACAGGACATCACGCACAGATAAATGGTGTGATTTTGAAAACAAATGGACCAACCATGAAATAGTAGAGTGCTACCATAGAATCCGGTACTTGAGAGAGCAGGGGATGGCTCAACAGCCTCCTCAGCCTCACCCTCAAGGGCAAGGATACGCACCACAGGTAAGACATCAAAACTACCCACTCCCAGGTATGGATCGTGCGCAGCCTGTCTTAGGACATCAGCCACCATTGCCAGGAGCGGCAGTAGTTAGATACGTACAACTAGAGGACGAGCATCATGATGGGACTTTGATTCCAGTTAACTACTACGGTGAGGAAGAAAATGAGCAGCTAAGCCAGCAAGCCTCAATCTCAATATACCCACACGAAACACAAACATTCATTCCAGAGGGGCAATACCAAATGGATCATAATACTTTATGGTTTATCACCAACGGAATGGCCAGACCAACAGGGCCTCAAGGACCTAGACCATACAAGTCTGGACCATTTCCAGCCGCTCCTCCAGGGTCATGCTATAATTGTGGGGAAAATCATTGGGTTCGAGACTGCCCCTATCCAAGGAAAGATAAGCCTCAAACGACGGGACTTCAACCTTTGTTGAGATTCTGCAATGATTGTGGAGTCAAACATTTAGTACAGGATTGTCCGATACACCCTGACAAGAAAGGCAAGGCGACTCTCAATTTCATCGAGAGGATACCTTCAACAGGAACTCCTAGCTCATCAGAATCTGACGTTGTAGTACTGTTGCAAGCCATAACAAGAGCACAAGCACGAGCAACTGCCGACAAAAAGAAACAGGTAGTAGATGAAGGGATTAAAACTGAAGCTACTCCTAGTGAAAACACGAAAAAATTGAAAGAGACTTGGAAAGAAAGGAGGGCAAGGAGGGCTGTAAGCAAGAAAAGGCGAGCAGAAAAAGAACAGCAAGCTCCCCATGAGACCACACACCAAAATCTAGAACCACAACCAGAAAAATCGCAAAAAGACACACCCAATGTAGCGACAGAGCCAGCAAGGGAACTATCCGCGCAGGGTCAGTCTTAGTAGACAAAATCCATGAACCCGTGGATGCTCTCTTAAAGGCATACGAGGCAAGGCTAAAACTGCTCGAAACCATGGAGGATAGATGGAGAAATTATCCGGACGCAGCCTTAGAGACCAGGCAGTTGGAAATCTACAAACGCCTGATCGAGACTCTACAAGCCATTGAGGGTCACACAAAACAACTAGCAGAAGAAAGGGAGAAGCCTAAACAAATAGAGACCCCTGAACCACAAAACATCAACGACGAGAAAACATTGGAAATGGAGAGCATTGAGCAATAGGGCGAAACATTCTCTCCAGACACGCACTCACAATGAGAAGCAAAACAAACCAAAATTGATACCAAACTCCAACGTGCCGGAAGTAGACGAGGAGTGGGGTAATAAACTATGGGATACGGTCAAAAACGCACAAAACAAGACAACCGAAAGCATCAAACCTCCCCTAGTAGAAATAGATTTTGATCAAAAAACGTTGGAGTTGGAGCTACGCTCTGACAATTATGATGGGGAGTCGGAAAAAGCAGAAGATAGCAAGGCTAGAACCTTAAAAACTCTTCCTAGCTATCAAGGTGACTACGAAGCAGCGTCGGAGGTACATAAGATTCCATCTCAAAAGCTAAATTCTTCGCCAAAGTTGGATATAAAAATCTAACTGCTCTAATGTCGGTACCAATCCGATGCACACTGCCCTTGGCAGACGTGTTAAGGGTTAGGCCTGAACTTTGGAAAGAATTAGGGCTACAGTTGAAGAAGCTAGGAGTGGAACTGCCTATCTCTGAACAGATACCCACTATAGATGAAAACCAAAGAAAAAGAAACTTCAAACTTGTACCTCTAAACAAGGTAGGAGACTACTGTGAGGGAGAGGACAGCAACACAACAATTCCTATAGAGTTCAAAGGGCAACAAACGCTCGTTATCCTAGATAGTGGGGCTGGAGTGGCCATTGCAACGAAAAGAATATGGGAATCATGGGGCAAGCCTGCCATAAGAAAAACGCACATGAAATTGCAGTTAGTAGATGGATACATTGAAAAATCAATAGGTCTGCTAGAGAAAGTCGTGGTGAGCTCATGTGGGGTTGAGTACGAACACACATTTGCCATCGTTGATTTTGGAAAGAGTCCTAATTATGATATTATCTTAGGACGTCCATTTATGCGACAACTTAAGATGATACAGGATTGGGGATTCAATTACATCTATTTGAGGCATCTCTACTCAAGTATTATCCTGAATTATTTGCGAGATGAGGACATCTTGAATCTTTTAAGTAGGGGTGAATAAAATGTACCAACATTTGGAACATTAAGAAATTTTTGTACACCTTGTATAAAGCTTTATTACCGCGATGGATTTTTCCGTCACAAGGTCAAGAAGAAAATGAAGGACATTGTGTGCATTCACGAGCAATTTATTTGACTCAATTTCGAGTCCGTTTGAGTGTTTTAGGGATTTTTAACGTGAAATTTATTCAAGTCTAAGGTCAAAGGTTGTTTTAATTAAAGCCGTTCAGACTTCATTTAAATATAACCGGCCAATTTAAATAGGCTTGGACAAAAATTGGTGGAAGGATAAGGTTGAATTAATTAATTACAGGATGGATAAATTAGAGAAAAGGGTGAAAAAAGGAGTGGCCAGGGTTGAAAGTGGAAAAGTAGAGGAAAGCTAGGAAAAAGTGGGGAAAAAGGAGAAAAGTGTGCAAAAAAGGAGCTAACTTGGTGCCCAAGCCACCCAAAAGTGGAGAAAAGTGAAGGAAAAAGCTTCTACATCAAATTGGCGCATTTTTTATCTTCTCTCTCTCTAGCTTTTCCTGCCACATTTTCTCTCTCTAATCCATGCCTGTATAAACAAGGCCAAGGGAGCACTCTTTCACTCAATTGAAGGCGCTCTCAACACGTGGAGACTCTCTTCACATCATCCTCTACCATCCTCAAGCTTTTGGTAAGCCATAGCTATCTTCTTCTTCACAATTTTGCTAATCTATGTCATCTACATGCATGCGGGAGCAGTAGGAGACCGGTTTTTGTATCTTCTTTAATTCTAATCATTATTTTGTTATGTAATCGCTGAAATTTATGATCTAAATCAGAGATTTGGATGATCTAATCACCTCTAATTTGCTGATTTTTCATTAAAAAAGCTGTTAATTACTTGTTTAATCATGCGATTTGGCTAATTTTGTGTAATTTTTGTTTTTTAAATTTGATTTAAGTACTTCAAAGACCTATATTTACTGAATTTTTGCATAGATTCTGATTTTCTAATCAGAATTAATCAATTCCCTAATCTAAAATCCCAAAACAGCGTTTTTAGGGCTGTTTTAAGCTTAATTAGTGCTTTTTTTGCCTAATTAAATTTCTGTTTTGATTCATGTTTAATTTCAGCGAGATTAATCTTCTAAATTTCAGAAAAATTATGTATTTTCAGCATTCTAATCTTTTTTACAAATTTTTAGACTCAAAAACGGTGACTTTTGGGCAAATATAGTGCTTTTTTCATGCTTTTTAGTGCTTTTTAAGCCCAATTTTTACAATTTAAAGCCGATTTTCCATGGGGTTATTTTTCTAAAGTTTATTTGTGAATCTAACCTAAATAAGTGAACAAAAGCGTTAAATTCTTTACGTTTTTTCCATTTATGGTCAAAATAGCGTTTTTGACTAGTTTGACTTGTGGAAGCATTCTCCGGGCATTCTAGCCGTCATCATGCCTCCAATTACATGAAGCAGAAGAAGAGGCGGAAGAGGAGGAGTTGCCAATGATCCACCACAAGTCCAAATGCAAGCGGAACCGACGCAAGAGAAAGCGGTACTCATTCCCGCTATTCAACAAAACATGCAAGAGGTAGTCGTACCACAACCTGTCGTGCCTGTTTATGCACCACCAAATGTTGACTAGGTTAAAGATTACTTTAAGTTATGAATGTACCTTTCTTTTTTTCATTGCATATTGCATACGAGTTACGAGCCTAGGAAGGAATATAACACTAGCCAAAAATATGGTCGTGACGAACGACTGAAACACGTAAGCATGTGTTTGTGCACCTTAAAGTTGTGTGCCTGCTGCCAAAGATTGGAATCAAAGTTTGTATGGCAACTTGAAGTTAAGTATGGGATATCCTAATAAAAGCTTTAGTTCATGCCAGATGGGCAAAACTAGGGAATGGGTGGAAGCCCCAAGTTTTGGACGCCGGGAAGGCGCAAGTTTTGTACCTCGCTCCGAGATCTGAGGAGTCCGAGAAGGCTGGATTCTAGATCCTCCAGCAGGAACCAAGTGTAGATCACATGCCCGAGATCTGAGGGGTGGAGGTCCCTTGGCGGCCGAGTGTCAGATCACACCTCGAGATCTCAGAGGTGGGGGTCCCTCGGGGAAAATAAGAAGTTGTAAGGATTTTGATGAATTTAATAGGAATTGTTTGTAGATATTCTACACTGTATTACATTGTATTGTGTGCCTGAAGGGCTGAATTAAGAAACACTATTCGGAATTAAGTGAAGGAACTTGTCTTTATATGTTCAACAGTGTGGTAGTAATTAGTTAATAGCTATTCTCCCTCCAAAGGAAAGTGGGATGACTGTGACCCCGACGGTCACGTTCTATGGCTGGGTGGACTCGATAAGTCGAGTAGCTTTCCTATATATTTGTAAACGTTAGATTGATTCATTGATCGAACCCTTATCTAATGGCTGTGCCTCTGAAATAACGGGAAAAAAAGCGTTAGAGAAGCTGTCACCGAGCGATGGCTGTGCTCTTGGATTAATGAGGGAAAAAAGCATTGTCGTGACTAGATCTCCCTTGCGTTCCTGTCTTTACAGTTGAGCAACGGGGAATTAATGAACTTTAGGCTGACGCACATCCTCAGGCTTCCGAGAATTGCAAAGTAGAGCTTGCCAGGGCGTCGACAACTTGTATTCGACGACTTGTATTCCGTGCTTCTGGAGAGGAGTCGGTTTGTCATCCGTCGGATTACCCAGTGGTAAGTGGCTACTAGGGCTTTAACTGTCCGCTAGGATGGGGCCCGGGGGACTCAACTTCTTTCTCTATGTCTCTTTTCTACTAGGGGTTGGGGGACCCTCACAGGGTGGGCATGGGCAAGGTGGGTAGGAGTGCTCCCCACTCCTCTCCTCAAAAATGCACCTCCAAAAAGTGCCAAAAAGGATGGAAAAGGGTCACTTTTTGCATGCCCACACACTCTCTCTAGCTTTTCTGCTAAAAATAGCAGCATATGCACACTTTGCAAAAACATGAGCTTGAAGAGGCCATACCTCTTGCATGATAGGTGAGTTTTGAGCAAGGAGAAGTGCAGGTGAAAGCTCTCACTGCCCTGCTCAAGATGATGTAAAGAGATAGAGGAAAGTAGAGCTTGAGCTCTTGCAAGCACACACACACACAAACCCTAGAAGAGAGCACACAAGGAAGGAGGCTGAAATCTTCTTCTTCTTCTTCACCAAAAAGACATAAGTAGTACAAAAGGTCTAGTAGCATAAAAGAAGCTACAACATAAGTAGTGTATGTACAACGGTCAATGTGAAACCGCTAGTGAGTGAGCTGGCTAGATAAGTATGCCATCACTCTCGGTAGGACCAGATGCAAATAGAACTAAGCTTGTTTTATTGCCAAAAGCAAGAAATGTATTCTCCTTGGATATAGTAGAGAGTCAAAGGCATATTGACTATTTGATCCAAAGGCTAAGAAGATAATGGTCAGCTGAGATGTAGTGTTTGTGGAGCATCCACATTCAGTGGAGGACAAGGATCTGTCCACTTTATCATCAAACGGAGAAATAATCCATCGTGTTCCCAGCCCAAGCATTGGAAAACTGAAGGAGGAGGATTTTTTGGATGACGAAGACTTTCAAAAATCACACCATCCTGCCCTTGCACCTAAAGGACAGCCACTTCCTACATGGGTAAGGTATCTCTTTGATGATCGTAAAACCACCCACCTGATGTTGCAGAAACTTCAACAGATGGATTATGTAGATCAAAGAGAATAGAGGATCAGAGAAGGTCTTCTAAACACATTGTCAATATGACCTTGATGGGGCTGAGATAATGGATTTAGTGAAGGAGCCTACAAATGGAGAAGAAGCTTTGGCAGATCCAAAGTGGAAGGCAGTGATGTAGTCAGAGTATGACATCATCATCAAAAACAACACTTGGGAGCTGGTTGATTGGCCACTAAAACAAAAGGTAATTGGCACCAAGTGGGTGTGGAAAGCTAAGTATAAATCCGGCCGATGGTTCATTGGAGAAATACAAATCTAGGCTAGTTGCACAAGGTTTTTCACAGGTTGAAGTCTTTGCCCCAATAGCTCGAATGATCAGTACTTGCCTTAGTCGCTAATGAGAAGTGGCCAGTTTTTCAAATGGATGAAAAATCAGCTTTTCTTAATGGACATCTCAAGAAGGAGGTGTATGTCCCTCAGCCGCTAGGGTTTGAGTTGCCCGAATCAAAAAATAAGGTTTGTAGGTTGAACAAGGCTTTATACGGGCTGAAACAAGCCCTAAGGGCATGGTACTAAAATGAATAGATACTTTTTTCAAAAATATTAGTTTTTCTAGAAGTGCATCTAATACTTACTTGTATGTACTCAGAAAGGATGGCAAATACATGATAGTTGTTCTCTATGATGACCTGATTATCACTGATAGACTTGATTCAACAAACACGAGAAAGGTTTGGCTCTAAGTTTGAGATGATAGACTTGGGGCTCTTGCATTATTGTTTGGGGATCAAGGTTTGGCATGAGTTTGACAAGATCTTCATTTCTCATCAGAAGTATGCAACAGAGATCTTGAAGGCATTTGGTATGATAAACTACAAGCCAATAAACAAACCGATGGAGGTAAACTCTAGGCTTTCTTCTGAGGACACTTCACCTTTGGTTGACATCAAGATGTATAGGAAGCTCGTTGGGAGTTAAATTTTCTTGTGTAATACTAGAATACACATTTGCTATGGGTGGTTGCAAGATGAGGTTATCTAGTTTCATGTAGTGGGCGCCCTTGGCTTTAGCTGGAAAATAGGCATTTTTTCAAGAAGAATAGCCAATCTCTCATAGTTAGCCAAGGAGTTTCACTTCAAGGTCTTCTAATGAAACATCATGTGCAAAGTTGGGCACCTAAAACTATAATCTGATCGAATATCCAATAATTGCAAATCCCCTTTTCTTTGGGAACCAAGTTTGTATACAGGCCATGTCGTAGGTTTAGACAGGTACAGTGAATGTGAGTAAATTGCCTATAACTTTTACATTATTACTCATATGATGTTCCCACTTTGCATATCAAAAATACAAATAACGTAGAGCTTAACTTGATTTATCGATTAATTTTTGATGTGTTCTATTATTTTTTATATTATTTAAAAGGTATTAGAATTGTTAAAAAACATACTATTTTATCCTCCCACCACATCTACCATTTAAAATGCTCAAATTGTATGGATCTAGTGATGATTAGATTGGGAAAGATTAGTATAATGTGGGTATAAGGTAAAATTACAAATCTAACGGTTGGATTCTTGTAGATTTACTTTGGAAAATTTATTATGGCTGTCAGAGGCCCATTAAATCAATTGTAATTTAATTCTAGAAAATTAAATATTGAATCTTTCAATCTAAAAACTCAAGGGATCAATACTCTTGTTTTCATGAATTTATTAAAAAAATTTTGGCTTAATTTGAGTATGGGAAGGTCCATTTTCAATCCTCCCAAGTGAGAATTCCCATATTGTGTCCACTCTCCCCTTTTCAAGTCTAAAACCAATCCTAGTTAGGTTTGGAAATCTAGGCTTGGTAAACTTCATAGCTTAGGTTTCATTCCATGTGTGAGGCTTGGGTAGGCACAAATCTTATATATGCATGCCACTTTATGTCCACATGAGCTTCGAGAGGATCCACATAAGCAGCTTGCCATCTCAGCTTGCCATCTCCACCCTCCATGTCAACATGGTCAACCTAGTTGACTCCCCACCTCATCATTAATGCCACATCATCTTGCCACCTTTGCATGCCACCTCGCACTTGGTGACATGGCATGCCACATCATGGAATTGCCACATCAACCATAATAGTGCCACATGTCAAGAGATTGCCACGTGTCATGCACGCATGTGACACGTGGCACCTCCTTCCCACCTCCCCTCTTTTTTCAAAAACATATTTTTAAAAAAGTTAATTTAGTAATTTAGAGAAATAGAATATAAAATTTTAAATAATAAAATATATAAAACTTATTAAATAATAGAATTTAAAATCACTAATTTTAAAGGATTATATTTTGGGATTAGATCAATAATATTATTATTAAAGTTCATATTATTAATTTAAAAAAATAAAATTTAATTTAATATTTCTTAAAAAAAATTTATGTAGAATAAATCTTTGAATAAAATTTGAAAAAAAATACTTTATTAAAAAAAGCAGTTATATAATTATAAAATAAAAGATATATTTAAAGATATATTTATATATCTAGTAATGATAAATATTTAGACTTGTTAATAAATATTATTAATAATATTAATTTTTAAGTGGATAATAGTTTATCTTTAATTATCTTTATGTTTATCTTAATTATCCAATCAATCTTAGATAGAAAATCCAATGAGATTTGAAGTGGATAACCTATTTTTCCTATATAATCACACATCTCTAGTACTATCCCACACTTATCTCTAGTACTATCCCATCATTGAGCCTTTATAATATTTTCTCTCTTAGCTTCCTTGAGAATGGGTTCTCAAAGTCGTAGGAGTCAGAAACGTGATAGGACTAGACTTCCCCCCGTCCACCAAGTTCAAGAGGAGGAGAGGAGAAGGGTAGCTCGTGAGAGAAAGAGAGAGTGGAGAGCACGTCAACGAGCAACACCTTCCGTTTTGGCGATGATCCAAGCCTTGCTCCTCCTCTTCCACTTCCTCTCCTTTCGCCCTCTTCCCCCCCACTACCCCTTAGTTTAGATAATCCACATGAACCCACCCTTCCTGAGTCCCCTTCTCTTCTACAAGAACCCATCCCCCCTCCTTTGGGCGCCCTTCGTGTAGATAGGAAAGAACTATCAAAATCAGGGGCACATCGTCGTGCCCATGCAATCTTCCATTCCTATTTCAAAGACCTCACGCCTTCATCACAGGCATGTGTGCTTGATGCTTTGATTGATCTGCCCAACATGGCCAACTGCAGAGCGTTTTCCTACATTGGAGGTCGAAGAGAGAGGAGAGCTGGCATGGCAGTGCTACAAAGTGTTCGTCATTCCTATATAGTTAACAGAGGAACTCTACGGACGCTTTGGCTGCTCGACAGGCTATTGTGGTAGCCATAAGTAGCTCCCAAATGAAGGGTAAGGTTAGTGCCACATCTCGCATCCTTTCCATAGCACCACACGCACTTAGAGTTGGGTCTATTAGATGACACAGTTTAGATGCCAATGAGGTTGGTGCTTTGTGGGCGAGTAGTGGTCGTGTAGCTAGGCATGATCGCCTACTAGATGAAACCACTAGAACCTTGATAGAAAGTTTTTGGGAGGAGAATTGTCGTGCCTCGCTAGTTTTCAAGAAAGCTTTTTGTAAGAGAGTGACAAGAGGAGTGTTCATTGAGCACGGTGCTTGCTTTCTTGAAATGACCCAAACTGAGTTGTATTCTCAGTTTGTGGCTTCGGGCAAAGGTCATTTGAGGGGTGTAAGCCTTGGTTTGTGAGGTACTCACGTCAGCGTGACACATGTTGTACCATGTTGAGTTCAAACTTTTTTATGATGTGTTCCGTTCTCTTAGTGGGCATAGAGAGTTGCCTCGTAGTCCTCGTGATTTCATCCACTCTCTTTTGTGTGCACGCACGGAGGATGCCCACCAGTTCCATAGGATGCCTTGTGTGGAGAGAAATTGCACATCATGTGGTTCACTTGCACATCTACAGATGGTAGATCTTGATGCAAGTGACCAAGAGATAGTGGCATGGCAACGTTATGAGTATGTGACACACCAGCTCCAGAGTGGTGCAGTCCAGGAAGTTGCAGCTCGTGGACAAACATACACCACGTTGTCACTTCACAGCCACATTTAGGGGGCAGATCTGCCTCTATATACGGCATAGTAGGATCGTCAGTTGTTCTGAGCATGCCTGGCAAAGTTTCCTATTGGTGTGGTCGTCTCTATGATTGATTTTACAGAGAACTACACATTCACACCTTTTCAGGAGATACAATCTGAGTATTACTTCTCAGAGCAGGTAATGGTTATATTTCGTAATATTTGTTTTGTGTTTGAGCTACATTACTTATTTGATTTTTTGTGTCCTAAACGTATGTATTGCTTACCTCACCAGGTTGCTATTATGGTCCACATTAGCTATCGACATGCAGAGGCTCTTGTAGATGGGATAGCGAGTACCCCCGAGACCCGTGTCATTATTCGAGAGTATCATTTCTATATCAGTGATGATCGTTCACATGATGCACATTTTGTGCAACACTGTTTTCGTCTTCTTCATGACGATTTTTTAGGAGATTGTGGGATCAGACGTGTCCAGCGATGGGTTTGGTCGGATGGTTGTGGCGCACAGTTCAAATCATCACGAAAATTCTATTGGCTCTACAGGTAGTACTTATGGTTTTCTTACATTTACAATTAAACTAAATTCACTAGAACATCATAAAGAAAACAATAACTAAGACTATCTTTTATGGATTTATAGGTGGCATGTGTAGTCTAGTATCCCAGTGATTTGGTCATTCTTTGAGACTGGTCACGGGAAGGGAGAGCATGATGGTGCGGGCACGTGTGTGAAACGTGCCTTGAGGCGTCATCAACTGCGGCAGGATGCTCAGCGGTTTAGAGATGCGGGGCACGTAGTCGAGTGGTGCTCTCAACATTTGTGTGGGAGTGCAGCATCATTGTATCCCAAACGTGATGCTTGGATTGTCAGGAGATTTTTTTGGCATGTGGATGGTGGCATGATTGACCGTAGAGCCTCCCATGATTGTGACACAGTACCTGGCACCTTGGGCTTACATTCCATTAGGAGCACGTGCATGGCGGCCCCCACGATTTACACACGACGGTTTGCATGCTTCTGTGAAGCATGTATGGATGGCGATTGGTCACATTGTACCTCAAGAGGATGGGCAGATGCATGGATAATGACATTCCTCTCCCCCGAGCATCATTCACATCCAGTGTTGTCTAATGAGCACACAGGTCCTGCGTTCATGGTCAGTTATGATGACCTGACAGATTTGCTACAGGAGGGTGATGTATTTGCTGTTATTGCCAGTGAGGGAAATAGCGAGGGAGTAGACTACTATCTGATGAGTTGCACTAGGCCAAAGTGCATCCTTGACCAGGATACAGTGGATGATCTTGGATTTTCTTATGATGCCCATAGCATGATTGTGGCAGGCCGGTTCTACCAGCAGATTCGACTTCATCAGGGGAGTCTTGAGTTCCAGCTGGAAGTGGGAGTTAGAGGCATTTCAGTTCTCTCATCTAGTGGTTGCTATCACTCTTGATCGAGTACAGAGCCAAAAACACAGTTCTCACCCTCGTTTTCGGCTTCGAGTGGATGACCATGATAGCATTCTAGAGCAGTTGAGAGCTAGAGAGGGTGCTATTGACTAGATCTCTATCTTGATAGTGACTAAACTCAGACTAGCTGGGTTAGCTCACTTACATTGTACTTAGATTTTTTGGGAGTGACTAATCTCAGAATAGCTGGGGTAGCTCATTTTCATTCTGATGTACTTATTTGATGTTTATATCATTATGAGTTTTTTCATTATTGAGTATCATTACATTTTAGCTAATGTTCTTGATTTTATTAAATTTTTTAACACTTTGGCTATCATATTGTTTGTTGAAAATCTCCATGCCATCGTACCCAAACATGCCCCGATGGGAACCAAACTTTGCCCACCCCCACATGCATGCAAAGTTTAGTCACAATCGGAGCATGTTTGGATTGGTAATTAGCGCCTAGTGTGGATTTTTCAAGTCTCTTGGTGCTTAAGAGGCCATGGAAAATCCGGGCCTTCCCCATACCATCGTACCCAAACATGCTCCGATGGGGACCAAACTTTGCAAGCATGTGGGGGGGACCCACCCCCACATGCTTGCAAAGTTTGGTCACAATCGAAGCATGTTTGGATTGGTAATTAGTGCCCAGTGTGGATTTTTCAAGTCTCTTGGTGCTTAAGAGGCCATGGAAAATCTGGGCCTTCCCTATACCATCGTACCCAAACATGCTCCGATGGGGACCAAACTTTGCAAGCATGTGGGGGGGACCCACCCCCACATGCTTGCAAAGTTTGGTCACAATCGGAGTATGTTTGGATTGGTAATTAGTGCCCAGTGCGGATTTTTCAAGTCTCTTGGTGCTTAAGAGGCCATGGAAAATTCGGGCCTTCCCCATACCATCGTACCCAAACATGCTCCGATGGGGACCAAACTTTGCAAGCATGTGGGAGGGCCCACCCCCACATGCTTGAAAAGTTTGGTCACAATTGGAGCATGTTTGGATTGGTAATTAGCGCCCAGTGCGGATTTTTCAAGTCTCTTGGTGCTTAAGAGGCCATGGAAAATCCGGGCCTTCCCTATACCATCGTACCCAAACATGCTCCGATGGGGACCAAACTTTGCAAGCATGTGGGGAGGACCTACCCCCACATGCTTGCAAAGTTTGGTCACAATCAGAGCATGTTTGGATTGGTAATTAGTGCCCAGTCCGGGTTTTTGAAGTCTCTTGGTGCTTAAGAGGCCATGGAAAATCCGGGCCTTCCCCATACCATCTTACCCAAACATGCTCCGATGGAGACCAAAATTTACAAGTATGTGGGGGTGGGTCTCCTCCACATGCTTGCAAAGTTTGGTCCCCATCATAGCATGTTTGGGTACGATGGTATGGGGAAGGCCCGGATTTTCCATGGCCTCTTAAGCACCAAGAGACTTGAAAAATCCGCATTGGGTGCTAATTACCAATCCAAACATACTCTGATTGTGACCAAACTTTGCAAGCATATGGGGGTGGGTCCCCCCCACATGCTTGCAAGTTTTGGTCCCCATCGGAGCATGTTTGGGTACGATGGTATGGGGAAGGCCTGGATTCTCCATGGCCTCTTAAGCACCAAGAGACTTGAAAAACCCACACTGGGTGCTAATTACCAATCCAAACATGCTCCGATTGTGACCAAACTTTGCAAGCATGTGGGGGGTGGGACCCCCCACATGCTTGCAAAGTTTGGTCCCCATCGAAGTATGTTTGGGTACGATGGTATGGGGAAGGCCCGGATTTTCCATGGCCTCTTAAGCACCAAGAGACTTCAAAAACCCGCACTGGGTGCTAATTACCAATCCAAACATGCTCTGATTATGACCAAACTTTGCAAGCATGTGGGGGTGGGTCCCCCCCACATGCTTGCAAAGTTTGGTTCCCATCGAAGCCTGTTTGGGTACGATGGTATCGGGAAGGTCCGGATTTTCCATGGCCTCTTAAGCACCAAGAGACTTCAAAAACCTGCACTGGGCGCTAATTACCAATCCAAACATGCTCCGATTGTGACCAAACTTTGTAAGCATGTGGGGGTTGGTCCCCCCCACATGCTTGCAAAGTTTGGTCCCCATCGGAGCCTGTTTGGGTACGATGGTATGGGGAAGGCCCGGATTTTCCATGGCCTCTTAAGCACCAAGAGACTTCAAAAACCCGCACTGGGCACTAATTATCAATCCAAACATGCTCTGATTGTGACCAAACTTTGCAAGCATGTGGGGGTAGGTCCCCCCCCACATGCTTGCAAAGTTTGCCCCCCATCGGAGCATGTTTGGGTACGATGGCATGGAGATTTTCAACAAACAATATGATAGCCAAAGTGTTAAAAAATATAATAAAATCAAGAACATCAACTAAAATGTAATGATACTCAATAATGAAAAAACTCATAATGATATAAACATCAAATAAGTACATCAGAATGAAAATGAGCTACCCCAGCTAGTCTGAGGTTAGTCACTGCCCATCTAAGTACAATGTAAGTGAGCTAACCCAGCTAGTCTTAGTTTAGTCACTCTCAACGGCAACCCAATCAAAATCGTCATCTCTAACCGCCGGTCGACGTGTGCGTCAAGGCTGCTGTGCACGACACGAGGAGGCTGTGCCAGCTGCGGGGGTCGTCGAATGTCTACGGGGAGGTCTGCCTCAAAGGCAGGATCGTGAGCTGGTGCCGGTGTACTCGGGAGCTCACGAGTCCCAAAAGCTGCTATAGCCCTCTCTCTCTCTACGTCGTGCTAATGCAAGACGTCTCTGTCTGTAAACCCAAAATCTATAATCTGCAATGGTACGTGTCTGCCACTCTGCTCGTGTAAGCTCCTCTGCTATAAGAACACGCTGCTCATGAGAAGCAGCATTGTTGCTAGCACCATCACCCGAGGTGCCACTAGGACCAGCACCACCCACGCGCTCATATGCTGTGATCTGGCTCTCATGTAGGACTCTCTGGTATGCATCAAACTCATGTGAGCTCCACTCAATCTCTAGAGGCACCTCAGGCTCCTGATCTCTATCATCGAAGGCGTCGAGTCCCAAGTCAATAGCTGATGTAAAATCAATAGGCCTGCCAGTCCTAGCATCTACTCGAACGAGGCCTCGGTGAAGATCATCAATGCCCAAAACTCTGTATGTCTCTAGGTCGATGCGTGCACGGCAAGAGGGGCATGCTGAGAACCGTACTAGCTCCTGGGTGATGCAAGACAAATGGAAAAAATGTCCACATCCCAGGGCATATCCAGTAGTATCAATGTCCTCCGATACATAAAGCGCAGCACGCATCACGTAGGAAGGGTGGTGCATCCTGAGGGAGAGGTCGTCGAAAAACCTCTGTAAAACAAGCCGTGGATATAAAGGTAGGTAAGGCATTGTCACGTCTGAGGATCTGCGAAACTCTCGAACATGCAGCATCAACTGCTCTGCCCTATGCTGGGCAATCCGCTCCATAATCTGGTGATGCTATGCCTCAGCTCTAGAGCTCTCTACCTCGGTCCGAGCCTACGCAAAAAAGTAAAGCATAAAAGTAATTGATTAGTCTCTCTCATTAGGTATTACTTAAAGAAATTTATAACTTAGGACCTTAATTATAACTCTTTTACGTGGTGCAAGAGAAACCTACCTGCTAGATGTCGGACTCTCTCAGATGTTGTGCCTCTGCAGTAGAAGCTGCCTCTGCCGTCTGTAATGCAGCTCTAAGGTGGTCAATCTCTGCTCTCACCTCTACCAACTCCTGAGTGAGTCTCTCAGTGGTAGGTGTGGGACCCTACGTGACACAATCAACCATGCCGCTCATGTAAAAATATAGAAAAGTACATATAAACATGTAAATAAATATAGAAAAGTACATATAAACATGTAAATAAATGACTAAAAAAACTTAAGAAGTAATAAATATGTAAATACCTCGACATCTGTCGTCGGTATCGATCGTGAGAACAGGCGCACCACGTGCTGGATGCTCTCCTGGTACTCTGTACGTCGATGCCAACCTGGGTGCCAAGAGCCTCTACTGTTGACATAGGCACAAATGAAGGATCTGTAGTAGGAGCTACACGAAGGGTTGGTGGAGGCCGCCTACCCTGGTCCTGGAGACAACCTTGGCTAGCACCACCACCCGGCCGATGGCTAGTGTAATCCACCTCCTCCCCTAAGACAAACTCCGCATATAATTGCTTTGCGAAGTATATGGGAATCTGGCGACTATAGATATGTGCCGTAATACGAGGATGCGAACACCGCGAAATAGTAAGTGGCTTGCCTGTCCCAGGCCTCATCCCACGACTATCGAGGAAAAGATCTAAGTAGGCTCCATCCCTAATCGGAGCAAGATCACAGACCTGACGATATGTCAAGCCATGTGACACAGGAGCAGTGCGATGGTGGGCTATCCACTCATCTACATAAACAATATCGTGAAGGCTACGAAGGGACGAAAGCATCGCCTCCAAGTCTACCACGATATGTAATGTAGATGGTGTGTCTCTAGCACTCCTACGGACAGCCGCTAACTCGCGGTCTATATCCGCGATGAGATCCACAATAGATGAGCGGCCCTCCTCGTGGCCCTCCTCGTGTGACTCCATGCTAAAACCTAAGCCTAACACAAAGGTCCAATGTGAAGGGTTTAATGTGAAGGGTCTAATGCTTAGTGCTAAGTAGCACTAATGAAGCTATAAAACAATGCTAATGCTAATCCAAATCAAGAGAGCAAGGAGAGTGAAAACGACTTCTGACAATGAGGTTAAAAAAAAAGTTTTCCGGTTTTATATTAAAATTTTTTTAAAGAATCATGGGGGGGGGGCTGTTGTGTGCTTGCTGCCATGGAAAAAAAAACCTCCCCCCCTTTGTGCGCTGATCGTGAGAGGGAGAAGGAGGGAAGCTTCCACTACCCTCTTCTCCTTCTTCTCCAACTCAACTCCCTTCTTCAGTATCTCTCTCATCTCTTCTCTGTTAAACAAGAATATTATGGCATAATTTTCATTATACACTAATCATCATTAATCTCTAATTATAATTAGCATTAATCAATCTTCCCACCTAAGAGTTCACACGCGGGAGAGAGAAAATGAAGGAGAATTTAGATTAGAGAGATGGAAAAAATGCTGCGCACTTGGGAGAGAACCCGATGCATCAACATGCTACCCCTATTGAAATTTAGCAAAAATTTGATAAAATTCCCGTGGGAAACCTGCAAAAATGCATTAAAATGTCTTTTTTACCATAAAAATGCTCTTAAAATTTCCTAAATAATTAGGAAAATTTCCTTAAAAATGTAGAAATTTAGGGAATCCTTTCTACCAAAAATACTCACAATAGCATGCACGGTATTTTGGTTAAAACAAATCCATAAAATGCTTATTTTAACCATAAAAATAGGTAAAAATAGCATTTCCACTCAGGGAATTTCCCCGCAGTGTCGATACATCTATCCAAGTCGAGAAGCACCGCGTTCCAACCACCATATTAACATTACCAATGCATAGGCCACCAAAACAAACCAAAAAATAAATTTTTTCACTTAGTAAATGTTATAATTTAAAACTTAAAAATGCTTAAAAATAGGATAATGCGAGAAAATTAATAGGAGAAAAACTATCAAAAATTAACTAGAGACCTCTCTAATATCATTGTTAAAACCCTAAAGATCTCTCTAGCTAATCACTATGCATAAACCTGGCATATAATCATCAACCCAACCAACCCCGAGCCCAAGGCTGCACACATCAATACAATGAAGTACCACATACCTAACCTTCGTGTCCCATACCACCAAGAGATATGACTTTAATCCAGTAGCACATAGCTCTAGCATGAAATGGCAAGAGAGTAGATACAATGTTCTACAGAAGAGAACATCCCTTGAGAGCGCCCCATGCCCCTATTATATATAGGAGAGCACTCAAGTGACTCTTGACTCTCCATTTCCATGTGTGACCCTTGGTTTCCTAACCCTAACCTCAACCCAAGGTTAGACCTAACCCTTGCCCCACTAGAGCATGTTCCCACGCTCCCATGCTCACATGCCTAGGGTGGGTTAGCCTCCTAGTATATGCACATATAATGTGCACATACACAATGGTGATCGGTTGGTACGCGTTATGAATACGCGAGCAGTGAGCCGCGTCAATGCAACGTAGCCACCCACATCTTGGGCGCGTCCCCCCACCACTGAACTACCTGGCAGCACTATAAATGGACATAGTTGGCACAAGCAAAGGTATCCAATGCTTGTGAGCATATATTCCGTATACTCTCAGTACGCCCTCTATCTAGATTCTGTCTACATCACTAGAGTGCATGGGTGGACAAAACCATCATATTGTACCTATCTCTTGTTTGGTATAATCAAAATTTTAAAATTCTCTCCATTCTCTCTATTTCATTGTCTGGTGTACTTTCTCTTACTGTATCTTTTTCCACTGTGCCATATTCTTACAATTGGATTAGATGAAGTGATGCTTATGGAATAGCCTAAGAATTTAAGTTAGTGAACGATGATGACAGATTGAGAATGAAATTATTAAAAGCTTTATAAATCTATTAGATAATATTGGATTGAAAGCCTCATATGGATTCATGGTAGAAAATCTCTGTCAAAAATTTATTTTGACCATAAGGTCGGGAAAAAGGAACTTAAGAAAGGAGATTTGGCTCTTATGTTTGGGGTTGGTTGCAACAAAAAGAAACTCAAAGGGATAACATCTTCAAAGTTTGTAACTCGATAAACCACTACTACAAGATCTTTAGCCTTCGACGGTACTTGCATCATCGAAATAAGTGTTGAAATCATCGTCAAAATAACAGTCTATGTTTTAGTCAGAAAAAATATCAAAATGTGCGTATGGGATAACGTCGTTTACTGGTGTCGAGAAAATGCATTGATTTTTTTTTCGCTTGGTGTGCTTTTTGAGAAAATTTCAAGTGTTTTTAGTTCCCATATTCCTTATCAACAAAATTTTTAGTTACCTTTCAAACAAATACAAAGGTATGTAGTAATATTTATAAGAAACTAATATGACAATATTTGTCTACCAAAGCTTGCACTAATGATCCCAAATACAAGAATATATGTAGCACTATTTATAAGAAATTATGGCGTGTATGCTAAAGCTTCCATTAAAGGTACCAAGTTATAGCTCATCATCAATTCTCTCATCCTTAGCTAGATCCATGGCTCCAAATACATCTATTTCTAGAAAGACCTCTCCATCTACATCTTCGTCAATGGGGAGAGCCTCATTTGCTATACGAGTAGAAGGTAGTTCATTGTCCTCTTCTATTTCTAACATTAGAGGTGGTTGTGTTAAAAGTTATTCTTCTATTTCTTCTTCAAATTCCGGATTAGGCATTGTGTTTGATTCTAGTTCAAGTTCTAGTTGATCTTCATTTGATCCTTCTTCTAGTTGTTCAACTAGATCAACATTTGCTTCTCGTTTTTCTTGAGTGGGTTCCTTAACCTCTACATCATTTGATATTTTATATCTTCAAATATTTGTTTACTACGTGGATCAATTTGGATTACAAACAACCACCTATGATCTCTTGGGTCTACCTTGAAGATGACCTGCTCACAATGCTCTTGTAGCACAAATGTGTCCCTTTGGTCTGTCCATATCTTTGTGGAGTCTACTTGAACAAATCTTCTCTTATCTCTGTGCATGGTTGCTTATGGTCCTTGAGTCACTACCTTGAATAACTTTACATAAAAAATGAACATAAAAAATATTATAAACCTAACCTTCATAATGTCTTGTATATTAAGGTCACTTGCACTTGAACAACATTCTTGCATGAAATTGGCCTCGACACTACAATTAAATGTTTTTCTCTTCTTATCTATTTTCTCCACTCAAAAGTGACGAATGCATGACCAAAGTGCACCAAAGTTGTGGTACTTAAAGCAAAAGAAGATCATGAAATACGAAAACTTATACAAGACTATGTCTTATGATTTCTTGTGTACATATAAAAACCTCATATAAACTCACTTACATTGTAATCACAACCATATAAAAACCTCATACAAACTCACTTACATGGTAATCACAACCATATGCAAGCTCCTCCTTCTCGTCTCTCGCTCTTATAACCTCGCCATTATGTTTTGCTTGTCATATGGTTTGCTGAGGCCATCTACTATAAGGAAATTCTAGAAGTTGAGTGAGTGAATCTGGGTATGGCAATGCTTGGGTTGTTTTGACTCTTTCTAAAATTCAAAAAATCTTGGTCTCTTTAGCTCTTTGGTTAGATTATACCTCTTGATCCATTTCTCCATAGCACGTGAGTTCAGGATGCAAAATTTTACCTCTCAATCCATTTTTCCATAGCACGTGAGTTCAGGATGCAAATTTTATTAATCTTCTCTCAAAATGCCATATCCATTGTTCTCTGAGGCCAAAAGAGAATACAATTCTTTGGACAAGCATGGTGTGTGTTGTAGTCCATCCCTATGGAGCGTAACATTGATTTTTCTTGTGAACGGTCCGATGGAATCTCATTGTCTTCTGGTAGAATTTGATCCTTCAATAACCTATATGATATAACACAATAAAAAAATAAAGGAGAAAGAGAAGATATTCGTGTGGCATCCACTTTAACACTTGTGCTTTTCTTTAAGGGAATATTTATTTCTACGTGTAACTTTTTCCATGTGTAAGTGAAAGTTTATTTTTTTCCACATGCTATTATTTAACTTAAAAACTTTTACATGTGGTGTTTTTACTTTACCATATGTGATTATTTTCTATTTTTCACATATGACAATGTTTTAAAACCATAACAAAGTATTCTTAGGATACACATGCACATGGGATGGGCCTAGGCACATGGGCTTAGGGTCATTTACATGTGGGATTAGGGCACTTGGGTCTTGGGGACTTATAAAGGCATGTGCTCTAAGAGTATTGTACCTTTTGTGGCATATTGACCTTTTGATACTCATTACACTTTACTTTCCACATTCTTAGTGCTAATCTCTCAAGCTTTCCCTAATCCAAGGCTAATTAGGCTAACCTAGATGTCCCTTCCTTTCATTGGTATATCAAAGCTGGGCATAGCTTTGTAGCAAACGACTCACAAAAATCGATTGTGAGAGTTAGGCAAAGCAAACCACTCACGAAAAAAAAATTTGAGAGTTTGGCAAAGCAAAGAAACTCATGAAAATCAATTTAGATTTAAATTCTATGCATAGAAAGATGCATATTGAATATTTTTTTACTATAGAAGTGTGATTTTCTTCATTAGATTTGAATTCTATGCGTACAAAGATGCATATTGGATATTTTTTAATTATAAAAGTGTGATTTTCATTAGATTTGAATTCTATGCACAGAAAGATGCATATTGGATATTTTTTTATTATAAAAGTGTGATTTTCATTAGATTTAAATTCTATGCATATAGAAAGATGCATATTTGGAAATATTTTTATTATAAAAGTGTTACTTTCATCAAAATTGATTTTTATGCATAAAGTGATGCATAAAGAATTTTTTTTATCATAAAAGTGTTACTTTCATCAATATTGATTTTTATGCATATAAAGTGATGAATAAAAGATTTTTTTAAATTATAAAAGTGTTACTTTCATCAAAATTGATTTTATGCATAAATTGATGCATAAATGATTTTTATATCAAAATTAGGGTTCTCTTTAATTCTATGTTTAATTTCTATGAATAATTGATAAATGAATAGTAAATACTCTCTGAGGAAAAATTTTATCGTTTCATATTCACTCGGATGGTAATGAGAAAATTCAAAAAACCTATCGAAGTCAGAAATTTAGATAAATTGATTAATTTATTCCTCATAGGAATTCGTGATTAGTTTTTAAAAATCAGTTAAGTGAATATTCAATGAATGAAATTTTGAAAAATTAGTAATTGAAATATCACTCCTTTTTCCAGAAAGGTAGTTCAGGAAGAAGCTTACCAGATTCAAACCCAGAATCAGACTTTGACCAAGACCAAACTCTTCGTCAGTTTCAAGGAAAGACGATGCGATCGGTTCAGGAAAATATACTTAAATCACCCACACCGAATCTGAAACTAAGTTGAGACCCTTTGATTTTGATCTGAGGATCAAGGTTACAGAATTCGAGGAATTCTGTTTGGAGTTCAGACATGCGATCGGAAAGTCTTGGATTTAAGATATACTCATTGTATTCAAACGAAAATCAAAACTGAAAACTTGCATAGAAACCCTGTTTTCTTAAAGGACTGTCTTACGCCAGAATGCTGGAGGGAGCATTTGGTATATGTGTTTTTCTAAGGGAAGTTCGGTTGCAACAGTTAGCAGGGAGTGTTCAAAGGACAGCTCACGTGGCAAAAACCTACCCAAGTCTTGGACCAGCCTCGGTATGGTAAAAAATGGTGTGCTTCCGATACGATGGGCGAGGACTGACGAAGCGGTCCTGAGAGAGTGAAGTGTCAGGACACCTCAGGAGAATCCTAGAGGGTTGCACGGGCTCGCGGTGCTTAGGACACCCATGCGTATGTCGTGGAAGATATTGTATGAAGGACCAATGTTTATTGTAATCTGTTAACTGGATCTCATTGTTGCTGACCAGTAGAGGTAATGTCTCCACAACTTTAGGGCATAGACTACTGAAAGTAGCTCCAGATCGTGAACAGTATAATTTCTCTCATGCGTTCTGAGTTTTCAGTATTCATAGGCCACTGCATGACCTTCTTGTATGAGCGCACCTCCCAGGGCAAAACCACTGGCATCAGTTACCTGAAAGGGTAGAGAGAAATTTGGTAACTTCAGAATGGGATTGGTTACCAAGGCAGTCTTCAGCTTATCAATAGCGCTCTGACACCTGTGGTGGAAGACCATTGAAACGGGGTATTCTTTTTAAGAATATTAGTCAGGGGGGAAGCTATGAGAGCATACTTAGGTATAAAAATTCTATACCAACCAGTTAATCCCAAGAATCCTCTGACTTCTTTCACTGTCTTTGGTTCAGGCTAATCTATGACTGCTTGGACTTTTGCAGAATCTGGAGAAATTTCATTTGGTCTCAACGGAGAGTCCATAGTGATACTGTTTTTTGTGAGAAACAAGGATTAGATGGAAATTTTGAGCTATGACATCTGTAACCAATAATTGTTTGTCAATGGATTGTTTTATAAGTTAAAGTTTAAAGAGGAGTGTGTGCATATCTTTATTCTAAAGCAAAAGTTAAGAAAGGCATTCAATTATGGGTGGGTGAGTACTTGTCTGGTTCTACCAATTCAAGTGGTTGGGCGGTGGCTAACCCATGGGCCGGATGGGGTTAGGCTAGAATCAGTAGAGTTTTAATAATAAAATTGATCAATAGGAATACGCTTAGAACTCGAGTAGTTAATTAAAAGCCTTAAGACTTCTCTAATGAATAGATCAACGGCTGTGCCTGATTCAATTAAGAAAAAAGTGTTGATTCAACGGCTGTGCCTGATTCAATTAAGAAAAAAGTGTTGATTCCTTCAAGTTAAGTCTGTAATAGTTTCCCTTCTATCTGGTTTAATCAGATGAAGGTTAGTTCAGTATCTTGACCTCGTTAGAAAAAAATTTGCTAAGAAAATAAAAATAGTGGAATTTTCCCTATTTTTCGGGCATGGAAAATTTTCTTAGTTTCGGTTTTCGGAATAACCACCAGCTCAGTCTCGTGTTGACCGGACATTTGGGGCGAGGCCCCGAGTGAGAAACCCTACCCCACACAAGAGGAAGCTACTTCCGCTGCTACCATCCAGGAATCCAGTGCGCAGAGGGATCTCATAGTTGGTATCAGAGCGTTGTTGTAAATTTACGAAACAGCAGCAGAAACTGCCTAAATTTCTAAAATAAATCCGCTAAAAAAATGTTTTCACTTGTTTGAAATGAATTCATAAATTAAAAACTCATAAATTGAATTGAATTTTTAGATGGATACCCCAAATCTGTCTGGCATTCTTGGACTCTCCCAGAGTCAAGATATGTTAGCCTTTGCATTCGAGCATCTCATCAACTCCGCTCTACGACCCGAGTAAGCAGAGTGAGACTCGCACGTCATTTTGAGGGTCTTTACTTTCTGGATCTTGTAGAGCGACGTCGGTATATGTGGTTCTTTGGAGGACGATGTATTAATATCAATACCAATCAATGTCAGAGACTTGAAAAAGAGGGAAAATTTATAATTTTTTACTAATCCTAATTAGCAAAATAATTAGCAAGATAATGGCTCACAAATTGATGGATTCTAGGCATGGCTCTGATACCATGTTGAAATTAGAGCAATGTGATGAGCTATGGTGGATCAAATACTAGAATCAACATCATTAACAATGTGATTAGCAAATAATTAAGATGTAATTAGTGAGCAATTAATAAATATCTTAATGTGATTAGCAAATAATTAAGATGTAATTAGTGAGCAATTAATAAATAGCTTAATGTAGGCATGGATAATCAAAAACAAGCAAATGCTCATTAGGCTAATGCCTCAATTTATAGAGTTTACATCCAAGCATCAAATCCCACTGATTTCTCCTTGATTCACTCCACCTCTCTTGCTTGATTCTCTCCACCTCTTCACTTTTCCCATAATATCTCCACACTTCCTAAATCTTCTCATGCTACCCTTTATTCTCTCCCAGTAGATTTTTTTGACCTTTTCACAGGTTCTCTCACATTTACACATTCTCTTTTACAGCCTCTAACCAAAGGCTTGTTCCCACACACACCCTATTCACTTGCATATTTCAACAATTTTGACAAGACGGGCCCTAATTTTGACGAGATGGACCCTATTTTGACTGATATGAAGGGGCTGGTCTCTGCATTCTAGGTCCTTGACTTCCCTGCCTTCTTCACATGGCAGGAGTCGGGCAGTCTTTAAGATGGTGACCGAAACCCTGACATCCAAAACATCTGTTCTCACTTCTAAGCTCCTCCCTCTAAGTCCTTGAAAAAGGTGGGGCTCCTGAGAAAGTGTTCTGAGGGAAGGGTCTTCCTTCACTTTCGAATCTATCAGCATCTTAATTTTGCCTTGGGCCTTGCTGTCTCTTTGCAGGTGGAAAGTTTGAAGCACTTCTCGGGGTTTGGAACGTTTTAAAGTTTGAGGGTGGGCTTTGGCGGGACCTTGACAACAAATGCCTTGGTAAAGTCCTTTGCCATTCTGACAGCTTCCTCCATTCAAACTCGTTTGGCATTTTTCACTTAAGTGTCTAATGGCTCGTTCATTCCTCGAATGAATCTGGAAATCAGCTGTTCTTCATCCAAAAGTGGAGAATATTTGAGGAGAAGGGCAAATGCCTGATGGTATTCTTCAATTGTTCAGCTATCCTGCTTCAATTCCAAGAACTCATTCATTTTGGTTTCCAGGAAGCCCACAGGACAGAACCTCTTTCTGAGGTAAGCTTTAAGATCTGACCAGGTCTGGGTATTTCGGTCGAGACGGTTTGTCTCACAATGGTTCCTCCATGTGACCCTGGCCGTTTCCACAATTTTTAATCTAGCGAGAGCCATCTTGCTTCTCTCATTGTAACCAGTTACATCAAAGTACTCTTCCATTGCTCCTCTCATTGTAACCAGTTACATCAAAGTACTCTTCCATTGCCTCGATCCATTTTTCCACTGTTTCTCCTAATTGTTCCCCTTTACCCTTAAAAAGACCAGGTTGGGATTGGTGCAGGGCTTTACGAACGTCTGGATCTAACTCTTCATCATTGGTAAGAGGATCCAGCTGCCTAGCACGGGCCGTGTGCCTCATGATTCTGATAAAATGAGATTTTTGTCAACTTAATTTCGTCATCAGACTTATGATTATTTAATTTTTGAGATTTATTTCTTAAACAATAATTATTCCATCATAATTCTTAAAAACAAGATTCACTCTGATAAACTTTTTAACCAATATTCACAACCATAAAAACAATTTAGAATCTTTTGCAAAACGTCATTTATTATCAAAAGTTTTTGATATATACATAAAGCATCTTGGCTCCTTTCAATAACAAATTTTCTAATGGGGTCAAGAGACTAACCTAACCTTTACCTGATTAAACCACATAGAAGCAAAACTATTATAGACTTAACTTGAAGTAATCAACGCTTTTTTCCTACTAGAATCAGGCATAGCTGTTGATCTATTCATTTGAGAAGTCTTCAAGCTTATTTTTTTAACTACTCGAGTTCTAAGCATATTCCTATTATTCAATTACATTATTAAAACTCTACTGATTCCAGCCTATTGGGTTAGCCACCACCCAAGCACTGGAATTGGTAGAACCATACAATTACTCACCCACCCATAATTGAATGCCTTTCTTAACTTTTGCTTTTCGAATATAGATACGCACACACTCCTCTTTAAACTTTAACTTATAAACAATCCATTGACAAGGTTACAGATGTTGAAAGATCCCTGCCCCCTCCGCGCAACAGGTTCGGGGATGCTAGCAGTGGAAGTAGCACTTCTTGCACGGGGCAGGATCCCTCACTCGGGGCCTCACCCACGGATATCCAGACAAGAGACTAATCCTTTGGTTCTTCAAAAACCAAACCCGGAAAAACTTTCCCCTACAACCGGAAAGTACGGGTGATTCCTCCAGGATATTTGTACTCTAACGTAGTCATTGTCATTACTGACCAAACTGATCCGACTGAAACTGTGAGTCACTTGGTCAGATCAAGGAAGAAACTTGCACTTAGATCATAGAAACCAACGCTTTTTTTCCCATTGAGAGGCACAGCCGTTGATTCTTTTTCCATAGAACAATTACTATCCGGGATTTACTTCATCTATCGTACTAACAGAATTGAATCTCATTTTACGGATCCATCAGTCCAGCCTAACCCCATCTAGTCCCATGGGTTAGCCAACTGCCCAACCACTGTAGTGATGGGATCGAATTACGAATTTGGTTAGGTTTTGTCCCGGGTACCAGGGAAAAGAGTTCCCAGGCCCCCTAGCCGGATATTCATGCAAATTTAATGCCAATCACACCACTTACACACCCAATATGAAATTGTCTTTTTCACAAATTTAGCTATCTTTAAAACAATCATTTAATGAAACCATAGTGTCATTGATCATAATCCTCAAAATCTCCAGTTGAATCCTTATTTCTAATCATTCCTTCATTGGTGTATCTATGGCATCATTGGCAACCAGAATGCTCACCACCTGTCCACTCAAGGGCCTTTTCGATAGTTCCTAGCTCATAGTAACCGACAATATATTCATATATCAAAAATGGAATCTCCATTGAAGATCAGCAAGATCAACCAATGGATCCATATAAAAGAGCTAGACTCATCCGTTGAAGACTAGCAAGGTCAATCAACCAGATCCATGCCCAAATTCAGAAAACAACTCTTACTCCTTGATCCAATATCTTTCCCGACGCACGTGTGGGTATCTTTGGCGACCCAGAGCCCGAGCACCGTATGGTCACAGCACCCTCTAGGATCCTTCGCAGGTGACCTAGCGATTCACTTATAGGCCGCTTCCTTGGTCCCTCATTCACCATACCGGAATCTCACCATTTAAATCGTCAAGACCTCGGCCAACCTTGCTACGCGAGACGTCCTCCGATGACTCTCCGTTAGCTGTTGCAACTTTATCAGTTAGGTCTCCACAACCTCATTCTCAAGACGGTCAAAATGCTTCCCCAGCATTATTGACATAAAACAATCATTTAAAAACAGGTCATAAATAGAGTTTCTATAATGAACTCTCGTCTTTCACATTATTTCACATCTGTCCACATTACTTAATCCATATCCAATTCATATGTATTCCTATTCTCATCCAATCACATCATTTTTTATCTCATCACATCTTTTCTCATTTACCCTCATCACATCTCATCCACTCGCATTAACCCATATTCCCATCCCATCACACCTCATTCATTCACATCTATTTCATTTTACATCACACCTCGTCACATTCATTTCACATCTCATCTCATTCATTCTTATCCCGATTCACATCACATCACGTCTCATCCATTCACATCCCATATCATTTATTTACATCTGATCCATATGACATCACATCTCATTCACTCACATCCAGATTTACATCACATTACATCTCATCCATTCACTCACATCGACATCACCTCCTTTCACATACACATCCACATCCATTCTCTCACATACACATCCATTCTCTCACATACACATCCATATCCATACATACACATCCACATACACATCCATATCCATATCCATACATACACATCCACATACACATCCACATTCATACTTCCACATACACATCCATATCCATTCTTCCACATACACATCCACATCCATACATACACATCCACATCCATTCTTCCACATACACATCCACATTCATACTTCCACATACACATCCATTCTTCCACGTACACATCCACATCCATTCTTCCACATACACATCCACATTCATACTTCCACATACACATCCATATCCATTCTTCCACATACACATCCACATCCATACATACACATCCACATCCATTCTTCCACATCCACATTCATACTTCCACATACACATCCATATCCATTCTTCCACATACACATCCACATCCATTCATCCACATCCATTCTTCCACATCCATTCTTCCACATCCACATTCATACTTCCACATACACATCCATATCCATTCTTCCACATACACATCCACATCCATTCTTCCACATACACATCCACATCCACATCTATATATACATATCCACATACACATACACATCCACATCTATATATACATATCCACATCCACATCCATTCTTCCACATACACATCCATATTCGTACTTCCACATACACATCCATATCCATTCTTCCACATACACATCCACATCCATTCTTCCACATATACATCCACATCTATTCTCATTACATCACATCTTATCATATCCTATTTTCATCTTATTGATGAAAAATAGGTAGAGGGAGAGGAGACACACGCACAGGAGCAAACCCTAATGTATATTGCAAACCCTAACCATAGAGGAAAGCAATCTCCCTTCTCACACAATGCATAAAGCCATAATCCATAATACACAACTCACACTATGTGTTGTGTCCACACACTACTAACCCTAGCTAATGTCCACACACTATGACCAGCTAGACGCGGTCATTTATGTCTCACACATGTTCCTACCTAACATGCCAGCACATGGTGCAGCTGGCACAAGCTGACATCGAGCTTGAATCTCAACAGCCCCTCTCAAGCTCATGATGTACTGCCATAGATGAAGATGTAGATGAGCTTGGGCTGCTATCAAAGCTCTCAACACTCCCCCTCAAGCTCATCCCACGTACTCCCAACATAGTACGAAAGTACTCAAACTTCTCCCTGCTAAGTGGCTTTGTAAAGATGTCGGCCACTTGCTCTTCAGTCTTCACATACTGTAAATCCATTGTACCATCCAGCACTTTCTCTCTCACAAAATGATAGTGGACCTCTATGTGTTTGGTTTGCCCATGAAAAACTAGATTCTTGGCCAACTGTATGCTGCTCATGTTGTCACAATGAATGACAACCTTGCCATCAACAATAGGCTCACCCAAATCAGCCAAGAGACTCTTTAACCATACTCCTTCACATGTAGCAATGGGGCTGCACCCATGTATTCAGCCTCTGTAGTACTAGATAAAGCAACAGTAAGTTGCTTCTTGCTACTCCAACTCACCACTGCACTTCCAAATGTAAAGGCATAACCACTAGTAGACCTCCTGTCATACGAGCCACCTGCCCAATCTGTATCTGTGTAGCCATGTATATCCAAGCCTTTACCATGCTCATAAAGAAGACCATAATGTGTAGTGGTCTTTACATATCGCATAATGCGTCTCATTGCATCCAAATGAGGTTTTTTGGGGCTCTGCACAAATTGGCTTACTAGCCCCACAACATAACTGAGATCCGGGCGTGTGATAGTCATGTAATAAGGCTTCCAACCATCTTTCTATACATAGATGGATCATCCAACTCTTCACCAAAATCAGCCCGCAACTTCACATTCTACTCCAAAGGAGTACTCATTGGCTTACACCTTGTCATCCCATATTTTGCCAACATATCCAATGCATATTGGCGTTGCACTAACCATGTACCTGCATGGTCTTTGATCACTTCAATCCCAAGAAAATATCTTAATTCACCCAAGTCTCATGTCAAACTATCCACTCAATGCCTTTTTTTCAATCATTCCTTCATTGGTATACCTATGGAATCATTGGCAACCAGAATGCTCACCACCTGTCCACTCAAGGGCCTTTTCCATAGTTCCTAGCTCATAGTAACCGGCAATATATTCACATATCAAAATGAAATCTTCGTTGAAGATCAGCAAGATCAACCAAAACGGATCCATATAAAAGAGCCATGGACTCATCCGTTGAGGACCAGCAAGGTCAATCAACCAAATCCATGCCCGAATTCAGAAAACAACTCTTACTCCTTGTTCCAATATCTTTCACGATGCACGTGTGGGTATTGTCGGCGACCCAGAGCCCAAGCATCGTATGGTCAGCACCCTCTAGGATCCTTCGCAGGTTACCTAGCGCTTCACTCATAGGCCGCTTCCTTGGTCCCTCATCCACCGTACCGGAAGCTCACCATTTAAATCAAACCGATATGAAATTGCCTTTTTCACAGAATCAGCATCTTCTAAAAATAATCTTTTAATGAAACCACTGTGTCACTGATCATAATCGTCAAAATCTCCGGTTGAATCCTTTTTTTCAATCATTCCTTCATTGGTATACCTATGGAGTCATTGGCAACCAGAATGCTCACCACCTGTCCACTCAAGGGCCTTTTCGATAGTTCCTAGCTCATAGTAACCGGCAATATATACACATATCAAAATGGAATCTCCGTTGAAGATCAGCAAGATCAACCGAAACGGATCCATATAAAAGAGCCATGGACTCATCCGTTGAGGACCAGCAAGGTCAATCAACCAGATCCATGCCCGAATTCAGAAAACAACTCTTACTCCTTGTTCCAATATCTTTCACGATGCACGTGTGGGTATCGTCGGTGACCCAGAGCCTGCCGAGCATCGTATGGTCAGCACCCTCTAGGATCCTTCGCAGGTGACCTAGCGCTTCACTCATAGGCCGCTTCCTTGGTCCCTCATCCACCGTACCGCGAAAGCTCACCATTTAAATCGAACCAATATGAAATTGCCTTTTTCACAGAATCAGCATCTTCTAAAAATAATCTTTTAATAAAACCACTGTGTCACTGATCATAATCGTCAAAATCTCCGGTTGAATCCTTTTTTTCAATCATTCCAACAAATCACCTGCAACGTAGCATAGCAAGTTTCCTTATTTTTAACATGAGAAACACATGGTTTCTTTCTCATGCTTATAGAACCACGTCAATAAAGAGTAAATATATGTAATTCGAATCATATTCATCGTGGTTCAAAGCCTATAGCTACATAAAAGTCATTTTTTATATCTTGAAATTGTTCATGGATATGGGTTTGACTATCCCTATGCTAAGTATGACGTTGTTTTACAATCCACGGAACATGTCATGCTTGTATGGTGCAACCCATAGATCCAACTTCAAAAGTGTGGACAATATATAACTTGTGCCTCCACTCCATCTTCAAAGTTGCAAAGTGGTAGCCCCTTCTATTGTGCTTCTTCTCACTTGTCCCCACGTAGTAATCATCCGCTATGTTAAGCTAGGCATCTTTTATGGTTTTGCACTCATGAAATACTTTAAAATCCTATTTTCCTAGAGGAAGGGTAGGCTAGTTCTGTAAATTAGATGCCTATGTACTCTACTATGCCATGGTACCCTAAACTTGTAAATTTCATTTTATTAGATCAATTTTGTAACTCAGATGCCTATGTACTTTACTATGCCATATTATATATAATTAATTGAACATTAACATAAACACAATACTATCAGTAGTTATATTATTAATGCTATTAATAGTTACATCAATAAGACTATAAATAATACTATTAAGAGTACTATAAATAATATTGCCAATAGTATTATAAATAATAGTACTATTAAAAGTAATGTAGGTTAAGAAAATAAGATGAAACTAAGAACAAGGTAAATAAAACTAAGAACAAGTTGAATAATACAAACTTCTTTGAATGAAAAATAACAAATCATTAGACAAAAGAAATGATAGAATAAAGCAAGGCCATCTTGTAGCATGTTAGTCTTCTTCATATAAAGGATTAAAAATATGCCCTTAAAAAATGAAATAATATTTTAACTTTAATATGAACCACATAAAAAATCCACAATAAGATAAGAACCTATTCTTTCATATAAGAGGCAAAACTCTAATATCAATGGTAGAAATAATAGAGAAATTAAAGGAACAGGACTTGAGGAAAAAAGGAGGAATGAAAGGAAGAGGATTTGAGGAAAAGGAGGAATGAAAGGAAGAGGATTTTATAAAAGGGGATGCAATAGGAAGTTGGGGAGGATAAACACTCAATTTAGAAAGGGTTACGGTAATCATTTGTCTTACAAGTCTATTGCGATTTGAAAAGGGTTGTGGCAATCATTGGTCTTACAAATCCATTGCAATTTGAAAAAGGTTGTGGCAATCATTGGTCTTACAAAACCATTTCAATTTAAAAAGGGTTGTGTCAATCATTGGTCTTGCAAATCCATTACATGAGATTTAGAAACTCAAATATTCTCAACCAGTGAATGTTATCATTAATGACATTGGCAGTAATAGTTAGCATAAACTAAATGTGAGATATTTCATAAACTAAAAAAAGACCCATTTGTTCAGATGTTTTGGTGTATATGTGGGGAAATATAACAATACTCTTTGTTGATATAGTATATACATCGTAGCATGCTTAGACCCATTGGAAAATTCCCTAAATGGTGCATGAAACTAGAATAAAACCATTTCTATCAATGGGCCATAGTGAATGTACAAATTGGATTTTGACTAATACAAGAAGAAAGTTTTCCAACAAGGCTAGGTTTTGATTAGAATGCACGATCAAATGCACTTGAAAATGATATGGCAAAATCACATTTTAGATGTAATGCATTCAAGGGATAAAATGTAGGTGAGAATGATATGGTGGCAAATGTAGATCTTATATGGAATGCATTCAAATTACAAAAAATGGCTTCTTAAGATGTGGCATATGCACATCCATTCAAGAAAAAATGCATTCTATAAAAGTTCTTTTAGAAAGACTCAAATATTTGAAAGAGGAAAAGAATCATGCAAAATCCAACATGCTTGTCAAAGTGTATACTATAGCAATAGGTTATTGTCATGTTTAAGACTAGATGAATATCTTTGTATTATTCATGATGATAAGTTGTACTATTCATGACAAGATGGATCAAAATAAGATAAGCAAGCCAAAGGTTGTTGCTCGAGCATATTCCATACCTTTATCACTTATAAGTATGATTACACATGGACATGGTCCAAATGCATTAGGTAATTGGGATTATGAAAATTAGATCCAAACTTCACAATTAGGTCTTTAAAATAATTCTTTGCAATTTAGAGGCTTTTGGAGAAATAAAAACAAATGGAGATCATATTGATATACAAACAAAATGACATTGTTCTTGCACTTATTTTTCACTATTTTCTTTGCACATGCAAAATTAATGACTAGAGAAATCACATCTCACTGTGGGAAAACAAAATGCAAAAAGGATGCAAGGGAGTCAAGTCATCTTGTTAAAAATGTTAGTTCAAATAAGGCATTACCCAACTTTCCATAAATGGATAATTGTGGTAAAGAGAATAACATTAATGAAACATCATTGGGGTTGGAAGGAATAACAGCTATGCATAAAAAAGTGGGGTTGGAATAAATAATAGTTATGCATAAAAAAGTAACAATCATTGGAGTTAGATAAAATAATAATTATGGATAAAAACACAAATCCAAATTATAAATAAAATATTTACTCAAAGTAAAGAACAAGACAATAGTATTGGTTGCCCCTCCCCCCACCCTCCTAAGTGAGTGGCTCCATCTCCCTCACGTGGGTATTTAAATATTATATTTACAAATTTGAACCTTGGAGCCAATATAATAGGCTTGAACATCCAAAATTGGGTCTTTGTTTTAAAAATATAAACTTGTTGAGAACTTGTAAATAAATACAAGCCAATATACACATGGTGATATGCATCATTCATACAATTACAATACCTGGCTAAATCTAAAATACGGCATAAACTAAACCAATTAAAACAACACTTAAAAAAAATCTTCTGTTTGACACTGTAAATGGTGTTCATGTATAAAATAAGCATGAACACATACACCAATAATACACTAGCTCATGATTTAACACAATGATCACTCTTGGCACCAATAACAATAGCATGTGTGACAACAGAGTGAGGATGCAACCAATGAGCTAACGTACCCACGTAGGGAAGTTGTAGTTTTCTACTCTAAGGTAAGACCCAACGAAACACTCTTTGGCAAGGCTAAGATAATCTCTTAACTTCTTGAAAAATGCTTTACAAAATATCTATCCCAAAGTCTATAAAAATAAATAAAGAGGTGTGCACAAGCTTGCACATATTTACAAAGCTTGTTCAAAATTGTGAATACCTTTCAAAAAAAATAATTTATGTGTATCCACCTCAATCTTCCAAGTCCTCCTTACTAAAATATCCAATAAATGATTTGGTAAATCTAACATATATTTCATAGGCATACAAACCATCATCACATATATGTCCCCATGAATCACCTTGCCAAACAAACATTGGAGGTCCTAAACATACGTTAATGTATACTAAATGTATTAATATGTGTAATGGCATCACCCACAATATTAACATAATTCGACATGATGCAAAGACAATCCAAATGTCCTCAAATTGTCTAAAAGGGTAGAATAATATTTTAAAGAGGGCTTATAATATATTCTCGTAACATCGTGTCGTTTGATGATGCAACCCAAAGTGAGGTGGAGATTTATGGATGAGAGGGTATGTAAGATACTACTAAGGTTAAAGGGTATGTATGTTTTTATATGTGTGATAGTGCCCATGTAAGAGAGAGAGAGAGAGAGAGAGAGAGAGAGAGAGAGAGAGAGAGAATTTCTCTGTGGGTGAGCTTGAACAGGTTCCACTAGCCGCGTTGGCTGTGCTAAGGTTTTACCCCCCTTTCGGAGCTATTTGTGCAGATAGATTTTCCATCTGGGTTGTGGAAAATTCATGATTGCGACCGCGTGCAAATTTTCAACCTGCACGGTGTTTGTGTTTGCCCCAATTTCTCTGTGGGTGAGCCTGAAGTGGTTCCAGTAGCTGTGCTGTGGTTTTACCCCCCTTTCAGAACCCCCCTTTCAGAGCCATTCGTACCAGAAAATTTTTCCATCCAAGCAGTAGATCTCCTCCTCTTTGTTTGCAAGGCTGAAACATAACTCTTCTCCTTCTTCTGGTGGAAGCATTAATTTTCGGTGTTGAGCAGTGGAAATGAGTTAGGGAATCACAGATATGGATTTTATAGAGGCACATGTCTCAATAGAAGATGCATAGAAGTTTGAGGGTAGAGGGCCAGAGCCAAAGTCTAAAGATTAGGCTAAAAGGCGGAGATTGATTGAAGGTGAATATGGAGGGAAGAAGGCTGGTCGGATGCTTCAGGATACCTTGCTTCTTGATGCACCTTAGTAAGAGAAGGCTGGTCGGATGCTTCAGGATACCTTGCTTCTTGATGCACCTTAGTAAGAGAACCATGATGTGGGTTTTAACTTTCGAGTTGCACAAACTAATCAGATTTTGCAACCATATGTGATGGCCAATCATGTTAGGGCTACCAAAGTTTCAATAGAGGAAGTGGTAGATGCCTAAGTGGAAACATGGCGGTTTGTGGCACAAGTGGAATCCTTTCATAACAAGGATGCAATTTTCTTTTTTACTGGATGAATTCCATTCTTCAACAGGATTACAAATTGGTTACATGATTTATTAGATGGAAATTTTGTGGAGTAGATCTTTGACGGTCCCAAAGGATCCTATGAGGTCTTATTCTCATCCAAAGGATCCTATGAGGTCTTATTCTCATCCAAAGAAGTTCGAGATTTTGGTTAAACAGAAAGTCTCGTTATTTCTAGATGGATAGTTGGTGCATGTTGTACCTTGGCGCCCTGGGGCAGAGTATAGAGATATGTTGCACCAAGCATGCCCTATTTGGATGGAGGTTGTAGAATTTCCATCAACTATGTGGGAATTGTTACCGTTGGCCATGTGTACTATTGGGGAGGTGCTGGTGGAGCCTAGTATGTCATCCAAGAATAAAAACAAGGTTTTCATGTTGTGGGATACTGGGAAGCCCCAACCTCGACAATTGAGGTTATGTGTTGATGGATTTTACCCTTTGTATTTCGAATTAAAGTGGTGATCGTTTGCAGGCCATTGCTTTCATTGTGGGGATATGGGTCACTTCATTTCAGAGTGTCCAGAGGAGGTGAATGCTCAGCCACAACCGAATGTGTCCCAGGGTCCAACTCATAAGGATACATTAGCTCTTGTTTTGCCATCTAGTTTGAATATAGAGAAGGGAAAACAAGTACCAAAACAAAGTGATCAAGTTGTAGATAAAGGTAAACAAGTTTTGGCAAATACAGAAGATAGACCTTGGCTTGTAGTGCGGAAGAGAGGCGCACGCCAGGCAACTACTTCTAGTGGTAATCAAAATGTGGGTGTTGGTCATGGTGCCACTTCATCATTTCGTCTTGGTGCCACAAGATGGACTCGAGAGAAAGATAACCAAGGTAGGGTATCATACTCTCAGTATAATCTAAGACCTCGAGCTACGAAAGAAAATCAGTAAATCTTCCTCTCCTATTTGATAAAAAAGGGGCTATCGTCTCGGCCTGGGACAAGAAGTATCGAGATGTCAAGTGGAGACATAATACATCAACTAGTGATGCTCGTACTTTAGGTGAGAAGGAACGCGTGGATGTTTTGCTGGGGCGACGAAGAGTATGGGAACAGCTGGAGAGAGAAGACATTGAAGATCCTTTGCAATATTTTAAGGAAAGAGAGGCCAATGGTGGTACCTCTCATTGATTGGCTTTCTGTTTTGATGGTTTATAAAGATTGCTCTTTGGAATGGAAAAGGTGTGTGTTCACAATCCAAGAATTATCGCATGTGGCGTGCTGTGTTTCAAGGTCAATGGGATATGTTTTGTGCTGTGGAGCATAAACAACATTCCATGGCTGGACAAGTATATGATTACAAGGAATTTCGTGTGTTTTATAGTGGGCACCCTACTACACAATCAGGGGTCATGATTGCAATGAAATCTCAATTTAAGCCATCATTGGTTATGCTTGCAGGATGTCCGAGGGCGGTTCATTGTTGTGGAAATGGAGTTTATGGATGAAATATTATGGCTTGTGGGACTGTAGGTGCCTAATGGTGTTGCACAACTCGTTAGTTATGGCACAATTTATTGTTTTTATGCAACGCTAAGCCTGGCTTTGTGGTGGGCGATTTTAATGTATGTGAATCACCAGAGCATGCTTCTACGCCCCACTCTATTATGGATGGGCCAGAGAGGCTAGCTGGAATGTGTTTGCTAATCAAGTTTTGAATCAAGATATGTGGTCATGGCTACACCCGTATGAGAGAGGATTTACATATGCCTCTCAACAGTACATGGGTACAAGAGCTCGTCTCTGGACCGAATGTATATTTACCAACATGATTTGTTTCTGCTCTAGAGAAATTGTCCATGCAGGTGGAATATAATCATATTTTGTCAGATCATTTTCCTTTGGTATTGGAGATGTATAGCCATTCTGTGGGTGGATGCTTATAGGCCATTATTGGGAAAGGCTATTCTTAAGGTTAACCAGGCTTTCTTGGAGCATACTGCTTTCCATTAGTTTATGTTGCAGGTGTTACAAAACTTTCAAGGCCATGTAATCTCTGTTGGGGTGTCAGCTTGGGAGAGTTGTATGATCAATATTCAAAAGCTTGCTTGCTAGTATGGGATTCATAATGCATCATATTTTAGGGAGAAGTTGCGGAACCTAGAATCGTTATTGGTTGATTTGAATCAACTAGTTCAAGAGGACGGTTCTTGCCCTAACATTGAGATAGCTATTAATTGGTTGTCCCATCAGGTTGCAGCATTGCATGAGAATCAATATGTGAGATATAATCTTATGGCTTGAATGGATGCCCTAATGGATTCTAATTATCAGCAGTCACATACGTTCTTTGCTCGTTTACAGCAAAAGCATGCACGTGAGAATATTGTTAGGACGCAAGATAGGCAAGGAGTATTGATTATTGATCCTACTTGTGTTCTAGATATGTGTATAGACTTTTATTGCCATTTGTTGGGTCCGCAGGAGGTCATATCTCCGGATGCCATTACAGCTACTAGAGAGAGTCTTTGTTTCACTTGTGGTTCATCACCAGGTATCAGATGTTTCTACAAATGAATTGGAAAGAGATATTTTTGAGGATGAGGCGGAAGCTGTGTTGAAGCATTTGCCTAAAGGGAAAAGTCCAAGATGGGATGGGCTCCCCAATGAGATTTTCAAAAAGTATGTTGATGAGTCGAAGGCCCCTCTAGCTTCTATTTTTCAAGAGGTGTGGAATACAGATATCATTCCTGCGAGTTGGAAGATTGGACTTGTACGTTTACTGCCTAAAGTTCCATCACCAGTTAATCTACGTCGATGGAGACCAATCACATTGATGGGGACCATGTATAAGATATTTGCAAAGGTCTTGGCCAACAAGTTGCAATGCTTTCTTCCTACTTTGATTCATCCAAGGCAATATGGATTTATTAAAGGTCAAAATATTTTGCATAATATACTGAATGTACAAATTGGAATTGATTATGCAAGGGCGTCAAGGCAAGATGTGGTTATGATTCAACTGGATATTAGAAAGGCTTATGATTCAACTGGATATTAGAAAGGCTTATGATCACGTTAGTTGGTCTTTTCTTTCGCAACTTATACAGGCTACGGAATTTGGCCCTTGCATGTCTTCTTTGATTTATACTATTAGCCAACATGCAGTGGCTAGGCTTATGATTAATGGTGGGGTGACTGAGCCCAATCATTTGACGAGATCAGTCAGGCAGGGATGCACATTTAGCCCTCTCTTGTTTGCAATTGTTGTTACACATCCAATCTTATCTCGACTGGATAAGCTAATGGAGGACGGTGAAGATATAGGGCTTACACTTCCAAGCGAAGAGCAGATAGTCAGTTAGGCATTGGCAGATGATTTTTTCGTGTTCCTTAAGGCTCAAAGATATAATGTTCAAAAGGCTATGGTTGTTTGGGATACTTTTGGTCTTGCAATATGTAGAAATCTGCTCTAATAAGCTGTACTGAGAGCGATTTGCTTGGTTTGGGATGGAATGGGCAGATCATACAAAGGGGATGCATCACACACCACTTGGGTTATCCGATTGGAGTTGATGTTGATTCACAGGCTTTGTTGGCATGGATTTTTGCAAGGATAAATGATAACTTTGTGTATTGGAAATCTTAGGGTTAGCCTATGCATGTTCGGCTCAAAGTGGCACAATCCATTATGATTAGCATGATATCTTTTTTCTTGCCTTTATTACCATGGACGGGTAAAGCTACATTAGATACAACAACCAATTCGATTTATGCTATGGAAAAGAGCAGGAAATAAGCTACGGCAAACGTGGATTTCTTAGGAACATGTTACTACCCTGAAGAGGAGTGGAGGGGCAGCCCTATTAGATGTCAGATTACATATGGTCGCTAGGAGATGGCCTTTATTGTAAGATATGTGTGTATCTCAAGAGCCATGGGTGGTAATGGCTAAGGCCCTCATAGAGGAGGTAGCACTTGTGCATGGTAATACCAGGATTGATGGCTTCACCTCTCCTTTCTCATTTGATGATCTCATGGAAGGAGGTGTTGGCACACACTAAATGGAAGCCTTCAAATCAACAGTTACGGTTCAATTCTATGGCAGGTGAGATGTTGGCAACTTCTCGACTTCTGGAGTGGCCTGACAAACTTGTTGAGCGACCAAAATTCAATAGAATGGCTCGATTGGGACTAGTGAGAATTCTCGATACTTTGTTGCCACATAGAGGCCACTTATTGTCTTTTTGAAAATTCGTCAATATTTTTGGGTACCACATGGATATGCACAGTTATGGGAGAAGGTGAGGACAACAATTACACCATTTGGTGATATTCCTCAGTTGGAGGATCAACAACCTTGGTTAGATTGGGCATTTAGAAAGCCTCAAGACATTGTCCAGCATACAACAAACCAAGTGTACCATATGTTGGTGGAAGATAAGCGTTGGATCACTAAGAAGGCTAATAGGGTATGGAACATCAGGAAGAGTAGGGCCTAGTGGAAGGAAGTAATCTTACAGGGCTGGTGGTCTAAGATTCCATATCAAGAGAAGGTGTCCCTATGACGCATGCTAGTTGGAGGCCTACCATTGGGGGACCAGTTGTGCGAAAGCGGCAGATTGCTTCTGGTAATTGTGTGTTTTGTACTACATGCTTGGAAACATGCTCGCATCTTTTCCTTTTATGTCCGGTGGCAAAGAAGGTGTGGGATTGCCTTTCTCGTGTATGGACTTCATTGACAGATAGGCTCGTAATAAAGGTTAAAGACTAGATTTTTGGCAAGATTCCGAATGGGCCAGATAAGCTAGAACATTTAGTTTTCTTTCATTTTTTTCAGATGGACAAGTTTGTGGCATTTCTGGTTAACTAGGAATGCCTTCATATTTGATGCAAAAGCTAGTATTACATCTCACATAGGTTGTATAAAAGGACTACTATTGTGGCAAGTCTCTTCCTTGCGGTCAGCTCATTTGGTGGAGAATGACATGACCATATATTGGATGAGGGTACTCCGAGCTATACTTGTGGTTCGAAGTAATTAGTGAGGGAAAGCTAGTACATCACATGGTGGCCATGTGGCCATTTATAAAGAAATTTTGGTAATATATCTTCTATTACGAAAAAAAGAAGGAGAGAGAGAGAGAGAGAGAGAGAGAGATTATTAACATCAAAAAGCCCTTTTATGTGATTGCAAATATCAAGACAACATGAAAAAAAGTAAAAGACTAGCTGTCGAAAGGATCGATAAGGTCAATGTACTGAGTAGACCCCTTTGTGTACAATAAAGTAGACAACGAAGAACCTCACATCTGGAGCAAGCAAGTGGAGGGTCTAGGTTACCAGAACCGGGGCAATCCTGCTCTCTAGAGAGATTGTGCTCTCTCAGAGGGCTCCTCAGGTGCATGGTGTCATGCACCTATGGGTGCTCACTCCTCGGGGACATCTAGCTCTGTCTTGGTCCCTATTTCCAAGCTTATCCATATAGGTTGTGTTAATCAGGGATAAAGAAGTTAATAAACAATGTATGTGCCGTATTCCACATTTTGGGCTTTGGCCTCACTAGTATCATGTGGTGCCTCAACTCTAATAGGAATATTCCCAAGAATATTTGGTCTCTTTTATAATTACCTATGGTTTTCAATGCAACACTAAAAAAAAGGTTTTGAAAAAAATGACATGGCACTACCACGTTAGTAGGATAGCAACGCAAGGCGTCCTTATAGGCTTGGAATGATGCAACTAGATTTTGGAAAGAAAAATATTAAAAGCCTTTTAAGTACTAAAAAGAGAAGAGCTTTAATTATGAAAAAGATAATTTTTGGGTTATAAGTGAACTATAAAGCGCTTTTCTTAAGTGCTTTTGGGCAAGAACTATAAATTCAATAATTCTCTCATTGTTGAGACATGTAAAAAGACAAGAGAGCTCTCTAGCTCTACGTACTTGTACTCAAGACTTCTCCAAGGGATTTTATCTAAGGAGCTCTAAGTGAGTTATACATCGCTTTTCTCAAGTGATTTTGGGCAAGAACTATAAATTTAGCTAGTCTTTCATTGTTGAGACATGTAAAAAGACAAGAGAGCTCTCTAGCTCTAAGAACTTGTACTCTTAATCTCTTCTCTCTCTATTCTCTCTCTTCTATTTATTTTGAGATTTTCTCAAGGTTTTACGCATGAATTTGTTTTTTTATTGAAGATAAGCTAAGTACCCCTTCCACAACCCTTATAAAGGCCTAGTATAGTGCTATCAGAGCGAAGGTTATATCTCTTTCCTACAAGGGATAACGATCTTTACACGGGGTGCTTTTTGCTTTTTCTTCGAACAATGGGAAGCACTCATCACTAAGAAGAGGACCAAGCCACCAAAAGTAGAAGCAAACCCAAGAAGACCCAAGAACCCACATGGTCAAAGAAATTATGACCAATTTGGACACTATTCTCCAAGATCACAACTTGATGAAAATTTTTGAGCAACTATCTAAGAAGATCAAGCAAATGAAGAAAGGGGATGAGCAACCAACAAGGGAGAATGCGGTTGAAAATTGAAGAGGAGCCATTCCAAATCAGTCCAATCTCATCATGGGAAAAGCCGACATAGTCAGAAAAGGTCTAGGAGCCCATCTTCTTCATTGAGCCTTTTATCTTCTTCTTCTTCTTCTTCTTCTTCTTCCTCTTCTTCTTCTTCCCCTTCTAGATCACCGTCTCCATGGCATGGAAAGAAAGGAAAAGGTAAGCACAACGCTAAGGCATTCAAAGAAGGAGAAAGGATGGTACGGTTTACACCATAATATGATGGAGCTTATGGTTACACAAACAAAGCCCTCACTTTTATCCACCAATTTGATATTGCTTTTGGTTCCGAAAACTATTTGGAGTCATCCAAGATTCCCATGGCTAATTTACATTTTATGGAGACACCCAATGCATGGTGGGGTGAACTCATGGTTGAGGGAACATCTCCCAAGAAATGGAAAGACTTCAAGAAGCAGTTTTATGTGATCAGTTTTTACCTATGGAAAGATTGCATACAGAAATAGGTGAGATAGTTGATCACTATAACAAGAAATTTGGGATGCATATCTCAAGATTACTCCTTTTAAGGGGATTTTTGAGAAGACTAAGTTAAGAAAGTATCAAGCCGGTTTGCATGTCAACATTTGAGATTTTGTGAATGCACGCCCGAATGATACCATCCAAGAAAAAGACAAGTATTAGAGATCAAAAGTCTTCGGTACTTGAGAAGCATGAGAACTCCAAGAATAGGTTTCAACCTATGAAGCTGAGAGGTATTCCAAACTCCTCCAAAGGAAAGCACAACTTGACCAAGGAGAAAATAGAGGTCTACTACAAGGAAGGGAAATAATTTATATGTGGCAAAGATGGGCACATGTCAGCCCCTCTTTGCCACATGTCGCCCAATTGGATCATCCTAAGGAACCTAGAGAGCAAGTAAAGTCCAAGGAAAAGTGGTGGGATTCCCGATGTATTGGAAAACACTTCTTAACTCGAGGCTAGAGAGCTATTCCTCTCTTCGGGCGAAGTGTGGGACAAGAATGCTCTAGTGTTGTTTGACATTAAAGCGCAGATAACTTCATTAACATAGAGCTTGCAGAACAATTGCGTATAAAACCCAAGGAGAAGGAACCGGCCTTGCATGCGAAATACGTGTTTCATGGGCAATAACGCCTATCATTGGTAAGTTGAGGATTCATGTCCAGGGTTATGTGGACTATGAGGATTTCTATATTTCACCTCTGAAGCACTCGGATGTCATCTTGGTGATGCCATGGTTCCATAGGAAGAGTGCTATTATTTAGATTCTCGAGAGGACCATTTCTTTTAAGCATAAGAATATCACTATTGTAGCAAAGAAGAAGGGAGATACTATTCCTATTGTATCCCATGTATCTATTTCCAAAGCAATAATAGAGTCTTCCATCTTCACATATATGATCTTTGTAAAGGATAAGAGTGAACACTCAATGAAAGATTTGAACTCTCTTTAGAGGGAGAGACTACAATTTCTCGAGGGATATAAAGATTGCTTCACGGATGTTATTCCAAGAGATTTGCCTCCTGAGTGACCAAAAGATCATGTGATAGAGTTGATTCCGGGGAGTTCACCCCCGAATTGACCTCCTCAGCTTGTGAGTGTGATACAATAAGAAGAGATTACGACATAAGGATAGGACTTGCTATCAAAGGGGTTGATATGGCCCAGTTCTTCACCCTTTTGTTCTCCAATGCTTGTAGTGCAGAAGAAGGATGGCTCATTCCGCATGTGCGTGGATTACAGAGCCTTGAACAAGATTACAATCAAGAATCGATTTCTTATACCGAGGGTTGAGATATATTGGATTGGTTGGAAGGCACTGCATTCTTTAGTCAGATTGACTTGAAGAGTGGCTATCATTAGATTCGGATTGAGCCATAGGATATTCACAAGACTGCCTTCCGTACCACTTTTGGATTGTACGAGTATTTAGTGATGCCTTTTGGACTCACAAATGCTCTAGCTACCTTCAACCGCATGATGGATCAAATCTTTAGACCACATCAGGCAATTTATTTGATGGCATCATTGTGTTTTTCGAGAATGAATATGAACACAAAAAGTATTTAGCTAAGGTATTCCAGCAGTTGTAGGAGCACAAATTGTTTATCAATGGAAAGAAGAGTGTGTTTTTCTTAGAAAAGATACACTACCTTGGACATACAATGTCTAAGGAAGGAGTGTAGATGGACCCAACAAAGCTTGAGGCCATCAACAATTGGCCAAAATTTACATGAGGTGCACAGTTTCTTGGGGTTATGCTCCTATTACAAGAGAAACATTAGAAACTTTGCCACCATTGCTGCTCCATTACATGATCTAACCAAGAAGAAAGTAGTGCTCATATGGGGTGAGCGTCAGAGACATGCCTTCAACCTATTAAAGGAGAAGCTTACTACTAGACCGGTATTGGTCATTCAAGACCTAGTGAAATCATTTGTGGGGGAATGTGATGCAAGTGGGGATTGTAGAGGGGTAGTTTTGAAACAAGAATGGCATGTTGTGATATTTGGACCATTTTGGACAAGTTCAATAAACACGCTCATTTTATTTTAGTGATGAAGACCATCAAAGTAGACTACATGGCAAGGATTTTTTTGACACAAGTGTCAAATATCATGGACTGCCCAAGTCTATTGTTGGTGATCGAGATCCCAAGAACACCAATTTGTTTAGAAGGCATTGTTTGATAATATGGGAACAAAATTGAAATTTTCTTCCTTGTATCATCCAAAGATGGATCATAGATGGCTGACCAGAGCGAGAGCAAATTCAGCCATTTTGGATTTATAAAATGCTGTGTGGCAGAATAGAAACCGGAATGGGAGAAGTATCTTCCACTAGTAGAGTTTGCCTACACCAATATAGCGCATAGTTCCACAGGCAAGGCGCCGTTTGAGGTGTTTATGGCAAAGTTATACTACCACCACTTCTAAGGATTGGATCTTTGTTGTAGATAAGTTTGTCAAAGACCTGAATATGGCTTTTGCATAGGTGCGGACAGCCATAGAGAGGTCAAGGGATAAGCAAAAAAGGGTGTTGATAAGCATAGAAGGGCGATGGAGTATAAGGAAGGTGATTGGGTATTGTTGAAGTTTGAGAAAGCAGAAGGGCAAAGAGAAGGATTATCCTAAGTTGTCCAACAGGTATCATGGACCCTTCCAAATATTGGAAAAGATCAATGATGTGGCTTTTAGACTAGCATTACCTGATCGTTGGAGGATTCACAATGCTTTTCATATGAGTCTCCTAAGAGCTTATAAGGATTCCGAACCTTTCGAAACACTAAACTAGGATTCTACCTGAAGTTGAAGAGTTAGAGGTAGTTATTTAACCAAAGCAGATTATCTTTCGTAATGAAATAAGGGGATCACATGGCAAGATTACTAGAAAGTAACTTGTCAAGTTCAAGAATTATTCGGCAATGGATGCCAAGTGGGTGAATGAGACCTTCTTTATAGAGTATCCATGGTTTAATAAGCATATCTCGAAGCTTTTTGAGGACAACTGATTAGAAGCCGAGGGGATGTCACCGGCCTTTGTATTTTGACCTCCAAGGAATGAACAAAAGAGAATGCTTAAAGTTTATATTCCACTGCAACAAGGAATTGAGTATTCTAGAACTCGAAGGTTCTTATCCAAGTTATATCTCTGAGATTGGACAACACTAAATCTTTTGTACAAGAGTCATAGAACTAGCCATCTCATGGAGGCACTGTTTATGAGTGAAGAAAATCAGAACTGAGGACGTGGATATGAATACTATTAGTCTACCATAGTTTGACACTAACATGGATAGTTGGACTACAGTAGGAACTAACATAAAAACCAAGAAATTGGTATCAAAACCAAGGAATTGATGGTGGATTCATTTGTTCATTTTATTTATGCTTGTGAGCATATCTATGTATGTGTGCCAAGGGTCGAGGAAGGGATGAGCATGTGTGCACGTGTTTGTGTCTTTTGACATATAACGGGTGCATATTAATCTTGATAGGAGGAGAATCATGTTGGGGAACTCCTGCCTAAGGGAGGCTCTAGAGGTGTAAGCGGTGGAAGTATCTGTCGGAGAGATCAAACCCAAGGTCACTTTATGTGAAGGGTGAAAACCATGAGGACAAGATGCTCCTTGAAGCCAAGCACAAGAGAAGAGGACATTCCGCATGAAGAATCATGTCTCAAGAGCCAGAGAGAGAAGAGTTAGGCCCACAGCAAGAGAAAAGTAAGAAAAACAAAAAGCAAGGAAAAGCTAAGACAAAGCTAGACCTATCAATTGAGGACAACTGTTTAATAAATTGGGGGGATGTCATCGAAGCATCAAAATACAGGTTGCTAACATGCAAAAACACAACGCAAAAAACCCAAAAAAGAGTTTTGAAAAAAAGTGGCCGCATGGTAGGATAGCAACAGAAGGCAACCTTATAGGCTTGGAATGATGCGACAAGCTTTTGGAAAGAAAAAGATTAAAAGCTTTTTTAAATACTGAAACACAGAAGAGCTTTTATTATTAAAAAGATTCTTTTTAAGCTAGGAGTGAGTTATAAAGTGCTTTTTTGAAGTGCTTTTGGGTAAGAACTATAAATTCAGCTCTTTCAATGTTGAGACATGTAAAAAGACGAGAGCTATCTGGCTCTAAGAACTTGTAATGAAGACGACTCCAAGGGGCTTATCTAATATAACTTAGAGGGGGGCAGCCCAAGGCTTACTATGACCCCCTATGTAGTGTCTTCTCTCTGTACTCTCTCTTTTATTTGTTTTCAAATTTTCTCAAGGTTTTATACGTGAATTTGTTGTTTTCTTGAAGATAAGCTAAGTACCCATACCACATTCCTTACGAAGGTCTATTACAGTCAACGTACATGTATTGTCTCATGGGATGCCCTTTAATCTCCCTCTCTTAATCCAAAGGCGGTGTGGAAACACCCTCAGCTCACCAATGCGGATCCTCATGAGGTGGAACATGTGTCTGTGGAGATAACTGGCCCCCTAAACCATCCCCATTGACCCTCAAGAAGTGTGTAGATGTGTGTGTAGATGTGATGTATGTATGTGATGGCATAGAACATGGTAGCTACAAAGAGAGGGGCTGATCCAGATTCGGTCAATACTATGGCATTGATGGATTACTCCTAGTCGTGCGGGAGAGCATCAAAACATGCAGTCTCTCCACTCTATGTCACCAGTCTTCTATTTAGACTCGGCCAATATTATGGCATTGATGGATTACAGCTAATTGTGAGTGAGAGCATCAAAACAATCTCTTCTTTCGTCCCTCTTCATGGTAATTGTCACATACTTTGCCCAACTCAACAATCTAATAGCATAAGTTTACAGAAGTAGAGGAGAGCTTCAAACTTGATGTGATCTTCCGCGTCTCCATAGAGCCAGACTTCGCCGTCCCCAATGATGCTATTGAGGGCATACTATGTGTTCTTCCCATGTGCTACCAACCTAATGATGTGCTAAAAAAAACATTGGCTAGCAAAGAGCAATAAAGCCCCCAAAAAAACTTCACTCTAGGTGTGGAAAACAAAAGCACATCTATTTAATAATGGCATGACCTAATCTCTCTCTCTGTTTACATCAATATGCAATCACAATATATTCTTTGGGGTTTGTTTCCAATCGATGCAAACTTGAAATGTTCCTCAAGAGTGGTGGAGATTGGATGCTTAGCCCCCCATGCTTCATCTTCTATTAGCCACAGTACAGCCTCCTGTCCTCCCCATTGGTGTCATCAATTATTAGTGCTTGAGGAAGTATGAGGAAGTTCTTACGACACAGCCCCCAGTACCAGTGGATGAGGCTGACAGGCAGCCCATTATGTGAAATGATCTTGTTAGAAATTAAGCAGGATATAGACCCTTGGGTGCAGCAGGATATGGTGTAGCACCATATATGCAGTGGCCAAGTTGGGAGAGATGTGTAGCGACAGTGCTTGATTGGAAGACTTTCAGAAGTCTTACAGATGATTGGAGATTGACATCCACCCACAGCATCTCAAGGGGAGTTGCAGACGTACCCACCCAGCATCTTAGAGGGAGTCGTGGACGTATCCAGCAGATTATGCAGCCATACCTAACCACTGGATCACTGGTACATTTCTCGGTGAGCACCATCATTCATGGCTGAGAGTCTTTTCTAGGAAAGGTATGCCCCTTCACATGCTTGGCTTATTGGATCCAGAAGACAAAGGGGCTTAGTGCTTTCTACTCTCATCAGCCGGCGTGGTGACGACTAGATGTGGCATGCAAGAGATTATACCTGGCTCTATGCTTCATCCAATGTGAGAGTAGCGGGCTGCTTAGGGAAGCACTGAATATTGATCCCTTTGCATGTCCCCATGGTGACTCATGCTTCTTGGTGTTTATGGTTATGTATTTTCATTGGGCCAACCCCATGAAGAGGTTGCCTTTTTTCAACTACACTCCATAATGCTCGGGTGCTCTTCCTAGGATAGACCTAGAGGACTCCCACTCTTGGACCACATCAGGAGGCACACGACATTACCCCTCCCATCCAGAGGAGATTCTTGCATAGACTTTGACATTCATACAGGAGCAGCCTGATCCCTTCTTTACATGGCGGGCTCCCAAGCTATCTTTGGTGCTGATCCAGCCTGTCCCAGATGCACAGCACCTTAAAGTACATCATTGCTTATGGTAATGCAGAGCAGCCGGACCTAGGTATCTATAGCACAGCTCTTGGGTAGATTGAGGAGAGGTCTAGATTGAGGAGTGGACCAGTTTATGTTACTTAGGATGATATTTGCTTGGCTGGCCCAATCTAGCCCATAGATATTCTTAGGGATTGTGATCCTGTCATTTTGTTACGTGGAGGTGTGGCCCAAAGAGGTGCACTTCAGGATATTCCTCAATCATAGTATGCACCATCCTTGCAGAGCATCGACACCACTTGGCAGCATTGGCAGATTTGAAAAGCCAGATGCACAGAGGCTTTCGAGGGCACTTGTATATATAATGCTCAGTGTATATGCAACATATGGAGTGATATCGTTCACTCTTATGGCCACATGGACCCACACACGGGGTCCATCTAGAGCTGCACAAGCGGAAGGCAACCTGTTTACGAGAGAGTGGGATCATGGTAGTTTCTTCTCTTCGACCCTCTTGGCAGCATAATGCCCCATATTGGTTGAGATCTCCCTATACTCTGGCTTATAGCCGTCATTTTGTACTGTTTCACTCATACTTAATAGAAGTCTCTTTCTTGGAAAACATTGGAGCAAACATCTTCCCAATTGGACTCTATTTTCAGTGTTACGATGGGTAAGCTGGGATGATGGTTATTTTTTGCTCCTTACATACTCTGCATGTTGTCAAGAAAATTAGACCTGCCATCCAAGAATGGGTTCGGCATTTGCACATGCTTTGAGACAACTTGCAAAAATATTTGCTTTCCCTTCTTGATAATTTCAAGCCTTGGAGGTGATAAGTAGTATGTGCATGATACACCTTTGCAAAAAATACAATTAATTTTATGAAGTAGAATACATGGATTAAAGGAATCTTCCTTTGTCAAAGTGGCTGACTTGCAACGATAAAGCAAATGCCATTGATTATAACCTTTGTTATGCATTTGTTCCTCGTATTGGTAGGCCTTGATGTATCCACTGATTCACACCATCTTTGAGATGGTAGACATTGGTGAACCCAGCTTCTTGCAATTCATATACTGCCTTCAAGGATCTACAAAGACATTGAAGCCATGGTATAATCAGAAGCAACTTCCTTAATGAAGACATATATAATCTTTTCTTGAATAAAGGAGTCTTAGAAACAAATGCACCAAAAATGCTAACTCCAAAAACATGCAAATTACCTTGAAAAGACTCTGCTATAAATTGAATAAAGTATTCAAACTGTTGGGAATGGCATTAACAAGGGACAGATGGCCAAGCCATGGTGATGAAGTGCCTAGATGAAGACAAGGCCGGCCATGGGAAAAATTGTGTGCTTCTGTCATGTGTCCAAGTAGTCATAGTACATACCCTCTATGAGCTGGCACATCTGAGTCTGAACGTTGGATAAACCACATACAGAGAAGTTAGGATGCACAGACAGGAGAGCAAGCAGAAAGTTGACTGCATGCCCAAGTCACAGTCAACTTTTCATGATTCGCAGCTTGCATCCCAACCCTGGACAAGCCGAGCAACTGCCCCATTGGAATAAAAGCAAAATCAGCCAATAGCTAATCAATTCTCTTGGACCAGGAGCTGCATGTAGAGTGACTTGCTTCATAATGCTACAGGCACCTGGCCAAGCCTTGGCAAGACAGCCTTCACCATCCGCCCCTTGTGAAGGGGGTCCTTAGGGATACAGATAGCTAACCTGAATCTTGTAGCCCTTGCAATGCAGTGAAAGGGAAACCATCAACATCGACCTCCCATCTTGGAAACTTCTTTGTTGTCTTGCAGGTGTCTGTATCAGTGCCATCACTTGACACCACAGCATTAAGAAGTTGCTAGGCTTATACTCTTCGAATGTGTGATGCTGGGAGAAAGGGAAACTGAGAACAACTTTGGTCTCTAGTACATTGTCCTCTCTCCCATTCTTTCCTTCCCTGGCTCTATCCCTATTAGCTGGGCCTGATACTTTGCATGCAAACTCAAATGTATCTGAGTAATTACTAGAAAAAGGATGTGCAGCAAGAGAGGTAGAATTAAAGGAGAGGAGGGCGAGTCTTCATGGAGAGGCTTCAATAATAACAAGATTTATTGAGAGGTAGGAAGTCGACCACTTCCAACTTCCAAGCGTACTACTTACTCTAAAGTGGGATGTTGGACAGGGATTAAGGAAGTATTATTTCCACTAGGACCGTTCAAGTGTAGAAGAGCTCTCTCTCTCTCTCTCTCTCTCAGTATATGGGGGCCAAGCATAGCATTTGAATCACAGGGCAGTTGGTCAGGCGGGTTTCGAGAGAGATTTCTCCACATTGGACCATATATTCACTCTACGGGCTTTCATAGAAGAAGCACGATCACGACGGAAGCATGCGTATTGCTGCTTTGTGGATTTCCACAAAGCTTTTGATTCGGTCCCTCGGTCCTGGCTCATTGGACGCTTACAGGAAATTCAATTACCATATGATGCAATTTAGACTCTGATGTCACTATATGCGGCAGTAACAGGCCAAGTGCGTGCACCTCTCTGTCTCTCAGGAGAGAGATGCAGCACTCTTGGGGTTAAGCAAGACTGTTTGCTCTCACCAACACTATTTGGGCTATATATTGATGAGATTGCATCCTTTGTGGACAGCTTTGGAGATCGAGGATCACCTTTGGCCCAAACAGTGGTAACCATATTGCTATACGACGCTGATTGTATTGTCCTCATCTCAGATTCAGAGGAGGGACTGCAAAAACACCTAGATGCTCCGGACAGATTCTGCACAGAGAGAAACCCCACGGTCAATTTGGGCAAAACGAAAGTGACAATATGCTCTACCACCTTATGGCTATCCTTCCTAGAGGCGAGAGTGGAGATTGTGCCAAGATATGTATACCTTGGAGTCACATTTACAGGCCTCGTGTTCAGTATGGCTACTGCGACCACTGACAGATTAGAACGAGGACATGCCTCCATAGCCCATTTGGAGAGACACTGCTTCCATGCACATTTTCAAGAACCCTGCACTAAGTGTTGACTCTTTGACACCTTAGTGCCCCTAGCAGCTATGTATGGAGCAGCGAGGAGTATTGAGAGGCTTGAGGTGCTGATGCTGTCATGCATGATTAGGAGTAAGCCATCGGTGCCCCATGACATAATACATGTGGAGTTTGGGGTAGCTCCACTGGTCACAGATGCTCTCTTCTAGACCCTTACATTCACCATTGTTAAGCGTCCGACAGGAGCTGACTAGTGGGACCTGAGGAACTGGCCGGAGAACATAGGCCGACAGTAAAAAGCCAGTACACTGACAGCCGTCCGCAGACGGCAGTGCATGTGTGCCTATTGTAATCATATGTACTTTATTGTAACAGCTTGATAATAGAATGATTCTTGTAATAGTAAGGGAAACGGCTGGATGGGACAAGAAGAAGGTTCTTCCAAGATTGATCTGAGCTAGCATCGTGCGTTCCCTGAGTGCCCCCCCAGCCCCCCCCCCCCTCTCTGCGCGCTTCTGCAGCCCCCCCCCTCTCTTCAAGCCTCTGCGCCCTCCCCCTCGCTGTGCCCCCCTCTTTCTCACCCCCCCCCCCCCCCCCCCCCCCCCCCCCCCCCGCGGCCCCTTCTATTCGCTTCGCTATGCTCCCCTTTTTCGCTCTCTGCCCGCCTACCATCTTCACTCCCCCTCGCCTTCAAGTTTTCATAGCCATTTTTCTTTTTCTTTTTCTTTTACTTCTTTCCTCTTTCCTCTTCTCTTTCACTTTCTCTTTTTCTTTCTCTCTTTTTTCTGTGTCTCTTTCTTTTTCTCTGTTTTTCTTTTTTATTTCTTTCTTTTTCTTTTTTTCTTTTTTTTAAATTTTTTTTTTTACTTTTTTCCTCCAGCCTGCCCCGCCCCCCCTCCCTAGCCTCTGCTGCAATCTGCCCTCTTCTCCACCTCCCCCCCCCCCCCCCCCCCCCTTCTTCTTGTTATCTCCACTCTCTCGCCTCAGCCCCCCCCCCCCCCCCCCTCCCCCCCTTTTTTCCCAATTCCCCGTTTCCCCTTCCTCACAGGTTAATTTTCAGACTCTTCGGGATTCTCTCATTTCGGCAAGCCTTCACATTTTCTGGTCTTCACCCTCAGGAGGACACCATGGCAGCCGCTCCTCCATTGAGGCTGCCGTTGCTTGCATATCCTTTTTCGAAGCAGACCTTCAGGTTCTTGCCACAACTATTGCAACATTATAGGCTTCCACGCTGGTTTGCAAAATTGTTGGTAGCCGCCTGCTGCGCATGGACAACTCAATGATCTTTTCCAGGCAAGCCTCATTGGTGAGCCTGCAACGATCACAAACATTCACCTTCTAGGGCGTGGATAATACCAGGTGGAGTTCGGCTCGCCCACGGCGTCAGAACGAGTCATGCAGCCGAGCCCCCTTGCAATGCGTATGGCGCGGGCCTTCTTTGCGCGGTGGCAGCATGGCTTTGATCCTATGTCTGACCCTTTGGCTAGCGTGTCAGGCTTCCCAGTGACAATCTGCTTCCCACGCCTTACGAAGGAATACCTTCCTCTTCTCCCAGTGATAGGTGGTGCCATCAGGAGAGCGATGGAACACCCCCCCCCCCTTCTACCTCGACCCTCGCATGGGCAGCCGGTATTCCATCCCTCCACATCTGTGTGGCCTCGCCGGATTCAATGCCTTATGTATATCTATTCCTAGCCTCCGGGGCGACCCCATCTAGTGGCAAATGGAGTATTCAGGCCTTCCACGTCAATGGTTCATTTGCAGACAGATGGAACTTTTAGATAGAGCTTGCCCTCAACGACAGTCCAGGAGCCCACCTCCAGTGTTCCCCCCCCCCGTTTCACTTTCAGATCCTCCCCAGTGGGCATAGAGAGAGGCAGGTTCCTAGACAGCGGAGCATCGGGCCCCAACTGTGCAGACGACTGTGCTGCCGGACAGTGGTGGACGGTTGGCCCGTGCCCGGGCTGTCAACCGTCCACCAGAGCTTAGTGTTGAGTTTATGCCTGATTTATGCATGTTTATGCATAACAATTATCTAGAGAGGTCTTAGGGTTTTAACAGTGGTATCAGAGCAATCTCTATTTAATTGTTGATTTTTTTAAGTAAATTTTAATATTTACTAATAAAATGTTATCTTTTGTTTATTTGTGTTGATGAATTGCACGTGGATCATCGATATGGTGATTGGAACATGTGTAACTACAATTCAATGGATGAATCGACGTTGCGGGGGAATACCGTGAGTTAATGCTATTTTTTTCTATTTTTATGGTTAAAATCAAGCATTAATGGAATTTTTTATAAAAATACCATAGAGTTTATGGTGGATATTTTTGTAGAATGGATTCCCTAAATTTCTAGAAATTTTAGAAATTTTTTCCCACATACCCGTTGGCAACGGCCCCCCTCTAGTCACAAAGTGAGCCCCCTTCGCCCCACCAGTTTGGCGGCCAATTCCTCGTCGTGATTCCCGCTTGGTCCTCAATGCCCAGTGAGGTTTGCAGACCCCATCGAGCCCTTGACGAGCCTCCCCCTCTTATGGATCTCTCCCAGCAGCACCCCTCTCCGGCCTCTATCGGATAGGAGGAGCACAGGCCCCAACTTCTCTACACTTGACACATTTTACGTCGATGACTAGGCTTGCAGTCGTAGGGGCATGATTGGTATCTTGGCGGGCACTTCCTTTTCAGATCACGCCCAAGTTATTTTGTCCCTAGAGCACCTGTCATGTGCACAGTGTGTATCTACCGTGTGCTACACGGACGCAAGACTAGTTTCGAGGCTTGGGGAAGCTTGGAGCTAGGCAGGCTGATTGACGAGCTGAGTTAGGGATATACTAACGGGCAGGCACCCAAGTATGGACGGGCGGGCGCCCAAGTGTGGACGCCCGATGACCGGCCAAGAGCCTATAAAAGGGTGGCCAAGGTTAGTTATTGAGATATAGAGAGTCTCGCGAGTTTGTGAGAACTCTATGGTCTTGGAGCCTGGATCTAGTGTAGACGTGCACTTGCTTTATGCAGCCAAGGCCGGCAGCAATCTCGAGGCCCGCGAGGACAGCTTCGTGGCGGTATGGGACGTTGCGAGGAGAAGATTGGTCGGTACGTCAACCTAGTTAGCTCAGCTCGTGGCTCGGTGGGGACAGCCAAGACTGTGGGCTTGCTCATGGCTGTCATGGTTGGGAGGTGAGTCAGGCCTGCACCCCCTTGTTTGTTTGTTTGTTGTTTGCAGGAATCGAGTCTCGTATCAAGAACGATCACGAGGAGATCCGTGGGGATTTGACAGTGGTATCAGAGCATACCTCGTGAACGAGCAAGTGGGTAGGTAGAGAAGATGAGGTCGAAGAAAGGTATGTGTTAAAAAAGCTTGCTGTTTTTTCTGTGCATACTGCTGTTTTCAGATTCAGTATGTGTTTTTCTTCATCAAAGAAACCCCCCATGTTGATGGGAGATGGTAGTCTAAGAAGGGTCGTTTGCTTTGCAAAGAAGAGGAAAGATTTGTTTATGCAGGCGCATGAACTGCAGAGAGAGAAAACAGAAAAAGCACGTTGCTTTTGGCAAGAGAGAGAGAGAGAGAGAGAGAGAGAGAGAGAGAGAGACAAAGAGCCGGTTGTGGCATGCTAGTCGAATTGGGCAAGGTTGGCAGCCGGCCAAGTGTATGAAGGAGGCCCTGTTGGCGGGCGCCCAAGGCGGTGTAGGCAGGCGTCTAGGCTTGCGTAGCCAGGCGGCCTAGGCCTGCGTAGCCAGGCGGCCAGGCCTGCGTAGCCAGGCGGCCAGGCCTGCGAAGCCGCCCAGGCTAGGCTAGGCCAGGCCTGCGAAGCCGCCCAGGCTAGGCCAGGCCTGCGAAGCCGTCCAGGCTAGGCCAGGCAGGCGCCCAGGCCACGTGGCCTCCTACACGGGCTGTCGCAGGCGCAAGCTGGCGAGAAGGCACTAGCAGCAAAGGTGACGACAGCAGCACGCCGACGGCTAATCCAGGAGGAAAAAAAAAACAAGGAAAGCACTCGTTTTTTTTTTGGCTTTCGTTTTTTTTTAGTTTAAATTTTTTTAAAAAAGGTTTAAAAACCCCTCCTCCAAGGTTTCAAAGGTGTTTTATTTTTAAAAAAAAGAAAATTGAATATATATATATATATATATATATATATATATATATATAAACACAAAAGCAAAAGCTAAAGATAGCTTTTGGGAATTTTTAGCTTTTGGGGAAACCTTTATAAACCCCCTTAAGTGGGCTTCTTGCCACACATCTCTCAAGTTTTCAAGCTCTCAAGCTCTCAAGTTCCCTTGCACTTTTATTGTGCAAAGATCGAATCTTCTCTCCACTTGCCCTCTTCACGATGTCGACCCAAGAATCAGAGTTGGAGCCCCTTGTAAAATGCGAAGGCTTGCCGGCTACGGAAGATACCGATGCCGATCTTTTTGACGATTATGTGTCAAAATCAGATTTCCAAGAGTTCAAAGTAACTCTCGAAGCTTCTTCAACGGAACGTCAGGCACAAATCGCAGCCCAGATGCAAGCTTTGCAAATCTCCATTGCTCTATTGACCACTACCCTCTCTACTCTATCGGGTATGGATACATTGGCCTCTGCTTTAGGCCACAATATTACTCCGGAACCGTTCGGGGACGAGCAAAAGCAGCGCACCAAGGAGATCGTGGACACGTGGTTACATAAGTGGCAAGTTCACTTTCAGTTTCATCCATATGATGATGGAAAGAAGATCCAGTTAGCAGCAGGTTTCCAGTCCGGCAAAGCTTTGCTTTGGTGGAAGGAATTCAACCCTAAGCCAATGACTTGGGTACAATTTGAAGACGTCTTCAAAGAAAGAATTCCTCAAGAAAGAGGATGATTATGATGATGTTGCCCGGTTTTCAGCTTTGACCATGACCTCGCAGCACCTCACTTATGAGGTCTACCTCCAGAAGTTTCGGGACTTGCAGATGAAAGCTACAAAGATGGATCCCACTACTCTTTTGGGGTTCTTCGTAGCTGGTTTACTAGACTCATACCGTTTACAGGTTAAAAATAACAAATGTAAAACATTGGACGAGGCCATTCATTCAGCTCGTATCTATGATGATACAATGGTCTCTTCCAAGTCGAAGCCCGTTACCAAGCAAGGGAACAAGCATAAACGAAAGTTCTCCGCACCTATGGCTAACACGACAGAAGGAAAGTCTTCGGACCAACCTTCAAAGAATTCAAGTTCGACACCAGCGAAGAAGAAACGACTCCTTAGGGCTTTAAAGCTCAAGAAGGAAGGACGTTGTTTTCTTTGCGAAGAAAAAGGACACATGCGTAACGAGTGCCCAAAGCAAAAGGGTACCAAGACGAACGCAGGACCCAAGCCAAAGGCAGCTAATTAGTTGTCTTTGACAGGTACGTCAATTACTGTACTTTCTCGCCCTAGTACTTGTTCTGATTGTCTGTTCAATTCTAAAGTATTTGGCTTGCATGATCTTCTCCGAGTTTATGGAGAAGTGAATGGCCATAAGACTCACATTCTTCTAGACCCTGGTAGCTCACAAAATTTTGTTAACTACAAACTTGTGCAGAAATTGAGTCTTGATACGACACCCAGCGATCATACCTATGAGGTACGCTTACCTGCGGTAAGGCAAGTTTGGGATCGAAAGGTGGAGATACTTCCGATCCAGATTCAGGACTACAAAGACACTCTAGAATGCTATGTAATGCATCTAGAAAATGTAGACTTGTTATTAGGGATTGAGTGGTTTGAGACTCTTCAAGTCCAGATAGATTGGTCTAGTCATATTTTTTCTTTTCAGCATAGGGACACCAAGTATAGTATTTTAGGTGATTGTATACATCCCTCTCAGGGACCTCTTGTAAATACAATTGATTTTGGAAATATAATGGATTCTTCTTTGTATACCGCTTTCCATTGTGTATTGATTCCACTTCTTCCTTTCTCATCCCTTCCTTGGATGTAAATGAAGTGTGTTTGAAAGCAAAGAATTACAGAAGATACTTGATTCGTTTCAAGATATATTTCCTAAGGAACTACCATCGGGTTTACCACCTGAACGGGCAGTAGATCATCGTATTGACTTGATTCCTGGTGCTCATCCTGTCATCAGTATTCCACCTTACAGGATGAGCCAAGCCGAGGAAGATGAGTTGGCTAAACAACTCGAAGATTATTTAAGGATGGGCCAGATCCGTCCAAGTAAATCACCTTGGGGTGCACCTGTGTTGCTTAGGAGAAAGAAGGACAATACCTGGAGAATGTGTATAGATTACAAGAGATTGAACAAGCTGACCATTAAGAACCGTTATCCTCTCCCTAGATCAAATGACCTGATTGACCGGTTAGCAGGAGCGAAATATTTCACGAAGATAGATTTACGTACTGGATGACCTGATTGACCGGTTAGCAGGAGCGAAATATTTCACGAAGATAGATTTACGTACTGGCTACCACCAAATACGTATTCATGAAAGGCATGTCGAAAGAACCACCTTTCAGACTAGGTATGGCCATTATGAGTTTCTCGTATTACCTTTTGGGTTAACCAATGCTCCAGCCACTTTCCAGCAAATGATGAACGATCTTTTTCATGAACATTTGGGAAAATTTGTGGTGGTGTTCTTGGATAATATTTTGATATATAGTCGTACTCTTGAGGATTATGTCAGACACCACACGATTATCTTATCTATTTTAAGACAGAATAGACTATATGCTAAGTTAAGTAAATGTGAGTTCTTTATGACCGACATCATTTACTTGGGACACAAGATCACTCGAGATGGATTGAGCATTGACTATGACAAAGTTCAGAAGGTTCTGGACTGGCCTATACCGCGAACAGTGAAACAACTTCATTCTTTTCTCGGTTTTGTTGTTTTTCTTCGGAAATCTGTACAGGAGTACTCTCAGCTCACACTACCGATGACCGACTTATTGAAAGGTCGTGGACATAAGTCAAATCAGCCTATCACTTGGAATAACGATTTGGATATGGCCTTCAGACTTTTAAAAGATAAAGTCAAGGAAGCACCTATCTTAGCATTGCCTGATCCTAGTCCGCCTTATGTTCTTGAAACTGATGCCAGTGACTATGCTATCGGGGCTGCTCTATTTCAAGATGGTAGACCGGTTGCTTTTGAAAGTAAAAAGCTAGACGACACTCAATCTCGTTGGCAGCAGGTGATGCAATATATGAGGATTGGAGATATCTCAAATGTACCTGATAGAGCTAGACGACATAGGGACAGAGTTTTGAGAGGACATGTTGGGAGACGAGACCAGCCCATACAAGCCGTTGCCCAAAGATCCATCACTGATTTCTTCATGGCACGAGCATCCACATCAGCAGCAACCCACGCCGACACCACGGCATCAACATCGGCTCACACCAGCCATACACAAGGGCCGTGTTCGTGTCCCACAAGAGTCCTAAGTGGGCAGGCCTACTCCATCCTCCATGCCATGCGCTCCCAACCAGAGTACCGAGGATCTACAACACACAGACAAATCCACGAGATTCTCCGACGACAAGACATGCTGCCATCAAGAGGCTTATAGAGTCATGTTCCAGTTTTCACATCTTTTTTTTTTGTGGGTTTTTCCATGGCACTGTATACCCAATGGTATCATTGTAATATTCATGGTCTCATATGCCCTTCGGTCTTTAGTAAACACTAATATATCTTTCTTTCTTTCTTTTTTTTCCTTGTCATGATACTCAGGACATGGACTTGTTGTATACAGATTTGTCTCGTAGGCCAATCTGGCCTTCCGCCATCGACCGATGAGAGACATCTTTGGATAGTGATGTGTATGATGCTTACCTTTGTTGCTGGAGTTTTCCTCCCAGATGTTATCCATTAGGAGCTCCTAGTACCGTACTTTTCCTCATAGTTGTTTCAGTTTCAGTTAGTTGTTTAGTTGTTTTTAGCTTTCCTTACACAGACATTGTATCAGATCCACCAATTGTTGTAACCTTTTTGGTCTCATAGGTCATTTTGGCCTTCTAAAGACGTTAATATATCATTTCATTTCTCTCTCTCTCTCTCTCTCTCTCTCTCTTATGAAGGTGATGATAAGGGTTGATAGGTCTTAGGGAAATCTCTCGGGATATCCTGTTTGGCTTCACCACAAAAATTACCCTTAGGGAAATCCCTCCCCATGGGAAGGGAGGTAACCATTTAACGTAAAATTGAATTGAATAACTTTATCCTAAATGGCTCAACCATTAATGCAGGAGAAACACTTCTTGCTCTGTATATGGCTCTTCGTTATACTAATTCTGGTGCTGCAGAATATTAAAAAAGAGATAGAAATCCACTTACCGAGATTGCCGACCAAACATCCGTTCAGGATCTGCATACTTCTTTGCTTTTGGTCCTTTCCTCTCCACATACGTTTGGAGTGTGCCACCAATGCTGCACATGACCACCAACTTCTTTCTTTTGTCGCCTCCCACAGCTTCCAATGCTTGATCAATAAAAAGAGGATTGCGCTCTGAATAAGAAACAATGTGACTCTGTCAAAAGTTCACCTAGATACTTCTAATTAAACACACAAGTGAATAAAACAATATAATGTCTGCCTTCAAAGCTATCAAGGCATAGTGACCAACCTGTGCCAGCAAAATCAGTAAGTAATGCATACCCGAGCCTCCTATTACAAGCAATTGAAGAAGAATTCAAGTAAATATTTGAAAAAACTTAAAAATTACATACACAATACAAGCTTCCAACACAAAAAGGTTATCTATTTCAAAACCAAACTGTAAATTAGCCTAACAGCATGTCACATGCATCAGTCCCAATCCTCAGATAAATGTGTCAAGCTAGGGATGCTTAATCAGGCAAGGGTTTAGCATAGCAACCAGCCCATGTTACAAGCTATTATCTTTTAAGGGACATTAAGGTATGAGAGTTTTTTTTTTCTCTCTTTTCAGAAAGAGACCTCTATTAAGTATGAGAAAAACATACAACAATCATAGCTATAAGCCGGAAAAGAATAGCATCACCCCAATATGTAAGGTGATTTAGACCACTAAGGAGCATCATGATGCCATGTAAGACCTGTGGTACTAGAGGAAAAGAAGATGCCATGGTCCCACTCCCACATAAATATCGCGCGCTTCGCCTGCGCAGAACGAGAGGGCCCGTGAATGCGAGCCCAAGTAGCCATAAGTGTATGGATGATATCACCCCATATAGTACTAATGCACTGAGACCCAAAAATCTGGACACCCTCAATAGCCTCCGTGCATCTAGCTCTCCAGATCTGCCATGCTGTAATATTGGCAACAATCTCCCAAATGGTGTCAATCCTCTATCTGGGGAGTGTATACTCGGAGTGAGGAACATCCTGCAATAAACCATGCTGGGCAATACCTCTACGAATGAAAATAGCAGAATCTATACCATTTCCCTCATAAAAAAGCAGCGGACCGGACTGGGAGAGCCAAGCAACTGCCCCCCAAGTCACATGCATGGCTCGGCCACTCAATTTGCCCATAAGTTGGGCTACAAAACCCCAAATCTGTTGTGCAGTGCTGCATCCCCATAAACAATGTTCTACAATCCCAGAATTTGCCACACACCTAGGACAGGAAGGTGCTACACCGAAAACCGATCTCCACTGAGAGTTTGAGGCATGACATCCAGAATGTCCAACAATGCGCAGCCCGCCATACTAGTGCAAGTGTGAATGCAATAATTGCAATTAACACAATATGCAAGATTGTCTTTAAAATTGTAAACTTAGCAACATGAGAAGAAGAGAACCAACCCTTCCACTATCATTCCCTTTCCTCTTTCTTTTTTCTCTTCTCTATGTATTCTCAATGAAGTTCTTCAAAGTAGCTCAAAGAACCCACTTTGTTGCAGTGCAACCTGACAATGGTATTGGAGCACATTTCTCACTCCTTAACCTGACAAAATATAAATTTTAAACATGGTTCTACATGGTGCTCACATACATTTCTCATAAGGCAGAATACAAAGGAACAGACTCCTAAAATCTAGGAGGGTTACTATTTTTGAGCAACCCTAGTGGAAATTTCGTGCGTCGTTACGTCCGTAAGCTAAGCAAATGGGAGACTTGTTGAAGCACCTTTGACAAATGTCTATGAGTTGAGATATTTTTAGAGATGAAGTTTGGGGGGGGGGGGGTTGGTTGTGACCACTTAAATTGGGACATATGGCAAGACTATAGATCAAAGTGAGACAAGTGGCCTCACACTTGTCACCTCAGCTCTCCACTTGTCATTATAGCATTTACTTGCCATTATAGCTCATGTCATGTGCATCACAGATGCCATGGACATTTCTAGGGCTAAATCCAGAAGGGGCAAGCAGATAAAGACTATGAACCAGTAGAAGATGGACATGGAGCAGGACTTGGAGCAAAGCATGGATCAGAAGGGCTGTCGGCTGCATGGAGGCTGACATCAGCATGACCAAAGGGCTGTCGGCTGCAGGCCAGAGGGTGCTGGCAGCAGGCGCATCAAGGAATATGGAAGATACCACAGTCGGCTGCATTAAATGGAATTTAATGAATTATGAACTGGCCGACTGCTGGTCGGCCAGTTCCCCACATGCTCCAAGGCCTATATAAAGGCACCTTTGCTCTATGTTGTATTCATTCACTCCCACTAGGGGTGTGAGTCACTAGGGGTCCCATAGGGGACAGAATTTAGGGTTAGCAACCTTTTTATGAAGGCAGCCCATGGCTGTACAGATATGTACCTTTTTGTACCATAGTATATACTGAAATTCCAGCACTTCTCACTCTCTCTCTCTACTCTCTCTCTACCTCCGTTTTTGCATCAGATGGTGCGTTTTTGCATCAGATGGTTTCCAAGAGTGTTTAGGGCTGAAAGAAGACTACCCAGAGCTTCCGCGCGTTACAGTGAGAGCTCCAGATCCATAAATTGGAGCCCTCTCTTCATTTGAGCAGGCTCTCTACCATGTTGGCTCCTCGCCGCCCCAGTTCGCCTTTGCCCTCGCCGCCCCTGTTCGTCGCTGTTAATCTCTCTACTGTCACCGCCCGCAACTGTCTGCCCTCGCCTCTGCCCTTGTTTCGCTGTTCGCTACTGGTTGCCGCCCGCTTTTCGCTGCACTGTTCGCTGCTTGCTTCACTTCGCTGCTCCCTGTTCGCTTCGCGCCTCTGTGCGTAGCCGCCCTCTCTGTTCGCCACCGGCACCCACTACTGCTGGCGCTATGCTGGCCCGCCTGCATGTCTGGTAGGCCCTGTGCCCCCCTCTCCCGTCCCCTCCCGTCCCGTCCCGTCTCCTCCCCTCCCACCCTTGCTAAGGCCCCCCAGACAGTGTATCAAATGTCACATGGTTGTAACTTTGGTCTCATAGGTCACTTTGGCCTTTTGAAGACGTTAATATAACATTTCATTTCATTTCTCTCTCTCCTCAATCTCGAGGAATGGCCCCGAGTCTCCAAGAGAAACTCGAGGCCCTCGAGACGGCAATGAAGGCACTAATCAAGGAGAATAAGAAGACATCCGATTCCAACCTCAATGAGGTGGAGAACAAACTACACCAGCACATCATGGCCCTCGAAGCATGGGTCACGGACCTTGAACAAGAGAACACAGCACTCAAGGAGAAGGTGAGTGCATTGAAAGTGGAACTGGTAGTCGTCAAGAACACCGAGAAGGAAGAAGGGGAGATCAATGAGAACACTCTCACGGCCATCAAAGAAGAGATCTCCAAGGAGATCACAAAGGACATGGAGGGAAAACTCGAAGCCAAGCAGTCAGGTTGGATTGAGGTGGTGAAGAAGAGAATCCGCAAAGAAGTGAGGGAGGAGACTCAAAGGGAAGAACATCAAATCATTCACACCACCATTGAGGAGGAGAAGATGAGGCATGCCCACCGCCTCAACATTCGAGTCACAGGTATAGCCGAGACACCCAACTCCACTCTCGAGAAAGATGGACAGCTTCTATGCATGAAGCTAGGCTACAGGGAAGAGGACCCTCTCCCCTTCACCAAAGCATGGAGAGCCGAGAAAGACTCAACACGCAAGCAAGCCCTCATCCTACAGTTTGTAGGAGAGACGGAGAGGGGTCATCTTCATGAGGAAGAGGGTCATACTACGAGGCTTAGAGGGAGCTCCTATTTTCTTGGATGATGATCTCACGAGGATGCAGCTAGAGCATAGGAGGACTTGCATGCCACAAGTCTTACACGCGAGGAGAGAAGGCAAGAAGGCCTTCTATCGAGATGGTCGGGTCATCATTGATGGCCGGCCCATGGATTAGCGGTCGACTGGAGCATGTTATGGTGGGGAGAGACATCATACTTCTGACAGAGACACATCAGAGCCCACAGAGAGGGCTACCTCGAGTAGAGGGATTCCAGTGGGAGTCAGCATATAGGAGGACCACACGCCAGGGTACCTCGAGAGGGTCGGGGGGAGTAGCAGTTCTATTCAGACGAGAGCTACAGGGGAGACTGAGAGTGGTAGCACAGGATCCAGAGGCCACATACATGTGGATCAGCTTACAGCTCTCACAGGACAGGGTTATATACATAGCCCTATGTTACTTTCCTCCATCAGGATCCTCCTATGTCATTACAGAGGACATGCCACAGGAGGAGGAGACAGGAGCCTCACCATACACTTGTCTCAGAGGAGATTATGCATTATTCTACACTAGGGGAATTATTTCTTACGGGTGACTTCAATGCCCACACACAGAGCAGACAGTGTGAGGTGTATGACTATGATGACATGGAGATCCTCCACCCTGTGGATCCAGAGGAGATAGGGGCTAGTCGGGCATCAAAGGACACTGGACCAGAAAGAGGACATTATGGGGACCACTTACTAGAGTTGGAAGCCAGGCATCGTCTCATTATTTATAACGGGATGCTACAGTGGCCAGGATCAAGAGGGCTGACATGCTTCCCACACGGGGGTCATACACGGACCGGAGGCACGGTGGTGGACTACATTATGGGGTCTTTGGAGGCATCACAGCTTGTCACCTCATTCTCCATCCCACCTTGTCCTATTGGGGCAGATCATACATACTTGGCAGCCGGATCACCAGTATCACCAGCCCCCCACATACGGACGCCACACACTACCATCTACTTCACACATGACATGGCAGACATATACACTAGCAGAGTAGAGGATGGGCTCCTACTCATGGATCCCCTGGCACCTATGGATACCATTACAGCCCAGCTGGCATCACTCCTACACATGGCTGCATTACAGAGCTTCCCACATCGTGTCCACTCAGGAGAGCCTGCAAGATCTGGGACTATGCCCTAGAACAAATGGTATGATGACGAGTGCAGAGCCCTATACTCACGGCTCCGCATACAGAGAGCCTTGGGAGCCATCACAGAGCAGGAGTCGAGGAGAGAGATGAGGAGACTTACTCGCCGCAAAAGGCGGGCCTTCGCAGAGATACAGGAGCTAGAGATCTTCCATTTGTTCATGAGTAGAGATAGCCCTATCTCATGGCAGCACTTCAGAGAGACCCGGACACTCACACCCATTGTAGACCCACAGACATGGCACACATATGCAGAGGGCCTATACCACGCCCCACAGCAGCCACCTATACCTCAGCCCACAGGAGCCTCGACCTACCACAGCTAGCTTCTTTACCCACTCGATGGTAAAGGAAGCTATCCGCCGCCTACAGCATGGTCGGGCCGCCGACCATATGGGCCTATAGGGTGAGCATCTCATATATGCAGTAGATTCTTTGGCTCCTTTTCTTGCACACCTGTTTAACAGGGCACTAGCAGAGGGTTTGCCTACGGAGTGGACGATGCACACCATTGTGCCGATCCACAAAACAGGGGATATGCTCGATCCGAGAAACTATAGGACGGTTATGGTTGGCCACGTGTTGGCCAAACTCTATGGTGCAGTGTTGGAGCAAGAGCTTAGCTTATATGCTGAGCGAGCAGGTTTACGCTCATCAGGGTAGGGAGGCCTCAGGAGAGCTTTCTCTACCACTGACCATGTATTCACTTTGAGATGTATGATTGATCAGGCCAGAGTGAGGAAGAGAAAGCTCTATTGCTGCTTTGTGGATTTCTGCATGGCATTTGACACAGTACCACGAGAGAGGCTCTTTCAGCGCCTGCAGTCTCTTGGCATACCAGCAGATATGACATGGGGCATCTATGCATTATATGAGCAGGTTTTTGGGCGAGTCAGATGCCCAAGAGGTATGTCCGAGACTATTGCTAGCACCATTGGGGCGAAGCAAGGATGCCCACTTTCCCCCACGATATTTGGGTTATACATTGATGAGGTGGCTGACTTCATTACACGGGGAGGCAGAGATGGAGTTGATCTAGCAGGTACCTCAGTACATATTATGCTTTATGCTGATGATATTGTATTAGTGTCTCAGTCTCCAGGAGGTCTACAGCAGCATCTACATGCACTCGATGATTTCTGCACACAGAGGGGTCTTACTATGAACCTTGGGAAAACCAAGGTTATGGTCTTTCATACATCAAGACAGGGCAGGAGTCAGCTGACATTCACTCTCGCAGGACGCCATGTGGAGGTGGTGACATCATACGTGTACCTAGGGGTTGTATGGAGCAGCGGTATGGGCGCCAGGACTTGCTACCCATTGGTGGACATAGATAGAGAGACCACAGGCCCTCATGATGGCACGCATGATACGCAGCAAACTGCCAGTACCTCATGACATTATCCGAGCAGAGTTTGCTGCACCTCTTATGATGGTAGAGGCCATATTCCAGACTATATGCCTGCTAGACAGATTCAGAGAGATGCCACAGGACAGATTGTCATACAGAGCTTTTGAGGCATCTAGACAACTGGCTGAAGCAGGAGACAGAGGATCATGGTATGCACAGGTCACACATTGGTTCTCACAGCATGGCCTAGACATGGATCATCTACCACCATTCCAGTATGACAGGGATGCACCACATATCCGTCTCTCTCATAGTGAGAGGAACAGAGTATTGAGACAAGACCTATGGCAGCTCTATACACGAGAGACATGGATATCACCTACACAGCCTCTTCCACCGAAGATGCTATACTACAGAGATCACTTCATGAGTATCACTGATGATGGATTTATAGAGAGGCCTAGATACATGGAGGGCTTTTTACCACACGGCTCCCGAGTAGCTATTGGTCAGCTTAGAGTCTCATCACATCGATTGGAGATTGAGACTGGCAGAGCAACACGGATCCCCCGAGAGGAGAGGGTATGCAGATTGTGCAGAGAGGAGGTGCAGAGTGAGGAGCATTATGTATGCAGATACAGAGCATATACAGCCATTAGAGAGAGATATCCCATTTTATTCAGAGAGGCACAATTACTCTCCAGAGAGCAGAGACACTCAGAGCCCGCAGGAGACAGAGGACACCTGGCTTTCGGACACCACGCCTATACCAGAGAAAGATGACAGAGATCAGAGCTCAGTTTCACAAAGAGGGTGCGGAGCGACTGGCTCGCTTCAGAGCAAACCCAAGCATGTTCTTCAGGGAGCTGTGGACACCCCCTTCATTGATGTATACCATTCTATACCCCCAGTATGGTACAGGATGGAGCTAGCTAGGTTGCATATCATGATTGTATACTCCATGCATATATCTTTGCATTCTCCTAGTAGTAGAGCTCCATCACCTCCCCCACTCATTGTACTTATTGCACACCCAGATTCAGCTTTTTAGTTCAGTACTTTTTCATTTTGTTGGGATGACAGAGGATACCCCACATAGGTACACTGATTTGTCTCATAGGCCGAGTTCGGTCTTTTGGAAGACGTTAATAAAATCTTTCTTTCTTTCTTTCTATGGAGAGTCTCTACACTACTTCACTAAAGGGATACTCTTACCTCTAGCTTTTCTATGGCGGTATTCTTGCTATTTCAAGTGTACTTGCCACTATACTTGCTGTACCAATCATTGTACGTCTTGTACCGCCACTATACCTACTATACCAATGATTATAGTGCCTGTACTTGCTGTACCAATCAATGCACTTATTGTACCAATCATTTTACCTATTGTACCAACCATTGTATGTACAATTGTACTTGATGTACCACCACATGTACCTACTTCCTATTTTTGTACCTCTTTGTACCAACTCTATTGGTGCTGCCCTAACTTGTTTTCGTTGTGCGTGGTGCTGCCGAACAACTCCTTCATGGTGCCTAGGATGGTGCCTGTCACCATTTGGTCCCTTCACTAGCCTTGACCAGTGTTTTACACACTGAGCAAAACCAAGGTGTGAACAGGGATTTTTCCATAGAAGAAAGCTGGAGCATTTACCGGCAAAGTTTGTCTTGAAAGATGGCAACAGAGCATAAGCAGCATGGGATTTTATTCATCAAAGTGACTTATAAAGTTTATAAGTCAGTGTGTTCACACATCATTAAATACGGGCTGCTCATATGATTATTTTGGGATGGACAGGTGGACAAAAGGAGGCGCCTACTTGAAACTTGGCCAACAAGTTAGGGAAAAGAATAAAACTAGTATTTTTGGGCACATCCACTACTTTTGGCAGAGAGAGAAAAGCACTTCAAATATAGCTGGTCGACTTAATGAAAAAGGGGATTGGGGCCTCTCTTTTGGGCATGCGCTCCCATCCCCAGCCAAGGCAATCGCTCTCTCTCTCTTTGCGCAGCCGTACAGTTTCCCCCTCTCTCCTGGTGCAACCGTACAGACTTTCTCTACGCTGGCCGTTCAATGGTACAGCAACTCTCTCTATGCTGGCCGTACAGACGCTGAGGACTTCTTGTGTGCAGGCCGTACAACAAATAGATGGTGTTCTCCTAGTGCTGTCCATACAACCAGCGGGTACAGCTAGGCTGCCTTACGCTGGACGTACAGAGCTTCAGTACTCGATTTTTCAGCAGTTGTACAGTAGTAGTACAGCCGTACAGGTTGTTGGGGGTAAAGGCATTTTGCCCACCCTTATAGTGTGTAATAGCCCATAAGTTGTATAGAACATAGTACACTTAGTACTTTTAATGTACTAAGTGCACTATGTGTACTAGTGCAAATATACATGTGTGATAGGGTAGTCACACACTCACACTCTTGACTACATGTCTCTCTCTCTCTCTCTCTCTCTCCCTTCTTCTCAGTGTATGTCTCCCACATGAAACCCTAACTCTAATCTCCCTTCAACTGGTATCAGAGCAGGTCGTTGAGACAACAGGTCGTTGCAGTCCAGAGAAGGTCACGTGTGTGTAAGGAAGGCGTTGCAGTTTTTTTTGGCAGAGCCTGGAGAAGAAGCGCAAGGAGTCAACGTGTAGGGCAGGCGTGTGCTGGGCGCAGTCTGTGTGCGCGTTGGGCAGCGACTACGTTGGGCAGCGACTACGTAATGGCGGCGCAAGTGTGCAACCAACCGCTGCCGTCGACCATCAGCTGTGAGGAGTAGCCGGGACAGCCGTGGGGCAGCGTCCAACAGCCGTGAGAAGAGTCTGTGTGAGCGAGCTGGGATAGCGTGAGGATCTTGAGGACCGCCTTGAGGAGTTTTCGCGCACAGCTGGAGAAGTCGAGCGCCATGCGGGAGAGGCTTCGTTCCATCATCGCCGCGCAACTCGCCTTACGCGGGCTCCTGGCACGCGAAGTACAATGACTTCGCCTACATCTACGCATCTCGTCGTCATCGGCAAAAACTCACACAACGCCTCCATCTCTGCCTCAACCTGCGCTTGAGAGATAAGCTCTCGCCTTTAGGCATGCGCACCTTCCTGCAATCCGACTCTGACCGTTTGTAATCACCGTCTTCAACCTGTAGAGCTATGCGTGTCATCCCCGCTTTGTTCCTGAACCCTTTGTTGCTGACCTGAGTCGAGTCAGACTTCTGCAGCACGCCTGAAGAGCCCTCCATCTGCACAGTTTTTCTGCAGCAGCATCAGCCAGTTCACACGGCTATCCAGCAAAGGGGCATTCACAATAGCAGCACCTCATCAGAGCAAATACGACTCCCCCCCTTTTTCTGCAACAGAAATCAGCTGATTTCAGAGGTATTTGCCTTAAATTTGTTTTTGGGATTTGCAATTGCGCAGGTACAATCATCAATTGAGCAGGTACAGGTTCAAATTGCTCAGATTTTGAGCAAAATTGGCAACAATTAGGTGACATTGGTCACATTCCGCGTCAATTTGCAGGAAATTGGATGTCAAAATTTGGGGCTTTTGATGTAATTGTGCCATTGGGCATTCATACATGCTGTATGATGTGAGCAATCTCACATTTGGGGCAAAATTGCAGGAAATTGGAGTGCAAATCAAAGGGCTTTTGTGCCAATTTGGTTGATTTGCATGCAGGCACTGGCATTTGATGCTTTGGGCAATGTGTTGATGCCTGTCAAGCACTCAATGTGCCATTAAATCAAGGGGCTTTTATGTATTGGATGTATATGTGGCCAGGGGGAAGCATTGTGAAGACTCTGGATGCCTTCATGTGCGTTAATGTACCATGTATGATCAGAAATTGATCTTGAATCAAGGGGCTTTTCAAGATTTTATGCTTGTTGAGCTTGGCAAAGCAGCAGGGAAGACTTTTATGCCTTGAACGCTCAGAAATCCACTTGCAGTCAAGGGGCTTTTGCTCAATTTCTGTCCGGGACTGTTGTATGCAGTGGTGAGGACTGTCAAGGTCTGATTTTCACTCATTTGGACAGCCAGGAGAGCATTTTCAGCTGCTGTACTTGCTGGTACAGATTTGGTACATCATTGGTGAGCACTTAGTACTGTTGTACAGTACTTTGGAAGGGGAACAGAGCACATCTAAGGTGCTGTCCTAAATCTGTAGCAACCAGATTTTGGTGATTTTATCACATTCAGTGGGAGTAGAGTTGCATTGGTGCTTCCGCAGTGGGAGATAAACTTTGGGAGAACAACTGTGAGCACTTTGTGTGCTTTGGTGCAGTGTTTTGCACATCTTGCATGGAGTCAGGCATTGACTGTATCAAGGGTTGCATATTGCTATGGCAACCACAGGTGAGAGCTCTTCATTGCTTCACATCAAGAAGCTTGAAGGCTCACATAATTATGACATTTGGCAAACCCAGTGCTATAATGTGTTGCTCCAGAAGAAGCAGCACAAGCCCATCAAAGAAAGGGGTGTAAAGCCCGCTTCTCTTACTGCTGAAGAATGGGAAGATATGGATGAGCTAGCAAGATCCACTATCATGTTGTCTGTGTCAGACACTTTACTTTCAGCATTCGTGAAGAGAAGACAGCTTGGGGAATGTGGCAAAGATTGCAGGACTTGTATGCCCAGCAAAGTGCTTCATAGGTCTTCAAATGAAGGAAGGGGCGTCTATGACAGCAAAGTGCCTCAAGCAAAGTGTATTGGTTGAAGAAACTCATAGGTCTTCAAATGAAGGAAGGGGCGTCTATGACAGCCCATCTAAATGAGTTTAATGGTGTTGTCAGCCAGGTCATCAATCAAAAGTTGGCAATGGACGATGAGTTCAAAGCCACCTTTCTCTTATGCACTTTGCCAGAGAGTTGGGACACATTCAGGACAGCCACTAGCAATTCAAATGCTATGCTGTCATATGCAGATGTGGAGGGTGCTCTTCTTCAAGAAGAGATGAAGAGGAAGAACAATTCTGTTGGAAAGTCCAATGCAATGAATGCACGTGGGAGATCCCAGCAAAGGGGTAAAAGCCAAGAATGGGGAAGGAGCAAGTCCCGCTCCAAAAAGGACTTGGAATGCCATTATTGTGGCAAGAAGGGACATATCAAAAAGCAATGCTACAAATGGAAGAATGATCAAAGAAAAAGGCAAAGGAAAAGACAAAGACAAAGATGAAGCCAAAGATGCAAAGCCAAAGGGCAAAAGTGGAGTCAAGATTGAAGAAGTCAATGTGTCACATGCAAGTGACAGTGAGGATGAAGTCCTATTCACGTCTTCACTTGATGCCCATTCACTTCTTGCAAGAGATGGTCATGGTATGCACTCATGGATCATTGATTCAGGTGCCTCCTTTCATGTCACAGGTTGCAGAGACTTGTTTGTCAGTATACTGCTGGCAATGAAGGAGTAGTTTATTTGGGTGACAACCATGCATGCAAGATTCTTGGCAGAGGTGATGTGAGGCTTGTGTTTTCAGATGGCTCACAGCTTATTCTCCATGGTGTCAGGCATGTGCCTGAGATCAAGAAGAACCTGCTTTTCTTCACGGTGATCTCCATGAGGAGATATATATGCAACAGCCATAGGGTTATGCAGTGAATGGAAAGGAGAAGCTTGTATGCAAGCTGAAAAAGAGTCTTTATGGGCTCAAACAGGCACCAAGGGAATGGTATCATAAATTTGATACATTCATGAAATCCCAGGATTTCAGGAGAAGTGCATAGATCACTGCTTATACACCAAGAAAGCTTTGGATGGCAATCTATTGATCCTCATCTTGTATGTTGATGATATGTTGATTGCCGGGAAATCTCGTAAAGAGATGGATGCCTTGAAGAAGAGGCTGCATCAGACCTTTGATATGAAGGATTTGGGTGATGCAAATCACATTTTGGGTATGCGGATACTTCGAGACAGAAATCAGCATGTGTTGTATTTGTCTCAGAAGGAATACATTGGCAAAGTTTTGCAGAGGTTCAATATGGATGGGGAAAAGAAGACTAGTACTCCTTTGCCTCCATATGTGAAACTCAGTGCTATGGACAGCCCACAGTCGGATAGTGACAGGGCTGATATGGCCAAGATTCTGTATGCTTCAGCTTGTGGCAGTCTCATGTATGCCATGGTTGCTACCAGGCCGGACATTGCATTTGCAGTGGCAATGGTTTCTAGATACATGGCCAATCCTAGCAAGAAGCATTGGGAAGCAGTGAAAGGTGTCATGAGATACCTGAAGGGCACACAGGATATGTGCATTTGCTTTGGCAAACAGGATGCATTAGTGCATGGTTACACGGATTCGGATTATGCCGGTCATCCAGATAACCGGAAGTCTACTACCGGTTATGTGTTTACATTCACAGGAGGTGCTGTGTCATGGATATCCAGGATGCAGAAGTGCACTGCCTTATCTACTACAGAGGCCGAGTATATTGCAGCCACAGAGGCTTGCAAGGAGGCATTATGGCTATCTCGGTTAGTGGTTGATTTGGGTTATACAGGGGATATTCCATTGTTGCATTGTGACAGTCAGAGTGCCATCCAGTTGGCAAAGAACCCTGTCTTTCATGCAAAGACGAAGCATGTGGATGTGAAGTATCACTTCATCAGAGAGGTGATAGAGAACAAGCAAATTCAGCTTGTCAAGATTCATACGGATGACAACCCGGCTGATCTGTTGACAAAGAGTTTGCCTCCAGAGCGGTTTGCTCATTGCAGACACTTGATGGGCATTGGATGAGGCCAGTTTCAGCCTTGATATGGCCTTGTATATTAGCATGTACATGCTAATTTTTCTTTTCCTTCATTTAAGGGCACTTTGCCTTTAAGTGGGAGGTTGTTGGGGTAAAGGCATTATGCCCACCCTTATAGTGTGTACTAGCCCATAAGTTGTATAGAACATAGTACACTTAGTACTTTTAATGTACTAAGTGCACTATGTGTACTAGTGCAAATATACATGTGTGATAGGGGAGTCACACACTCAGACTCTTGAGTTGACTTATCCCCACATGTCTCTCTCTCTCTCTCTCCCTTCTTCTCAGTGTATGTCTCCCACAAGAAACCCTAACTCTAATCTCCCTTCACAGGTCCACACGTGTGGCGTCAATCAGCACCGTTTCTCTCTCTTAGATCTGGCTGATCATCTGGCTGTGTTTGATGCCTGTTCGTGGGCTGTTTGGGGGATTGTTTGACAGCTCTTTGAAGCTGTAAAAAGCTTCTATCTCAATAAAGAAGTACCTAGGGGGGGGCGGCCATTCCGGCTTAGTGCAGTGTTTATTCATAGTTCTTGTGGTTTCCTGCTATGTGTTCTCTGTCTGAATACTTGGAGAGTTGTGTCCTTTTGTTCCGGGTCTCCGCTACTTGTGACAGTGGTATCAGAGCATAGGCTTTTCCAGACTGTTTGGAAAAGAGGGGAGAGACTCGGAAGAGTTTTCTCATTGCTTCAATACTACGGACATGACAGCACTATTGGGATACAACATCAAAACATTGTTCGAGAACATGCCTGCAGAGTTCCAGAAGACTCTAGATGCCCGGTGGAGTTATATTCAGAGCAGCTAGACAAGCTCCTTGGACAGTTGGCCACACAAGAGTCCTTGCTAAGAAAATATCGACGCTACCCATACGTAGATACACTATTGTCTAGAAAGGTAGCTCAAGATCAGTCGGTTATAGACCTTTTCGGAGATCTAGCCCAAATGTATGCCGAAGATTGTGTAGACTTGGCTTTCAAATCTCTCTCGGAGGACGACGACATTCAGCTACAACCAAACGGTGATCTTCTCATCCTAAAACCTCCTGAGCAATACCGAAAACGCACACCAGAGGATTTGGATGAGCAGTCCTGCTATGAGAAGAAGAGACCTCGTTTGCCTACTGTGACGTCTCCTGAAGAGCAACAGAAGACTGAAGATCCTCACCCAGCATCTCTTGAGTCTGAGGAAGGAGTAGCACATCAAACGAAGCCCCAAGCAACTGTGAAACAGCTTATGTGCATGGGTGGTAATCCTAGTGAGTGATTCTATGAAATCATGGAAGGGTGGTAACCTTGGTGAGAGTGTCGCATGAACTCTGGGAAGGGTAGTTGCCCTGGTGAGTGAAGTCTCATGGAAGGGGAAACCATGGCGAGCATGTTTGGTTTCATGGAAGGGTCATTGCCCTGGTGAACCATATGGACATGTGAAGCATGTTTTGGCCTGGGCATGCCGTGGTACAACAACCGTACAACCCTCTCTCTCTACGTTAGCCATACAGTGGTGCATGTACTACTGCTGAAAAATCGAGTAATAAAGCTCTATATGGCCAGCGTAAGGCAACCCAACTGGTCTACTTGTTGGTTGTACGGACAGCTCTAGGAGCACCACCTATTTTCTGTACGGCCTCCCACACAAGTCGTCCTCAGCATTTGTATGGCCAACGTAGAAATGAAATGATATATTAACGTCTCTAAGAGGCCATAATGGCCTATGAGACCAAAACTGAGAGTACATCTGAAGTTGGTGTCTCATCAAAGAGGACAACTAAATGAGACTAAAAAGTACAATAAAATGATTGTTCTACAGTTATAAGAAGAATTGTATGGCCAGCGTGCTGTATGGTTGCCGTACAGGTCCACACGTGTGGCATCAATCAGCACCTTTTCTCTTTCTCAGATCTGGCTAATCATCAGGCTATGTTTGAGGCCTTTTCGTGGGCTGTTTTGGGGACTCTTTGAAGCTGTTTGGTCTTGCTGAAATTTTGGAAAATCCGGGGTTATTCACACCCGCACCTTGCTAAAAAGCTTCTATCAAGTACTTAGGGGGGGTCGGCCATTCCGGCTTAGTGTGGTGTTTATTCATAGTTCTTGTGGTTTCCTGCTATGTGTTCTCTATCTGAATGCTTGGAGGGTTCTGTCGTTCTGTTCCGGGTCTCCAGTACTTAGATCTGTTCTACACCGGTTTTATAGCTACCCAAGTTTGTATTTCACCGATGTTTTGGATTTATGGTATACGTGGAAGTATTTTTTCCTTCAGCTGAGTTTTTCTATCACATACGGCATTATGAAGACCCGTGGTGATGGAAAAGATTAGTACCCTCACGGGAAGAGATTGTCATGTGCACACATGGACATGTCATTTTTCTAATTAGGCAACAGATTAAACAATAGGATTAGTAGGAGGCAGTCCAAGGAACAGGCCAGGACCTTGTTGGCCAATATGAGGAGCAATCGGCCAGGATCAATCCTACCTTGCTCTTGGGAAAACCGTTCCAAGGGGGTGGAGCAAGGATGCCAGGATCAACCTCGGGAAGGAGACCATCATAGTGTTCAGGGACATGGCATGAAGGCAAGGGGACAAAGTGGAATAGATGTATAGGACTCATGGAGTGGAGTCAGAGACATGGCAAGGTTTTTAGTCAAAAGGTTACTGGGAAGGAAAGATGACAAATTTTACACTCCATGAGGAGACAAGGGGATAATGCCAGTCATCCAAGGTCAAAGGTTGGAATCTCGTTATCGAGTTTAGGAGGGGATATCATGTGCACACATGGACATGGCAATTTTCTAGGCTAAGTCTTGATTACACATGTAGGAATAGCGGTAGCAATCAAAGGAACAAGCCAAGACCCTGTTGGCTAGTATGAGGAGCAGTCGGCCAGTACTGATAACCCACATGTGTGAAGGTGCCTCTTTATTGACTAGATAAGCAAGTCGTAGAGCAGACCGACAACCGGAAGGGCTGACCAACCAATAAGTGGAAGCCCAAAAAAGGCTAAGCAAGGTTCACTTGTTATTCATCTTCCCCCAGATGGGGCAGATCATAGGGTAGGTCAAGAGTCACCTTTTTGATAGGCCGAAGGCCATAAATCTTATACAGTTTTGTGTAAAATAGAGCTTTGTCTCTCCTCTGTATCTTTGTTGGTGATTCACATCAGGGTTCCTATTTAGTTGCTTAGGGGTAAAAGAAGACACATAGAGCCTCTGTGTATGTGACAGAAGTGATTTACACATATTCATGGTATTTTGGGACCTCTTTTGATGAGCCCGTGTGTATGGTCGAATCATGGCTGAATATGGATAATCTGGCATCTCCCGTGGGAGATTAAGGCTCTCAAAGCTTGTACATGATATTTTTCTCCCTAGGTAATAAAATACTCCAAAAGGGGGGGCGGGGGGTGGTCAGCCCATCCCGGCATCTATGTGGTGTTAGATGTGTACACCTCTCTTTCACAGTTTTGTGGAATTAAGTGGGATATGTTTAAGGTTGTGGCCAAATTTAAGGGTCTAATTGCATTGATGATCAAGTATTTTGTGAAACCCCTTCTACCCCAACTAGGAGTTAATTACAAACATAAAGAGAATGCGGGGGAGAGGGAGAGCTTGAGTCTGTTGCAAACAAACACACACAAGAGAGAGAAATGGATGGTTGAATTTCCTTCTATCTTCATCTCTTCTCTATAACCATAAAACTAACTAGATAAGAGTACATACTATAAGGGAAAGTAATCTCCTACTATACCATACGATGGTCAGTCCATAGTGTGAACCCGACTATATGAACTGGCACTATAACTATGTCATACTCTTGTAATCTAAATATGGTTCACATAGCTTGTCATCTACACTGGTAGCATATCAACCATAATATCTCCAACCAAGCCAGTGGCATAAGTGCTGAAGCTATCAACCAAACGGGTCATCAATGTCCATAGCACTAGTTGAGATCGATATCTCAACACTCCCCCTCGAGCTCAACTCCACACACTGCACTCCAAGTAAGCTCCTAAACCTATGGAGCTTCTTTGTACCAAGTGCCTTCATGAAGATGTTAGCCACCTGATCCTCTGTGCTGACATATACCAGATCTACATCACCTGCTAGAACCTTCTCCCTCATAAATTGATAATTCACCTTAATGTGCTTCATCCTGGCATGGTATACTGATTTACTGGCCAGCTCTATGTGCTACTCATGTTGTCGCAACAATAAATGACAACGGCCCCGAACATTCATCGAAAAAGAAGGTTGTAAAACCATGGACGCTCCTGCTCGCTGAAGCTCCCGCCTCCACCCTGCTCTGCGCACATTCGCTCCCCCCCCTCCTCCTCGCGCCTTCCTTCCGCCCCCCGCTTGCTCCCCTCTGCTCGCCGCTGCGCCCCCCCTCTCCTTCCTCGCTGCTGCGCCGCCCCTCGCGCCTTCCCCCCCCTCTTCGCCATTTCGCCATCCCCCCCCGCTGCCGCCTGGTCGCCATCCCCCCCCCGCTGCCGCCTGTTCCCCCCCGCTGCCGCCTGTTCGCCATCCCCCCCGCTGCCGCCTGGTCGCCATCCCCCCCCCCCGCTGCCGCCTGTTCCCCCCCGCTGCCGCCTGGTCGCCATCCCCCCCCCCCCCCCCCCGCTGCCGCCTGTTCGCCCCCCCGCCTCTTCGCCTCCTCTCGCCCGCCTCCTTTCAGCAGCGCCCCGCCCCCCTCCTTCTCGCGTTGTCGCCGCCCCCCCCCCCCCTCTGGGCCTCTCCTCCCCTTTTTTGCGCCGCCCCCCCCCTCCCTCCTCTGTCGTGCTGCTTTTCACCCCTTGGGGGTTTTTGTTTTTTTTCCCTCATCGTCATCCGTCCTTCCGCCTCTTGGTGTGCAGCCCGCTTCTTGCAGGTTTTCCGCTTTCGCCTCGCCTTCGCTTGAGCTTCAGACTCTGATGGAGACTCCTCCCGCCTCGCCTCAGAGGGACTCTTCCGCAGCCCCCTCGCCCGCCCCCGAGGTCATCCCCATCAGGCTTTCTCTTTCGCCGGAAGAGGAAGCGAGCCTCACCGCAGAGGTGGAACGCCTTCAGGCTCACTCCACCATCTGCCGTATAGTCGGCACTCGCCCCAGCAGAGGGGAGATCAGGGATCTACTTCAGGCTCGCCTTCTTGCAGATGTGGGCAAGATCCTTGATGCACAGCTCTTGGGCCGGGGACATTATCAGATCGAGTTCGAGGCCGCCCAGAGCGTTGCCAAGGTCCTTGCCATGAGTCCTCTGGATATCAGGGGTGCTCGGGCTTTCTTCAGGCCTTGGCAGCATGGATTTGACCCAGCTGCGGGGGCGGAGCAGGGAGAGCGCCTCTTCCATATTACAGTTTGTTTCCCTGGTCTCCGCCGGGAGTATCTTCCGCTCCTCTCCAGGCTCGGAGCATTGGTGGGCTCGGTTCTTGAGACGGGCCCCTCAGCAGCTTCAGTGGTGGCCAGAGCAGCTGGGCTACCTTCGGTCAGAGTGTTGGTATCTGACATCTCCTCCCTTCCTAAGGTCATTCAGCTACCTAGGATAGGGGGGGGGGTGGATAGATCAGAGAGTGGAGTTCTCGGGGCTCCCGAACCAGTGCTTCATTTGCAGGCAGGTCGGTCATTTGGCCAAGGCCTGCCCTCGCAGGAGACCTCGGCCCTCACCACAGCAGCAGGCCACGGATGGCCCGCCCACAGATTCGGCTCGGCAGGCTGCCTCAGGGACACCTGCTCAGGCCACAGAGACCTCGGAGTGGCAGCCTGGACAGGGGCGCCGTCGAGGGAGACAGCCACAGCAGCACGCCCAGGTACCGCTGCAGCAGCAGCAGCCACAGTCTCAGCCTCACTGGGTTCCCGTGAGGAACAGATTTGCTCCCCTTCAGGAGGAGACCCCTGCAGCGACCGAGGACCAGGAGATGCCAGCTCCCCCTCCTTCACCTCCCCCACACCCATCCCCTCCCACCGCCTCGCTTCCACCATCGCCTCCTCCCGCCCCCGCTCCGGTCTCGGCAGCGGCTCCCTCTCCTCCTCCCTCGCCTCCCCCTCCTCCCCCTCCGCCCGCCTCGCCTTCCCGGGAGGTCCTGGCAGCTCCCTGGCGCTCACCTGCAGTCCGGAGGTCGCTGAGCACTGACCTCGCTCGAGCATCACAGAGGAGACCTATGCCGATTAGGGCCTCACGGATTTCATCTATCCGCAGTCGGCTGAGTCGCCTCGGCATTCGACAGCGCTCGGCGGCGTTTGATTATACCTTCACACGGCTTTTTGGAGCAGAGGGCCCCCATGAGCCAGCACCCATCCGAGTGCATGTAGTGATACCTCCGGCCCGCGGGGAGGAGGCACTAGACTCAGCGGTGGCCTTCTCGTTCCCTCTATGTGGACCTTGTGACCGGGAGTGGACTCTAGAGCTCGCTCTCAGCACGTTGAAGACTCAGGCAGTTGAGTTTTCTCATCACATGAGCGATTTGGAGGTTACAGATGTGCTAGGCCGACTTTGGGAGTTGGCTCATTTTGTCTTGGATCCCGGGGGTGTGGATACATCCGGGATTCGGCATTTGGTCGTGCGCATAGTTGCAGATTTGGCACGCGACCCAGGATATGTGAGTATTCACGAGGTTACTATGTCAGAGCAGGAGGCAGTCGCCATGGGTCACAGCCACTGGCGCCTGATCCGGGATTCTTGCAGTACACCGGGTGGGCAGACTCGCAGCCGTTCGGATGGGGACTACTCTCCATCCAAGCCGCTTGCGAAGGCCCGCCGCACGGCTGAGACAGCATCCACCTCAGTAGGACATCCATGAGGATCATCTCATGGAATGTACAGGGCCTTGGCGGAGCACACTTTATACGCTATCGAGGCTGCTTGAGGCAGGAGTTACAGAGATGCCTGGTTGGTGGCAGCATTGACATTCTGATGATGCAGGAGCACCACTTGGGTGAGAGCAGGATCCGGAGATATGGTTCGGTGATGCCTGGTAGATGGGACACTTTCTGGTCTGCAGGGTTTGGTCCTTTGGGTGGACAGGGAGGAGTATGCATGGTTATTGCAGATGCATGGCGGCAGGCCATTGTGGATCGAGGGATCATTGTGCCTGGTAGAGCACAGTATGTCATTCTGAGGATGCATGATGAGCTATTGGGTGTGCTCAACATCTATGCGCCCAATCATGCTAGTGCCAGAGCAGAGTTCTGGACTCAGGTTACAGATGCATTGCCAGAGGCCGCACATTGGTGTGTTGGGGGAGACTTCAGCATGCTTGAGGACCCGGCAGATCGGGTGGGAGGCAGTCATGTTACAGTGCACGGCACGGAGCTTGCAGCTTGGGACCGGTTTTGTATGACACTGAGGATCACTGATGCATGGCAGCATGGGGCTTTCTCCCGGTCTCAGGACAGTCTTAGTTTCTCTCGGTCGGATCGCCGGCAGGGAGGGACTAATCTATCTCGGATTGATCGCTTTTATGTGGGCGATTGGTTGGGGGAGCGAGGGGGCTCCGTCGGCATTCTTGCTGGCACCTCATTTTCAGATCATGCGCCAGTTATACTGACTTTGGAGGAGGGGACACAGGAGCCCAACTTGCAGTTGAGGATCCCAGAGAGGGTACTTGCAGACCCCAGTCTCGCTGAGGACATTGAGAGGATCTGGCATGATAGTCAGTGCTCTGACCAGGATGCAGCGGGCCAGTGTGCCCAGGGACTCATTGATCTTAGCTCTTTTCTACACGCTGCAGCTTTGACACGACTGGGAGAGATTCGCGAGCGGGAGCAACGGCTGAGACGCAGCCTTGCTTCGCTACAGCGCCTCCAGGAGCAGCAGCCTGCATGTGAGTGGGTGGCGTCCCAGCTGAGCCAGGCACGCCAGGAGGTTAGAGAGGCAGAGGAGCAGAGACATGAGTTTTACTATCGTCGTCAGGCCTCTCAGTGGACGCAGCTTGGTGATAGAGTGACTGGGGAGTTTTTTGAGATCACTGGACCCCGTCATGCGCGAGCAGGGGTTCGCCAGCTTGGTAGACCGGATGGATCGATAGCTACTGAGCTCGGGGAGATCAGAGCCATTGCCACTGCTTTCTATCGTGACTTGCTTTCAGCGGAGCCAGCCACTGAGGATCGAGATGTATGCAGACAGACTGTGTGGGCCCATGTGCAGAGGAGGGTCAGAGACCATATGCGCACAGTTCTAGGTGCGCCTCTATCAGAGATTGAGCTTGCCGAGGCCTTGAGGGTCCTGCCGCGACATAGTTGCCCAGGGGAGGACGGACTGACGCCGGCCTTTTTTATGCGCTATTGGGACCTTTTGGGGCCAGGCCTCCGCAGGGGCTTTCAGCATGTTTTGGACACTGGGGTGATGCCGCAGAGCTTTTCAGAGGGCTTGATCTATCTTATCCCCAAGGGGGAGGGAGTATCGGATGACATTCGGCATTGGAGGCCTATTACGATCCTCAATACTGTATACAAGGTCTTGGCAAAGGCCTTGAGTTTGAGGATCCAGCCCTTCCTGGGGGAGTTGATTCATGCTACTCAGACAGGATTTGTCAAGGAGCGCAGTATCCTTGACAACATCTTTACTTTCTGGGAGGCGACGGCCCGAGCTAGGTTTCTTGGCGAGGACTTGGTCGTGATGCTTCTCGATTTTGAGAAGGCATACGATAGAGTTGATTGGGGATTCTTAGAGGGCACTATGCTACGCCTGGGCTTTGAGCCAGGATGGATCAGAGGGGTGGCAGCTTTGTATTCCACAGCTCGCAGCCAGGTGCTGATTGCAGGAGGTCGGGGGCCGAGTTTTGAGCTGACCAGATCAGTCCGTCAGGGGTGTCCTCTCGCCCCTTTCCTTTTTCTCTTCTTTGCGGAGGCTATGAGTATGTATTTGACGGCAGAGGAGGTTGGTTTGAGAGGACTTCAGCTCCCAGTCCGGGGGGAGGATTTGCTTGATGCTGAGTTTGCAGACGACACGGGCTTATTTTTGCATGGCCAAGAGGCCAATCTTATTCGGGCAGAGCAGTCGCTCCAGGTTTTTAGTGCAGCTTCGGGAGCATTGATCAATTGGCGCAAGACAGTGGCCTTTTGGATCAGTAGTGCTCCCACTCCGGCATGGAGTCCGGACCCCGGTTTTAGATGGATTCCTCCCGGCACAGCAGTGCGGTATTTGGGATGCCAGATTGGCCTCGATTTGTCACCTGAGCAGCAGATTGCCCCGCTTCTTCTGAGCATTCGGAAGAAGCTATTGTATTGGAGTACAGCTCGACTATCCTTGGCTGGGAGGGTGGTGGTGGCAAATCAGGTGCTGTTAGCGACTATGTGGTACATTACGTCTTGCTGGATTTTCTCGAGCTCTTGCATCAGCCAGGTACAGAGGCTGATCAGGAACTTTCTGTGGTCTGGGCGGGACGGTCAGCCAGCTCGGGCAAAGGTTGCATGGGCAGTTATTACGCTTCCGCTGGCTCAGGGCGGTTTGGGCATTATAGATCCAGTCGATCAGAGTAGAGCCTTATTGGGGAAGCTTATTGTCCGGGGGTTGCTTCCAGGCACTGAGCCTTGGAAAGAGCTCCTCTTGCAGCGACTGCAGGCCCGGGCGCCTCCTGCAGGGGGTACTTGGGCACCAGAGATTCGCTGGATATTCATAGAGATGAGGAGGACAGGCCTCAGTAGAGGATGGGAGGACAGATTTGCTTTGAGTATCCTGAGAGCTTGGGAGCTGCTGAGACCGGGGCTCTCTCAGCGGCCTCCGTCTAGTGTTGAGGAGCGGGCCAGGCAGCCGCTCATCTGGAGCCCAGCGGTTCGTACAGAGCAGGGTCATATGCTGGGTTCTCGGCCTCGTCTAGCCTGGGGACCTTTAGCGGCAGGCCCAGCTCGTAGTTTTGGAGACTGGCAGGCTTTCTGCAGTCTACCAGAGGAGACCCAGGTGGAGAGGCTGAGTCACTTCAGAGGGGGGTTGATTATGAGGGATGATATTCAGGAGGCACTTACAGAGGAGTGGTTCACACCTCTCGAGCCAGTGGCCCCACGGTGGATGGGTGCCTTCACACAGTTGGAGATCCTGATTGCTGTCAGAGCTAGCACTGAGGATGGCAGATGCCTCTATTATGAGATTCAGGATGAGGGCCGACTCCAGAGAGTGGAGGTGGAGTCGCCTTTGGTTGCAGAGTGCACCTTTTAGAGGATTCGGGTAGTGGCTGCCGCTTCTCGGAAGTGGCATATTGACCCCGACCCTGCTGACGTGCTCCCGGATTGGCGTATATGGGCATATGCAGCGCGCCCCTTGGCCCGGCTACAGTGGGACCCCCGAGAGTATGAGTGGCATGATCCTTATGCATCCCTTGAGGCCACAGAGATCACATTTTTCCAGTATACTGTTCGGCTGGGACGGCATATTTTGACGGCGAGGAGGACGGTTTCTCCAGCGGCAGCGGGGCATTGGCGATTGCAGGGACTATCACAGGAGTTCCTGGAGGATTTCTGGGCTAGGCTCTGGGCTAGTCGACAGGCCCGCAGGATCTCGGCTTTTCAGTGGCTGGTCGCCCACAGGGGCTCAGCAGTTGGCACTTGGCTTGTTTACAGCGGTCTTCCGGCGGCCTGCGTCCGATGCGGCCACCCTATGGAGACACAGAGACATTGCCTTTGGGACTGCCCTCAGGCACAGCAGATTTGGCTGCGGATGCTGCGTATTCTAGCCCCCCTCTCTCCAGAGGGTATGTTTACGTGGGGTGCCGCTGCTTGGTCGACTTCGTCAGGGCCTGCTATGGGCTATGAGATGGAGCAGGGCAGTCAGGCCATCAGATTTATTAGGGGCCAGCCTCGCCTGGTTCCGGCACCGGATTTCTCGTCCGCCAGCTGGACACAGGAGAGGGATTTACGATGGGAGCTCCTCAGCAGCCTCACCATCTGGTTCACCTGGAGGGCCCGGTGCTTCACGGCCTTTGAGGGGAGATTAGAGCCACCAGCAGAGACTGTTCGGGGGATTTGGCAGGAGTTGATCCACACCCTGCGAGGACAGTACGACCGCATCCGGGGAGACTCGGATGAGGCGATTTTACGGCGCCAGGCCTTTCATACCACTTGGCGCTGCGGCCCGTTCTACACCCTACACACGGGATCCCCCCGTTGGCACTACAGGCCACCTGTTTGGCTCTTTCCCCCCCCCATTGTATGATTTAGCCGCTCAGTCCTTTAGACTGATGCTTGTATTTTGCAGCACCTAGGGAGAGTCTCCCGGGCTGCCATGATGTATTCACTGCTCTTCTCTCTGTTAGGAGCAGGAGAGATCTCTTTTGTAGCCCTACGGGCGTTTTTTACATAACTAATGAAAGGATCTTTTCTCGGAAAAAAAAAAATGACAACGGCCCCATCCACGTCCTCACCCATACCACCAAGCAACTTCTGAAACCAAGCTACCTCAAAAGCTGCCATAGCAGCACCCCTGTACTCTGCCTTTGTACTCAACAAGGTAACTGTCGACTATTTCTTGCTGCTTCAACCTATAGCAGCACTCCCAAAAGAAAACATAAAGCCACTATTAGATCTCTTGTCTGTCTATGATACTACCAGTCCAATCAGCATCTGTGTACCCATGTAGCTGTATCTCTATGCCAGTGTTAAGTGCACCCTAGACTGGGGCACATAGTGACACACTCGCATCATCATCAGTGCAACATTTGTATATAATAATAGTACCTTTTAAGGAACATTTGTCGTATGCCATGACCCCATTGTGAGCCCTTAGTCCAGGGACAGTTAGGCACAAGCTACATAGGTAAGTCTTCGAGCCACACAGATCAGTCTAGGGTCAGTCCTCTTAACCCACTTGGAGAACCCCATAAGATAAGTTCATGTAGCAATCAAGCATAGCTTAGGTTTGCATCAGAAGCATCATTAGCATGTAGGATACAAATGTGTACTTGCAGCCCTACAATAGGCCATGGGCAGCCCATGCCTCATGGGCACTCTTGGGTAGCCCATACAACAGCCAATCCAGGATGTATGGCATAGTCGGCAACCCTAAATAGGTATGAAGAACAAGTCAACAACTATGGGAAAATCTTTGGGTATCAAGCCCACTAGCATAAGCACTAGTCGACAACAGCATATGGGGTAGATCACCTTGTGCAACATTAAACGCTTTTTTAGCACTTTTTGGCCGCATGAACTCGCCGAAAGCTTCTCTGCTGGCCGATCAAGAGTCCCATGCCCTATAAAAGCAAGCGCTAGTTCTCAACCTAAAACATCAATCATAAATCAAGCATGAAATCACACTTCAATCTTCATCTTCTCCAAGCAAACCTTGAAGCTCCTCTTCAGCATTCAACCAGCATATGTGCAGTCCTATAGCTATCCTAGACTTGCATAAATGGCTCAGAAGAGTTCAATAGTGCCCTTAAATTGGTGGATTCTCAGTCGACCCACGGTCTTCCTCGTCCTTGCATTAGGCAGTCATAAATCTTGTTCTCAAGCATTATACGTAAGTTCTCCAAAGAAGTAATATAAGCAAATACTCCTACTTTGCAGGGGCAGCCCTTTCAATGGGTATTTGGGACCCAATATTGTGTCATCTACGTTCTATTGTGTTACCACGATTAACCTCAGTGCATGTAACAACCAACCTCATAGAAAAGTCCATAATCAACTGTGGACTTTATGTACTTGAGAATCCGTCTAGCCACATCCAAGTGTGGCTTCCTAGGAGCCTACATAAACTAACTCACAAGTCCAACAACATAACTCAAGTTTGGCCTAGTAGTGGTCATCTAGATCAAGCTACCCACTATATGCCTGTGCACAGTGGGATCCTCCAAAAGCTCACATGTATCCGCGGAAAGCTGTGTTCTACTCCAATGGCACTAAAATAGACTTACAACTTGTCACACTATACTTAGACAACATGTCCAAGCCATATTGCCTCTGTAACAACAAAATGCCATGAGGTGATCTCACCACCTCTATACCCAAGAAATACCACAGTTCACCCAAATCCTTTCTCACCGTCGCATCCCTAGAGGCCTCTACTCTGGTATGCAAGATTGTCGGTAGCCGCCCCGCGCGTGGCTACCTTAGAGATCTTCTTCAGGCTAGCCTCCTAGGTGCGCCAGCAAAGATCGTAGATATTCATCCTTTGGGACGCGGCTACTACCAGGTTGAGTTCGACTCACCAGCGGCGTCTGGCATCTTCCGGAGTTTGGGCGCAGTCCTGGGAGTCTTAGCTTTTCTCGATCGGATAGACGGAGCATTGGTCCCAACCTCTCTCAGTTGGACAGGTTTTATGTTGACGAGTGGGCTTGCAGCCGTGGAGGCATGGTTGGTATTCTGGCAGGCACTACATTTTCAGACCATGCCCCCAGTTATTCTATCCCAAGAGGACCCATGGAGGCATGACAGACATGCGAGCTCCAGGATTCTAGACAACCTCATTCACGACCCTGAGATTTGTAGCCGGATTGAGCAGATATAGACAAGTCTCGAGTTTTCCTAAGGATCTGCAGTGTGCACTTTGGATGAGGGCCTTGGGGAGGTCAGTATTTTCTTACAGGAGGCAGCCCAGAGGAGATTGGAAGGATTTTGGGAGCAAGAGAGGAGTCTGAGGAGGAGCCTAGCCTCTTTACAGCGTCTTCAGGAGAGCTCCCCAGATAGCACGTGGATTGAGAGTCAGATCGCTCCTGCCCGCACGGAGATTCGGTCCATTGAGGAGAGGAGGGTGGAGTATAGATACCATGCCAAGGCCTCATTCTCGACTCAGGCCGGTGACAAAGTTACTGGAGACTTCTTTGAGATAGCCGGCCCTCGCAGGAGGAGAGACCGTATTCGTAGGCTACGTGGCCAGAATGGAGTTATTGTTTCCGATCCCCCACAAGTGAGAGCCATCGCCACGGATTTCTTCTAGTTTCTTATCACTAGTGCCCCATTATCCCCCCTGGTGATGGATGCGTGCGAGAGAGTCTGGACACACACGAGAGGTGGTTCCCCCCTCCCTTCAGTCTTTCTTATTGACCCATTTCACTGCAGAGGAGCTGGCGAAGGCGGTGAAGGCATTAGCCAAGGGCAAATGCCCAGGGGCGGATGGGCTTCCTGCTTCTTTCTTTCTTCGCCATTGGGACCTCATGGTGGAAGGTGGCCTTCGTGCTGCCTTCAATGAGATTATGCTCACAGGTGCCATGCCAAAGAGGCTCACAGAGGGCTTGATACATTTGATTCCCAAGGAGGGTGGTAATAGATTGGAGATTCGATAGTGGAGACCCATCACCCTTCTAGGGACGGCCTACAAGATTTTGGCCAAGGCCATCAGCAACAAGCAACTTCAGCCTTCCCTCCCAGACTTGATCCATGACACTCAAACTAGTTTTGTTCAGGATCGGAGTATTTTGGACAACATCTTTACCTTTTGGGAGGTGACAGCTTCGGCCAGGATGCGACAGCAAGACCTCATTGTGCTACTTCTTGACTTTGAGAAAGCTTATGATAGGGTGGATTGGAGCTTTCTAGAGGGCACTATGAGCCGGATGGGATTCCCCATGGAGTGGATTCGCAGAGTCTCAGGACTTTATTCAGCATCTCACAGCCAGGTTCTCATTCAAGGAGCTCGAGGCGACAAATTCCCCCTTTCCCGCTTTGTTCGACAGGGCTGTCCTTTGGCACCGTACCTCTTTCTATTTGTCGCCGAGGCCATGAGTAGTTTTCTCTCCGCCCAGGAGACCGGACTTCAAGGATTGCGCCTTCCCCTCCGCATGCACGAGGAGCTGTTGGACTCAGAATGGTGAGCCTTGGAAGGATTTCCTCTTGGCCCGGATTTCAGCCCGCACTCCGAGCCTTGGAGGCCCGTGGCCGCAGAGTACTAGATGAATCTTCACAGAGATGTGAGCCCTTGGTTTTAGTCCTACCTTTGAGGACAAATTCACAGCCAGTCTACTTCGTGCTTGGGATCATCTCACGCCAGCCCTCAGACAGATTGTTCCAGTGGCCTCAAAGGAGCAGCTTCGGCAGCCTTTGATCTGGAACCCCCTGATCCGTTTACTCGGTGGCCACATGCTAGGGACCCAACCGCACATATCCTGGGGCGCCTTCAGCATGGGACCAACCAGGTCTCTTGGAAATTGGGTTGCACACAGGTAGTTACCTCAGGAGGAGTAGGAGAGAGGCCTGACACGGATCCGGGGTAGAGAGAGGCTCAACATCGACATTCACTCAGCTATTCCTTCGGAGTGGCTTACTCCTATTCCAAACCCGACTCCCTCGATATGGCTAGGCGTATTCACCAAGCACGATATTCTCATGGCGTTCTATGGAGCAGATGAGGACAGTTGTCTGCTCACTTTTTCTATTGGATTACATGGCAGATTAGAGAGATCAGAGCATCCCTTGAAGGATTTCAGAGGCTACACCTTATAGAGGGTGAGGGTGATTGGTTTTTGGGCACGTACATGGCACATAGATCCAGCACCGGCCAAGGTGAGCAGCCAAGGTGAGCAGGGAGAGATTTTGGCGGTTATAAATTTGGGAGTGCTGACCTCTCACGCGGTTGCAGTGGGACTCTGGAAAGTGGATGTGGCATGATCCCACAGATCGGGAGGAGACATGTGTGCTTGTTTCCCCCCCCTTTCCCTGTATGAGTAGCTTTCTCCTTATAGAGCGGCCAGCCGAAGGAAAAGCATCTCTCCCCCTTATGATCACTTGTTTCCCACCCTTATATGAGGCGAGTTTGTACTCAGCCCTTTGTGACTATTTTCTCTTTGACTAGTTGATGGATCTTTTTCTCGGAAAAAAAAAAAAAAAAAAAAACCTCATGGCTACATCATGTATACTTCTTCTTACAAGAAGGCATTCTTTACATCCATTTGATGTAAAGACTAACCCTTCGCTACAACCATAGCAATGACAGCACTCACGGTTGCCATTCTCACAACCGGGTTGAATGTAACCTCATAGTCAATGTCATAGGTCTGCACACAACCCTTGGCAACCAATCTTGCCTTATACCTACTCATTGATCCATCTAAGTTACACTTAACCTTATACACCCACTTCCATCCAATTGCCTTCTTTTCCTTGGGCAAAAAGCACTATATTTCTCTCCTAATTTTTTTAGATTATATCACTAATCTTTTAACATGCATGGACATGGGTGTATGACACCGCATGAGGCCAATGAAGAGTTATGACCAAAGGTGTTCACATTCATTAATAATGAGGCTGGGCATTCACACTCATTAAAATGAGGCCGGGCACCTTTGATGTAGTGTGGGACCCTTCATGGAGCTGGTCGCTCTCTTCTATGAAGCATATGAACCACCAGAACAACTTGTGGAGATTACAGGAGGAGGGGCTATCCACTCTCTACTTTCAGGGTTGTCCACTCTTTGTTCATGCAGGTGCATGCTTGTCTACATGCATGCATGCAACATGCAAAGCTACCTACATGCATGCATGCTACAAGCAAAGTTATCTACATGCAAAGCTACCTTCATGCATGCATGTCACATGCAAGCCTACCTATCTGCATGCATGCTACATGCAAGCCCATGAAACCATGCAAGTTCATGCAAGCCCATGCAACCATAGAGGCAATGCAAGCTCATGCAACCTCACCTTTTTGCATGTAATCTCATCCACTCGCATGTAATACTATCTACCCCACGCAAGTCTATAAAAAAGCACCTACTAGCGAAGAGAAAGTTTTTGGAAGAAACGGTGGTGCATGGCTAGGCCAAAGTACCCATTCAATGTACTTGTATAAGAATACTCCCATAAGGCAATAGAATTTACCTTCAAGGGGGGAAGGGAAGGGGAGGGGGGAACAGCCCATCTTTTGGTCCATAATGCAGTGTCATCACTTCAGTTTTGTGAAGAGCTTTCATGTGGATGCCTTGCTATGTTATATCAAACATGTGTTTCTTGATTCATGGCTATGTATATGCTAAATTAACCATGCATGATGAAGAATTCAGTCTTTAATTAGTGTAAGCACACTTCCGTCTTGTCACAGTGGTATCAAAGCAAGGGTACTTTCTCTTTCTCAAGGGTACTTTCTCTTTCTCAAGAGGAAGGTGATTCTGGAGAACCCACGAACAACATTTTGGCATTATTTTGGGTTGTGTTCCCTTGCTCTACCGTGAGGAGGGCAACCCCAAAGCAATTTGAAGCAATTGGGTATTAGTGATACAGTCATCATGGGCACTCCCCCATCCCAAAGTGGAGCTGAAATTCAGCAACTAAAGGAGGAACAGGCTGAATTGAAGTCTATCTTGGCCATTCCAGAAAGCTGTATCTTTTAAATACATACAAGTAACCCACATGACGAAGCTTAGATTTTTTTGTAAAACTCCCATTCACAAATGCAATTTCAAACTATCTAATAAAAGATAGAGCTTTATTGATATCCCGTTCACCATTAGATGATTCGAACTTGATATCCTTGTCCCCTGCCTTGAAAGTCTTCAATTTCTTCGAGGGTTTCCCAAGGGGAGAAGGAGAATGGGCTTTGGCTTTAACATGACTTTTAGAATGGTGATGTGAATGGCTTTCATGAGTAGAAGAACTGCGACTAGGTGAAGGGGAATCATTTTGAGTACGGTGTCAGCATGAGAAAGAGAGCAGGAGTGAGTGGAAGAACTGCGACTTGATGAGGAAGAATGATTTCGGGTACGGGTATGGGCATGAGAATGAGACCAAGAAGAACCCTCCTTAGATGCATGAGGAGTTGGCTCGTTGTGCCTCTTTTTCAAAGATGACTAAGATACTTACTTGAGAGGAGAGATGCTAAGACTTGCAAAGATTTCAAATCCCAGTTTTATGAGCAATTCCTCGCTCCTGATTTTGAGAAGGATATTAAGAAAGAATGGGATTGGTTGTCTGAGAAAGATCTCAGAAAGAGCATGAAAGTGTGCCTGCATATGTGGACAAATTCTCGGTTGTTTTGCTTAAGGTGACTCCTTTTATGAAGATCTCTAATGAAGAAAAGATGCAAAAGCTTGAGTCTGGTTTACAACCCATTGTTAGGATGAGCCTCAAACTCTATCCTAATAGCACTTTACAGCATATGGAGTCAGCTATGATAGCTGAAAATTTGCATACTAAGGGCACCCCTAGAAAGCAAGAGTTTAGCTCATACAAAGCTAAACAGAGGGCAAAACAACAGCAGTCCAAGGTTGGACAGCCAACTAAAGGAGCCAACTAGAGGAGGAGAGAAAGAGCCAAAGAAGCAAGGGTTTGGTCAAAATAAGTCGTGGGGTAAGAATAAATCAACTCGTTTGAGTCATCAACTTCTTAAAGAATCTCGGGAGCAAGGTAAATGCTTCCATTGCCGTAGCAAAGACCACATGAAGTGGGAATGTCCTAAACTAGCGAAAGAAGAGGCTACTCAGGGAGTCATACCTTCTTCAAATGTGGTGCCAAATGTACAAGGCAATACCTCAATTGATCCGAACAGCCGTGCATTGCTTAAGGCTTGGGGTAAGTTGTAAAATAAAAATGCTTTATTTTTATTTGATCCTGGTTCTCCTGACAATTTCATTTCTATTGATATGGAAGCACTCAAGTTACATCCCAAGACCCAAGCAGATGGGATTGAGAATGCATACAAAGACCGCTTTCCAAGGACGAAATGCACATGTTACGCCGGTGTTGGCAAGCTCCGCAACAGATTGGCAATTATGGTGATAATGAGGAGTTTCTCATAGGTCCTACGTCTTCAGGATATGATGTATTACTTGGCATGCCTTGGCATTTTCGTATGCTTCAAGTGCTAGATTTTAAAGAGAAGAAACCTACTTTTTCTCATAAGGGCAAACAATGTTGTATTAATGAAGGCACTGAAGGTGCCACTATTCCAGTTGTAGGCCACGTTGCCATCAAGAAAAAAATAAAGAAGTCTTTATTTGGGTAGAAGCAAGACAGATTTCTTGTCCCATTATGAGGATTATTTTGCAAATGCTTTACTTGGGCAACTTCCCTCAAAGCACCCAGAGGATCATCGTATAGACTTGATCCTTGGGAACTCACCTCCAAATCAGCCCCCTTACAGAGTAAGTGCAAGCCAACAAGAGGAAATCATGACACAAGTAAATGATCTTCTCGAGAGGGGCTTGATAAGGCCTAGCTCGTCTCCTTATTGCTCACCAATGTTATTGGTACAAAAGAAGGATGGTTCATACAGAATGTGCATTGACTATAGGGCTTTGAGCAAGATATAACCATCAAGAATCGGTTTCCAATACCGAGGATTGATGATATCTTGGATAAGCTTCAAGAAGCATCTATTGTCAGTCGTATAGATTTAAAGAGTGGCTACCATCAAATATGAGTGGCCCCTCAAAATGTACTTAAAGACAGCTTTCACGACTACATTCGGTCTATATGAGTATTTGGTAATGCTTTTTGGACTTACAAATGCTCTTGCTACCTTTAACCGAATGATGGATCGTATTTTCAGGTCTTACCGAATGTTTACAGGAGTTTTCTTTGATGCTGTGTTAATCTTCTCTAAATCCGAAGAGGAAAACAAGCATCATTATGCCATTGTTTTGGAAGAACTCCGTAGGCATAAGCTGTATATTAATGCCAAAAAGAGCGAATTTTTTCCACCTGAAATTCACTATTTTGGCTATATTGTTTCCAAAGATGGGATTCAAATGGACCCTCCTAAGATTCAAGCTATTGTTGAATGGCTTGTATTAACTTCTGTGCATGAGTCAAAAGCTTTCTTGGTTTATGTTCATACTATCGCAGATTCATTAAACACTTTGCTCTTTTGGCTAGTCCTCTCCATGATCTCACCAAAAAAAAGATTGCCTTTCTATGGGGTAATAGGCAATAGTTGGCTTTTCAGAAATTAAAAGATGCCATAAGTCATGGGCCAATACTCATTGTACCAGATTTGCACAAACCTTTTATTGTGGAATGTAGTTCTTACATTCTAACTTCTAACTCTCTTATTTTTCATAGGATTGCTCTTCAGGGGCATGTGAGAGGAATTGGAGTTCCTACTCACTCATACACACAAAGATACAAAACCATCTCAACACCGTGCAATTAGCACGGCTTGTATATTGCCGTGCTAACATGCGCATGGTGGAGAAGATGCATGATATGGAGATATCCAAACAGGTAGAGATCTCCGGGTTCAAAGTTTGACTCATTAATGATGATTTATAAATGCATGACTAAAGTCTCATAATTTATAAATGTTTGAACTTTGCTTTCAGGTGAATGTTGACGAGTTCAAGTTGATAGTGAGTGTCCACAAGGAGCGAGATCTAGATGACGAGGCCATATATGTTGATCTCTACAGGGAGCTAGCGGAGATTGACCGTCAAGTTTCTAGTACTCGTAGAGGTCATGCAGCTAGAGGTGTCACACGAGTAGAAGGCCGTGGATGCACTTTTCAGCGTCCTACTTTGACCCCGGTGGCTACATATGTGAGGCGTCCTACTTTGACCCCGGTGGCTACATATGTGAGGCGTGGCTCCGGCTGTGGCTCCGGCTCGACTTCAAGGAGCACTTTAGCACTATGCATGTGGTGATTGCACAGAAGCAATGTTGAATCAAGAAGGCCATGTAGTGGCTTTTGAGAGCCGAAGGTTGCAGCATGCAAAATTGCATAGTACTATTTATGAGAAGGAACTAATGGCCGTGATACATGCTCTCACCATATGGAAGCACTATCTTTTAGGTGCTAAATTTATGGTAAAAATTGATCATCAAAGTCTCAGGCACTTTCTCACACACACAAAACTTTCAAAGAAGCAGATGCGGTGGGAAAATTTTCTTTCCATATTTCATTTTCAGATTTTATACACACCTGGAAAGAAAAATTCAGTGGCCGATGCTTTATCCCATAGGCCTAATGTGAATGCCATCACTACTGCCTACCATGAGGACTTCTCTTCTATGCTTGATATGTATGTTTCTGATATGCAGATTTCAAGGATGTATGGGCTGATTTGTAGGCTGGAAAATCAGTCCATCCTTACTCAATTAAAGATGGCTTTTTGTGCAGACATCAAGCTATATGCGTAGCCAAGTAGACATCAAGCTATATGCATAGCCAAGTAGCTTCGTCACAAAGTTATGGATGAAGCTCATGCACCTCCTAATGCAGGGCATAGAGGTATTGTCCCTACTACACAAGCTTTGGAAAGGTACTTTTATTGACCTTCTTTAAGGGCTGATATAGAGCAGTTTGTTCGTGAATGTATGGTATGTCAAAAGGTTAAGTATGAAAGGCATAAGACGCCTGGTCTACTACAGCCTTTGCCCATTTCTCAAGAACCTTGGGATAACATAGCAATGGTTTTTATCACAGATCTACCTAGATTTGCATATGGTAATGATGTTATTTGTACTATAATTGATCACTTCAGTACGCATGCTTATTTTATTCCAATAAGGAAGACCATCAAGACAGACCACATGGCTCGACTCTTTCTCTTTCATACCTTTAAGCATCATGGTCTATTGTCGGTGACAGGGACCCCAAGACCACGAGCTTATTTTGGAAAGCTCTTTTTGACAACATGGATACTAAATTGAATTTCCCCTCTGCTTACCATCCTCAAACTCATGGGCAAAGCGAGATTCAGTGGTGCTAGACTTGCTCAAGTGATATGTTTCTCAACCATTGGAAGATGCACAATGCTTTCCATATCAGTTTATTAAAGCCATATGTTGGAACACCACCATCTGAACCAATTACAGACGATCCACTAGAAGTGGATGAATTGGAGGAGGTGCTTCAACCAGAACAGAGTGTTTTTCACCAAGAGCGCAAAATCAAAGGAGGAAAGTTGATCCGGACGTACTTGGTTAAGTACAAGAACTATTCTCTTATGGATTCTAGGTGGATGGAAGAGCATGACCTAAAAGAATATCCTGATCTCCTCAACAATTACTTAGAAGCTTTTCAGTTGAGAACAACAGTTTAGAAGCCGAGGGAAATGTAACTACCTTCTAATTTTTCGAGATTATATCGCTAATCTTTTTACATGCATGGACATGGCTGTATGACACCGCATGCAACCATGGCATGTCTTGGCCATGCTTCCCTAGAGAGTGTCAATTGCATCTGGAGACCCTAGCCATGAAGGAGCATGTGAACATGGCCACTTGAGTGAGTGCCACTTACATCTTGGAGACCCTGGCCACAAAGGTGCATGTGAAAGCGGCTATAGGCATTTGATGGATCTTCGAAAGCCAAATGCCATAGTTTGTAATGATTTCAAGTACATGTGAATAGATGGGGTTTCTTCCAAAATATGTATTAAGATGTATACATTGTGTACATGGTTTATTTTAATTTGTGTGTATTGTTTTCTATGCTTGGACAATGCCTAGATTTCATCGCATGTGGGATCCATGGATCCAAGGACACCTACATTGCCCGTGGGCTAGTGTGCTACACAAACTATCTTCTATTCACCTGTTGTGTGTGGATTTGGACAGAAGAAACACGTATTTGAAGGACAATGAAGAGTTATGACCAAAAGTGTTCACATTCATTAATAATGAGGCCGGGCACCTTTGATGTAGTGTGGGGCCCTTCAAGCAACTGGTTGCCCTCTTCTATGAAGCATATAAGACATTAGAAGAACTTGTGGAGATTAGAGAGGGAGGGGCTAACCACTCTACTCTCACAGCTGTCCACTCTTTGTGTCACAAATCGGGGATGTCCGATAATAAATAGAACAACACTTCAAATGCCAATGGAAACACAGCGGAAGAACAATATACAATACGATAACACCGCACTGAGCCGGAACGGCCGGCCCCCCCTAGGAACTTCTTTATTGACAGAGAAGCTTTTACAAGATACCAAGGTGCGGGTGCAATCAGGACTGGACTTTCCACAAAGCATCAGCACAACTCTTGCCCAGATCTCAATCTAGAGCCAACAATACAAACATAGCACCAAAAGCCATCCGAAAAACTGTCTCAAAACAGTCCCATGAATTCAGCTCATAAACAGTCCATAAAACAGCCCGGTACGAAGCCCAAAACAGCCCCGAATTCCGTGCCAAATCAGCCCCAAAACAGACCCTCAAATCAGCCCCATAAGAGCTCTCAAATCAGCCCTAGGAACAGTCCTAAATCTGCCCAGAAGCAAGTCGACCAGCCCTGTGAGGTTCTAGGAGAAAGCGATCGGCCATCTAGCTGCCCCGGAAGAAGTCAACCAGCTTGTAGAAGGTATGGAAGAAGTCGACTCGAACTATGGGAGGTTTGGAAGAAGTCGACCAACCCAGTAGAGGATATGGTGCAAGTCAGCCAGCCCTGTAGAAAGTCGGCTTGCTGAAACAGCCCTGAATCTACTGTACGGCCAGCACAAGAGAGAGGAGAGAGAGAGACTATAGTCGGCCAGCAAGCAGAGAGAAGACTCCAAAAGGATGCCTCTTCAAATCAGCCTCAAGACCTGCTTTAATAGAGTCAACTAGCTAAAAAATAGCTATGCTTTTCCTTTTGGCCCAAAATAGCTGAACTTGCCCAAAAATATCAACTTTATGCTTTTCTTGGCTTGTACTCCAAGTTTTAGCCTAAAAATATCAACTTTATGCTTTTCCCAAGCTTGTTGGCCAAGTTTTAAGTAGGCGCATCCTTTTGTCCACTTGTAGATACCCAAAATAATAATATGTCTAGCCCGTCTTTAATGCTATATGAACACACCGACTTATAAATATTATAAGTCACTTCATTGATAAAAATCCCATGGTGCTCATGCTGCATAGCCATCTTTCAAGCCAAACTTTGCCAACAAATGTTCCAACTTTCTTATGTGGAAAATCCCCGTTCACAACTTGGTTCCGCTCAGTGTGTGAAACCCTGATCAAGATTGGTGAAAGGGACCAAATGGTAACATCCCCTCCGTCTTATAAAGCAGTTGTAGACAACTGTATAAACCTGATACCACTAAGATATCCTTTAAGAATAGCAGATGCACTGCCAATCCAAAATATTTCATAATTCCAACATTAAAGCCATAAATCCAGATCCACGATCCGACACCAGATACGCGCACAAGAGCCAACCGTATCAAGAAACAAACAGTATCCATATCCTGAGTCAACAACTCTGATAATAACCAAACACATGCACAAGAGCCAACTGTGTCCCAAATATCCATAAATCCATAAGTAGCTTTAAGTACTTTGCAAAAGAAAAGTAAGCAGAATACATAGCCAGAAAACATCTTGCCATGCCATTGGACTGCATAAGGGCACCACCCCTATGATCCATTCGCATGCCCAAGCCATATGGTTCACCGGGGTAACAACCCTTCCATGAAACCATATATTCTCGCTAGGGTTTCCCCTTCCATTAGGCTTCACTCACCAGGGAAACTACTCTCCCATGAGTTCATGCGACACTCACTAGGGTTACCACCCTTCCATGAATGAATCCATACACAGTTGGCGCAGACACATTCCCCTACCAATGAGATGTTAGATCACATGACCCTTGGTGTAGACATAAGTCCCCAACCAACAAGGCGTCATGTCCACTCTACCACATGCACTCCATGTCGGTACTTAGAACATACACTTTGGAGGAGAGATGGACTCAAGTTCACTCTACCACATGCACTCCGTATCGGTACTCTGACCACACACCCCTTGGAGATATCCTGGTGCTCCATAAACACATCTGCTACATATAGTTTTACAGGCATTTTATTCGCCAATAGTTTTACAGGCGTTTCGGCCGATAGAAATCCATAAAAAAACCTCAATCCATGAGATATTCATGATTTCTGTAAGTCCACTGCATCCCAAATAAAGGGAGCCAAAAACATACTCCATCCAAGCAAAAGGAGCCAATGATAACCATATAGATGCGTCAAACCATCGTATATGTATAAATCCTCAAGCAAAGATATACCAGAAACTTTGTCCATAGTCCTTGAACATATCCATATGAAAAACCATATAAACCAGGCTTTTCAACCATAATGTTTACCTGAAATAGTTCAAGGCAAACAAACAACACACAATTCTCCTTGTGCAAGCATACAAGGGTTAAGTGTCCAAAAACACTTACAATAAATTGCAAAAAGCAGCAACTTTGCAAAACTCAAAGTATACTTAGCTTTTATCTTTGCCAGGTTCGTCATGAAGCCAAAAGAAATATCTCCTTAGCATACACATGAGGTATCTTGAGATATAGCTCCATATAGCTTGCTCATAAGCTTGATTTATCATCCACAATAATCCATATGAAAAAAGTGTTGAACATGGGCACATAAAGCCAACTCCATATTTCGAGGATAAAATCTATAAATCCATAAATCCTTAGTCCAACCTGTGTACTTCTCATGCTTCTGACACATGACTGCTTCCACAAGCTCAATAGCAAAACTGTTGGTCAATGTAGTCCCCACTTTTGATCTCTCTCTTTCTCATTGTTCGAAGGAAGCCTTTGCTTCCGAGAAAGCCTATGCTCTGATACCACTGTCACAAATCGGGGATGCCCGGAACAATAAATAATAGACCAACACTACAAATGCCAGACACGGAGTATGAAAACACAACGGAAGAACAATATAAAATACAATAACACCGCACTGAGCCAAAACGGCCGGCCCCCCGTAGGAACTTCTTTATTAGAGAAGCTTTTACAAGATACCAAGGTGCGGATACAATCAGCAACGGATTTTCCATAAAGCATTAGCACAACTCTTGCCCAGATCTCAATCTAGAGCCAACAATACAAACATAGAACCAAAAGCCATCCGAAAAACTGTCTCAAAACAGTCCCATGAATTCAACTCATAAACAGTCCATAAAACAGCTAGGTACGGAGCCCAAAATAGCCTCGAATTCCGTGCCAAATCAGCCCCAAAACAAAGCCTCAAATCAGCCCCCTAAGAGCTCTCAAATCAGCTCCAGAACCAGTCCCAAATCTGCCCAGAAACAAGTCGACCAGCCCTGTCAAGTTCTGGGAGAAAGCGACCGGCCATCTGGCTGCCCTGGAAGAAGTCAACCAGCTATGTAGAAGGTATGGAAGAATCAACCAGAACTATGGGAGGTTTGGAAGAAGCCGACCAGCCCAGTAGAGAATATGGAGCAAGTTGGCCAGCCCTGTAGAAGGCATAGAGCACGTCGGCCTGCTGAAACAGCCTAGAGGAGAGAGAGAATTGTAGTCAGCCAGCAGAGAGAATACTCGAGAAGGATGCGCCTCTTCAAATCAGCCCCAAGACCTGCTTTAATAGAGTCGACCAGCTCAAACATAGCTATGCTTTTCCTTTTGGCCAAAATAGCTGAACTTGCCCAAAAATATCAACTTTATGCTTTTCTTGGCTTGTACTCCAAGTTTTAGCCTAAAAATATCAACTTTATGCTTTTCCCAAGCTTGTTGGCCAAGTTTTAAGTAGGCGCCTCCTTTTGTCCACTTATAGATGCCCAAAATAATAGCATGTCTAGCCCGTCTTCTTTAATGATATGTGAACACACCGACTTATAAATATTATAAGTCACTTCATTGATAAAAATCCCATGGTGCTCATGCTGCATAGCCATCTTTCAGGCCAAACTTTGCTAGCAAATGTTCCAACTTTCTTCTATGGAAAATCTCCATTCACACCTTGGTTCTGCTCAGTGTGAAACACTAATCAAGATTGTCAAGATTGGTGAAAGGGACCAATTGGTGACACTTTGTTTATGCATGTGCATGCTTATCTACATGCATGCATGCAACATGCAAAGCTACCTTCATGCATGCCTGTCACATGCAAGCCTACCTACTTGCATGCATGCTACATGCAAGCCCATGCAACCATATGCAAGTTCATGCAAGCCCATGCAACCATACAGGCAATGCAAGCTCACGCAACCTCACCTTTTTTCACGTGATCTCATCCACTAGCATGTAAAGCTATCTACCCCACCCAAGTCTATAAAAAAAGCACCTACCAGCCAAGAGAAACCCTTATTCCATTTTCCTCAAGCCTTCTTAATGCCTAGAGCTGGGCACACCACTTCAGCCCTCTCCTAGCACTTCTCTCAGCTAGTTGACCTGTTTTAAGCACCCCTCCTGGCATAGCTCCTGCTATACAGCCTGTTTTCAGTGCACTCATGGCATAACTACTGCTGTACGACCTGTTTTTAGCATCTCAAAGCTATGTGGCAGCATTAGAGCTGTACAACCAGCAATTCCAGCCATGCCTCGGAGATCTCTATTGCTCCCAGATGATTAAACCTGATTTGTGCCCCTTCCGGACATGAAACCACAAGAGAAGGGTGTCATCGAAGCCTGGAGGTGAAGAAATGCCAGTTCTTTCTCTATGGTACAGATGTCGGCCGCAATCACTGCATATGCTTGGATACATACGTACCTGCTGCTGCTGGTGTTGTCTGTGAAGAATCAAGTAATGAGACTCTTGGAAAGTGCTGGGCACTTGCCTAAGGTGGTAATCACTATTGGATAGTAGGATCTGGTCTTGGTTTCCATTTTTATTTCCAAGTGCTTGCCCAAAACAAGTGGGCTCCAACTCCTATATTGCTTTAACCATGTACGCATAATGATGGACTGCATATCCATCATATCTCAACCTGTCAACAGGGTATCTAGCCCTTGTAGACCCGCATACACCTGGATCACTGCCAGGTGTCCTCAAAACAGCCTTGGTTCTCGTTGCACTAGAAGTAACCACTGATGGAATGCCAAGCTCTTCATCAAGGCTCTTCTCACAGCCACTAGAGTCACCATCCACATATGAGTGACCTGCTGACAAATCAGTCACAAAAGATTGATATGCCTTTTCCTTCCCTTCACGTGATACATGTGTATCAACATCTGTTCTCAACTTGCCTGACCATGGACCAACACTGGATCCACTGTTAGAGGACTCTCCAAGTGCACTAAGCATCTATGATTGTAGCTCTCCATGTAGGTTAGGATCATTACTTCTTACATCTGCATCTTCTTTTGCGTTCACTGGTGTATACTAGCTATTCATCTCATCAAAGACATCTCCTCTGCTTACTCGCATCTCACGAGCAGTGGTGTATACTAGCTATTCATCTCATCAAAGACATCTCCTCTGCTTACTCGCATCTCACGAGCGGTGGAGTTATAATATCTATAACCTTTTTGCTTCACAAAATAACCGATGAAGATGCATTTCTCTACCTTTGGACCCAACTTTGATCTCACTTCATCGAGAACATGCACATATGCAATACATCCAAGCACTTTCAAGCGAGACACATCAGGTTCTATGCCTGTAAACTTCTGTTTAGGTGTCATACCATGAACAATTGCAGCAAGAGTTCTACTCATAATGTAAATAACATTTACTCCCTGCTTATACTCAAAAATAATCTAGCATATTCTTTTCAGACATCAAGGCTACAACACCATTATGTTGCGGAGTGTCCCTGTCTATAAATTCTCTTGATTCCCTGATTTCTCAAGAAATCACTGAACTCATTGGAAAAATACTCTCCCCCACCATCTAACCTTAGGAATTTGATCTACATACCTTTTTTCAACTTGACCAAGGCTTTAAATCTCTGAAAGTAAGCTAACACCTCACTTTTCTCCTTTATGAAATAAACCCAAACGTTTCTAATGTGATCATCGATGAATATAACATAATACCTACAACCTGCAATTGTTATAGTCTTGATCAATCTCCATATATCCAAATATATAACATCCAATGGCCTTGCACTAACGTGTGTTTTATGCTCGAAAGCATGCTTGGCATACTTACCAAGCTGGCATGCTTCACATACTTTATGCATACCATCAACCTTAAACTTTGGCAAACCTGCAACAATATTTTGGACCTACATAGACTTTAATTGTTATATATTCACATAACTAATGCGCTTGTGCTATATGTTAATATTTGCAATGACAGTTGTTCCACGCACAAACATTGTTGCCTTCACCTCAGGCATGTTAACATCCAAAGTAAACATCCTGTCATTTATGTTACTCTTTGCAACCAAGTGACATTGATTTTTGAAGTCTTCCACAAAACACCCTTAAGAATTGAACCTCACTTGCAGACCTTGTTCAACCATCTCTTCAACAGAAACCAGGTTCTTTGTAATATTTGGAACTGCCAAGTACTTCATTTTGTCATCCTCATAGACAATGGCACTTTACCTACATATGCAATGGAATGTGCAGTATCATCACCTATTTCTACATAACCTAGTTTTACTATTTTCTACATATCTCTAAGCCACTCACCACATGACTGGTCATGTGGTTAGAGACACCTCTGATTGTGACACATCTCCTATCTGGAAGTGAGCATGCAATGCATCACAAACAACTGCTCACTTCTGTCATTGCCCTATTTACTTGATGATGCATAGTTGCCTAACTGCAACTTTTCACTTTTGGTATCATTATGTTTTTATAGCAGTTCTTTGCCATGTGTCTTGATTTGCCACAGTAATAGCACTCTATTCTATTGGCATTTTGATTTCTTTGCCAACCGCCTCGACCTCTCTGACTCCCCTTGCCTCTAGAGTGACCTCTTTCTTCTGTATGAGATTGATTTTCTTCTTGTTATTGCTAGTGGTTTCAATTTCCAAACCAACCACCACCCCGTCCTCTAGATAACAACCTACCTCTGTCTCTACCTCTTCTTAAATCTAAGTAGAATGCATTTCTAGAGAATGAACCTCTCCCAATACTCATCTCTTCACGAACGAGAAGAGCAATCAACTCCTGAAAATCAAAAAAGTTCTCTCAAACTCCAATGGAGGTCTGAAACTGACTGTATTCTTTTCGAAGACCATTCAAGGTCACGGACACCATATTGTCATCATATATTGGTGATCCAATAGAAGCTAGGGCATCTATAAGCCCTTTAACCTTCACTAAGTAATCATTTATACTCCGTTTTCTTTTGGTCACGTCGTGAGCCCTTGCTTTAGCTGCATCTTCCGAGCTTGGATGTTTGTGTTATACATCTTCACCAAGGTGTCCCAAACCTCCTTAGGTGTTTGTGCATCCTGTATATACACAATCGTAGAATCTGTCACATTGACAGACAATCAATACAATACCTTTCTAGCTCTTTCATGCCATGCGCTTACTGAGGGGAGGAATTTTCTTCACCAATCTCTAGCTCCTTTTCATCACCGGTGATAAACTCCCAATATACTTTTCTCATAAGAAAATTGGTCATCTTGAACTTCCACGCTTGGAAGTTTTTCTCCAGGTTCTCGCTCACAATCTGTGACAAGCTATTAGACATCTTTACTTGTAGCAACTTACCATAACACTGCTTGCAAAAAAACCTTCTACACTTGCAGCAAATTTGCAATCTTCAACAACGGTAATGTAAACATGTTATAATGCCATTGTGTGTGAATTAGTCATCCACCAACACCTACAACACTTAGATTCTCTACACAGAGTGTCCTGCAACCAAATTTCTGTAACTTTGCACTGAACCACAAATTGGGCATACACAAGCACTTGCAAAGTGCCTGCGGAAAACTTGCAGAGCCAAACAGGACCCAAAACGCGCAAAACAATTGAGTTAACATAGTTAACTAGCCACAATATAATCTTCTTCCTTCACCCAAGAGAATGCCTTAATCTGAGACAATGACTTCCCTGTCTGCCTATAGCTCTCACAGCTACCAAAAGTATTATTCCAAATTCAAAGAAAATCAAAGAGAAAAGAAGATGGAAATACTCTTACTCGTGTACTGCTTATTTTCTTACCTCTTTAGCTCTCACACAAACCGGAGCTCTGATACAATAAAGAGAATGCGGGAGAAAGAGAAAGTTTGAGTTCCTTGCAAGCAAACACACCCCACAAGAGAGAGCAAGACACAAGAGAGATGGATAGCTGAATTTTATTCTATCTTCTTCTCTTCTCTACAAGTGGGGCAGATTGGATAGTGCGAGGGCCCTTATAAAGGCCAACCCACCGTTGGTCGTATATGCCCTCGTGTTGCATTCTACCGACGCCATCAACACTACATTTGCTGATGTACAGTCTATTATGAGATCCGAGGGAGATATCACTGCCTCTTCCGAGAGGATTTTGGGCCGTTACGCAAGGTCATGGAGTTTGAGGATCAGAGATGCCTCGGATTGCTTCTACTTGAGCTCAGGAGAGTCGGAGACACAGAGAGACCCTCTTGGCAGACAGGAGGCCGAGCCATGATGTACCTAGACAGAGGACCCTAACAGATTTCTTTGGCACTAGCACCAGCAACCCAACCCACACCTCTCCTGATACCTCCTCCATTGGGCCATCAGGGCACCGACCACGCTCCCAGGGAGTCACCACTGATAGAGCAGTTATCTTATGTCGTGCTCATCGGCCACGCCCACCCGAATCCCGACCACGGCATCCTCATCATCGCCAGATCAGAGCCATTATTGCTCGGCATCGGAGGTGCCTACCTTGCTTCTACGACCTCTGCATTCTAGACAGCCCCATGGCGGAGATACTTGATCTAAGGAGAGGGCAACACTTCAACTGATCAGCATACATGGATCTACCTGATATACATTTTTCAGTATTTTCCAGTATTTTCTACTCAGTATCATCTCGGAGTCTTACAGTTCTGTTCTTATAACTGTAGGACAAACAGTTTATTGTACTTTTTAGTCTCATTTAGTTGTTCTCTTTGATGAGACACCAACTTCAGATGTACTCTCAGTTTTGGTCTCATAGGCCACTATGGCCTCTTAGAGACGTTAATATATCATTTCATTTCTCTCTCTCTCTACAATCACGAAACTAACCACATAAGAGTACATGCTATAAGGGAAAGTACTCTCGTACTATAACATACAATGATCGGTCCATAGTGTGAACCCGGCTATATGAGCTGGCACTATAACTATGCCATACTCTAGTAATCCAAATATGGTTGTCACACAACCTGTCATCCACTGGCAGCATATCAACCATAATCTCACCAACCATGCTAGTGACATATGTGCCGAAGCTATCACCCAGGCGGGTCATGAATGTCCACAACAGTTGAGCTCCGTATCTCAATAAAATATGCGCGCAAACACACACGCACGTAGCATGTGAGAAAACAACATATACAAGCGTTTGTGCACACAGAGTGCACATGCACATGCATGGCCTAAATGGAAAGCGATACAGCCTCATGAGTAAACACCTACCATGTATCAACAAATTCTTCATTCACATAAAAACACTTTTAGCCATAGCTAATCCTTTCTCCAATTACCTCATATTTGCTTTTACATCATTCCCTTGTATCAGTCGAAAAAGTGGTGCGCTTTGCGATTTCTCAACATGAACCTGCCAAAAAGCAGTTTAGACATTGTAGATTAAGATTAATAAACTACTCAAATAATTCCCATCAATAGATACAACCTAGAGGGACATAGAAAGTAACATTGACAGTACCTTCTCAAAGTCATCTGACTCTCGTACATCAAGGAGGATCACCTTGCCAGAACTAGCTAAATCATAGGCCTCCTTACATTCAATGCTTTCCAAGTTTCTCTCTGTCAGCTTCCTGTGAACCTCTACAAAAAGATGAAACGAGACTAGGGTTACAAAGGGTTACTTTAGGAGGACAGAATACAAAGGAAACACATAATGTTACATAACACTGACTAATTACAAAAAGTCTACATTAGAAGGACCAAAATTAAAAGGAAATTAGAAGGACCAAAATTAAAAGGAAATGCACCGTGTTGGATATTTTACCACTGATAGAAAGCTTTCAAAAAGGGGAAAAGCAATATGGGTCCCCCTCTCCATCAATGAGCACCAGGTTACTGGAATAACGATGCCCTTTCCCCTCTCCCATAGTTCACTTGTCATCAAATCATGACAAGAAGACAAGGTGTAGACAAAACATGGAGTCAGCTTTCAAATGTATAGGACAGGATTGTTTGGCAAGTGGCAAGTGACAAGCTCAATCTCTAGTGCAAACTCTTGACTGTCAGTGCTTGTGGGCATCATTACTTGCAGAGGATTTTAGCAATGCAGTGTGCATTTTGTGTATTTAATATTGTATTTGGTGTATTGGCACAAGAAGATAAGCTTGACAGGAGTAATTACTTCATGTGGAGCTTCATGATTAGAAATCTCTTGGTATAGCCAAAGGCCTATGGGACCTTGTGAATGTAGAGGACACCCGTCCTCCTATTCAGCCAAGCACTCCTACAAGGGGTGGTGATAGAGGTGTTCTACACGAACAGGCATAACATGTTGCACCGGCTCCAGCATAGGAGCAAAGGAGATGGGATGCAAGAGATGCACATGCCATGTCTGTCATTGAATTGTCAGTGAAGAGGTCAATAATACCTCACATCAGTTCTTGCAAAACTGTCAAACTTGCATGGGATACTCTGGAAGCCATGTGTCAAACAAGGAATGAGGCTAGAGTTGCATATTTGAAGAGGCAGCTTGACATTCTCAAAATGGAAGAGGGTGATGCTATGACAAAGCACTTGACTAAAGGTCAAGCACCTTAGCGAGTAATTACTCAACATTGATGAGGTGATCCTAGACAACTAGTCGATCACTACTACTTTGAATTCATTGCCTCCATCTTATCTTGGTTTCCACACCTCCCTCAATCTGTCTATTATAATAGGAAACCCAAATCCTCTCACATTTGAGAAGCTAGTGGATCTACTATTACAAGAAGAACAAACCAAAATAAACATGTCAAGTATGTGTGGTTACTGGTGGTGATCACACATTTGCCATGAAAGACAAGGGCAAGAGTAAGGCATCTTCCCAAGGTGGCTATCAACCAAAAGCTTATTCCGAATAGCCATCTAGTAAGTTGAATGCTAATAAGAATGATGATGGGAGTCGTGAGGATCTCAGAGTTCTCCCCCCTACTTGTGCCTCCCCTTCGCATTCGTCTGTGCCCCCCCCCCCCCTCCCCCCCCCCCTTTTTCTTCTATCTTCTTTCTCCTCCGTCGCGCCTGCGCATAGGAAGGAATACCTTCCTCTTCTCTCATTGATCAGTGGAGCCATTGGTTGAGTGATGGAATCCCCCCCCCCCAACTGCTACCTCATCCCTTGCACACGAAGCCAAGATTCCATCCCTTCGCATTTGTATTGCCTCGCCGGAGTCAGTGCCTCATGTCATATCTATCCCATGCCTTCGGGGCGACCCCATCATTCAAAGAGTGGAGCACTCCGGCCCTCCAGGCCAATGCTTCATTTACAGGCAGATGGACCACCACGCTAGAGCTTGCCCTCGGCGCCAGTCCAAGAGACCCCCTCCTATGGTTCCCCCCCCCCCCCCCCCCCCCCCCCCCCCCCGGGTTCCCTGTTCATATCCTTAAGGGGTAGAGCGCCCACGCCCGGGCCGTCAACCGACTACCAAAGCTGAGCGCCGACCGCCGCGCACGCCAAGCTGGCAGAATACAGGAGGATTCGGTTCTGTAAGAGAACCGTTTCGAGCATTTATCATAGCACCCACCCGTGGGCGATGAGCCCCCTCCAGTCACGACGAGGGTCCCTCTTGCCCCTCCGGGTTGGCGGGCGCTTTCCCACCAAGATTCTTCCTCCGGTCTCACTGTCCAGTGAGGCCAACTGGCCCCACTGAGCCCTCGACAATCCCCTCCCAGCAACCTCCCTCTCCAGTGGATCACTCCTAGCCGCGCCCTTCTCCTTTCTTTCCGCCCCCGCACCCCCCTCGACCTCCCCCCTCCCCCTCTCCATCCTCACCTCCGACTCTTCCCACAGTAGTCCCTTCTACCCCGTCCTCTTCCTCTAAGCCCACACTCCCCCTCCCTCCACCCCTCCAGACCACTCTGTCGCCCTCCAGCAGCCCCTGACCCAGAGCGGAGGCAGCCGGCTAGTTCCGTTCGCCGCTTGATTCATCAATTCTCAATGCCGGAGAGATGACCATTGCCACTTCCCCACTAAGGGCTCTCCCAGGTGGGGCCCCCGGATCTTGGGGCTGCCTGTGGATTACAATTTCTTTCGATGTCTTCATGCCCAAGGGACATATTTTTGAGGAGACAGTAGCCCCCATTCAGATATGTGTGGTGTTTCATCACTCCATACCTTCTACGCCAGAGAGTGGCGCAATGATCTTCTCTTTCCTTTGAGTGCAGCCCTGGTGACGGAGTGGGACTCAGAGTCAGTGGCTGCTGCCATCAAGGGACAGGCAATTGAGCTTTCACACCATCTTCACAATCTTCGCATCACCGACGTGCTCACCCACCTCCGGCCCTTGGCTAGGATGGAGCTTGAAGGCTCGATCTGTAACGGAAGGGCAGCTGTAACACGGAAATCTTATCAATCATGAAAACTAGTCACACACATGAACATGCCAAATAAGAGAGAGAAGTAAACAACTCTGCATAGTACACACTAGGAGCCAGAAGATGGGCTGACCCCCCCCCCCCCCCCTTCTTTATGGTTAGATTACCAAAAAGGAGTCTGGTTAGATTACCAAAAAGGAGTCTGCTTTAGATACAACCTTGCGAGTGCCCAGGGATTCTCCATTGGCTAGCGATTCTTCCAACACAAGATGAAAACAAAAGTAAAACATATGCTGAATTTGATGTTCTTCCACAGAACAAGAGAGCTTTCCCTGCTTAGAGCACATGCAGGACAACCATGGACAGCCCACAACATTCCCACATCAGCCCAAGATAGCCCTGTAACTCCATCTTCCACCTATCAGGCCCACAGAGCAAATCAACCAGCCTTGTGGGGCTGTTTCAGCAGTCGACCAGCTCTAAGAAGCCTAGGAAAAAGTCGACCAGCAAAGGTTTACATGGCAGAAAGCAACCGGCTAGCAGAGGAAGGTCTTCACACAAGTCGACCAGCTTTCGGCGGGTGTTCACAGATGAGTCAACCAGCAGCTTTTCAAGGGCTGTTAGCAGCCGGCCAGCACCAAAAAAGCCTCCAGAATAGTCGACCAATTTCCTCCTTTCACTTGGTTGATATCCGACACGGTGGTTAGCTGTAGGTAGCTCCAGATCAAGTTGCCCAGTCCTCCATGCACCAAGAAAGCATGCACATCAGCCCAAACTCGAGCTCTATCTAGAAATAGAGCTTGCCCGCCAATAATATCTCAAGTGTGTGCTTTTTAGGTCCAGGATGGGGCGACTACAAGCAAATTGCCCAAATCATGTCCAGTGATGTCTTCTAGCTGCCACGTGTATAAAAATAGTCCTGCCCAGTGTGTACAACTTATAAGTGAGTATGGAACAGCACCAACAAATATTAGTATGTGAAATCATAAAGCTGTAAATTGAGTTTTTAGGAGTACTTACCACCTGTAAAACACATGTAGACCACTTGCCAGTCCAAAACAAGTGTGCACATACACGTCCACAGGGTGCCCAGGCGTCCCCGGCCCCATGGACAACACAAGCAGTAATCTCAAGCATTGTCCAGGCAAATAAGACAAGTCATCCAAATATAAATTTAAGGTCATGCACACACGAGTGGAAATAGAGTAGAAGAACCACCCATCTGCTCAGTTGTATCAAGTAAAGTGTTCAGGGATTCATGATCCTTCCGGAATCTTCCGAAAACATAAATACAAATAATCACCAAGATAGCTAGTCCCACGAAATCACATCATGTCAGGCTCCATGAGCCAGACATGTATTGTCATGTCAAGCTCCATGTGCCAAACATGTACAGTCATGCCAAGCTCCATATGCCATACAAACACACCATGTCATGCTCCACAAGCCACACATGTATGTCATGTCAGGCTCCATATGCCACACATGAACAATAGAAAATAGAAGCAATGAGGAATTTTGTGACATTTCCCCCAGCTTCTAAGCAATTGACCGCAACTGAAAAGCTTCCAGATAGGCCGTCATAAGGATAATCCTGAAAATAATCCTCGTCCATCCATTTTGCATCCATAGCCAAATAGTTTTTAAATTTCACAAGATACCTACGTACTAGCTTGCCTCCCACATGTTTACACTTCTTATGAAAAACTATCTGCTCAAGTTGCAAATACCTCCTCAAGCTCATCCACCTCTAGTGGATCTTCCAAAACTGGTTCCATAGGAGGTAGTTGTAAGCCCAGCGGGGCATGCAGTGACAGACTCAACCACGTGTCCAAGAGATAAAAATATGAAGAGAGAGAGGGGAGAGAGAAAAGGGAATGGGGATCCACATTGAGAGGGGAACAGGCCCCGCCCCCTTTCAGGAATTTATTCAAGAACAATCCGCGGGCACGCTGGCCAGGATCAATACAATCAATGAATACAAAACAAATAAATATGCCAATGTAGGATATCCAAGTCGATGTCGATGTCGACGTACATCTCTGACGTCGAGCACACCACGGGGATGACCGACAAGTATCTCTCACCGGGCTAGTACCAAATCCAAATATCCAAATCCAATGAATCTAAGTCCAATGAATCCAAATCCAAATCCAAGTCCAAGTCCAAGTCCAAGTCCAAGTCCAAGTCCAAGTCCAAATCCAAGTCCAAGATCCATGTTCATGTCCAAGCTTCATGCCCAACCTATATGTCCAAGTTCCATGTTTATGTCCAAGCTTCATGTTCCATGTCCAAGCTCTATGCCCAAGTTCTCCATGTCCAAGCTATATGTCGAAGTCCAAGAAACGCTCACTCATCCCATGAGTAATCTCCACAACTCCTAGTCTCGTCTTTTTTTTTTTTTTTTTTTTTTTGGAAAAAGATCCTTCTATTAGTTAATGAGAAAACGCCATAAGGCTACAAAGCTCACCTCGCAAGGAGGGATAAAACTCCTGAGCTCCACCCCCGTGGCTGGCCGCTCTCTGGGGGGGCTACCTAATAGTACATGTGGGAGGTGAGAAAAGCCAAACTGGAGGCCTGTAGTGCCAAGTGACATCCTCGCCCCTCGCGGTGAGGAAAGGGCCGGGCTGCCAAGTGCGGAGGAAAGCCTTGCGGCGCCCTCTCATGCGATCCGAGTCGCCCTGGAGTTTCCCCAGTGTCCTCTCAAGGTGTGAATGATGTCCACCCAGAGGGCTTGTATGACCTCCGCCGGTGGAGTCGCCTGGCGGTCAATGGCCTCCCTGCATCGGGCTCTCCAAATGTGCCAAGCCGTCATGCTGCTGATCATCTCCCATCTGTGCCCGACCCCCTCCTGAGGTGCTGCCGAAGAGAAGTCTGGCGTCGGAACCACCGCCATCGCCCTGTTAGAGACCTGGATGGTCGCACTGCCAGGGACGTCCTCATATCCAAGGGCCGGGCCGCTGTCCGTGGCCCAAGCCACCGCACCCCACGTCACCAGCATCTCACCTGGTGAGCCTGCAAAAACCATCCTGAGAGCGCGCTGCCAGACCTGCTGTGCCTGTGGGCAATCCCATAAGCAGTGCCGCTGCGACTCCTGTGCATGGCCGGACCGAGGGCAGGACGCTGGGTGACTGCCGAAAGCTAGCCAAGCCCCCACAGCCAGTCCTCTATGCGCTGTGAGCCAGAGAAACAGCGTCACCTTCCGGGGCCGGAAGCTAGCCCAAAGGTGCTGCCAGAAGTCCCTAAGAAAGGCAGGGGAGAGCCCCTGTCGCCGCCAATGCTCAGCCGCCGCCGGGGTGCTCGCTATCCTGTGTCTCTGAATCCGCCGCCCCAGCCTCGCGGTGTACTGAAAAAAGGGGATGCCTGGGCTGGTAGGGGCCAAGTAGGGATCTCGCCAAAACCACTCACCTGGATCCCACTGAAGGCGAATAAGAGGCTTGCTGTCCCAAGCCCATAATCTCCAAGAACAGTCCTCCCCTATCGAGGCCGGTGAGGGGTCTACATACCACTGTCTCTGATGAAAGCCGACCACCCGCACCCTCTGAAGAATACATCCCTGGAGCCCATCCAAATCTAGTCATGTCCTCTGAAGCTGGCCACCCTCTCCCACCTCGAAAGTGAGTGGGGCGACTCTCTCCACTGTGCCGCAGACCGCTAGAAGGATCTCATGCCGAGTAAAGACACCCATCCACTGTGGAGGTGGAGGGTCCTGTACTGGGGTCCGCCACTCCCGGGGGATGGCCGCCTCAATGTCCTGTCTCATCAACTCTCTGCCCCTCATCCCACTGAGTCTCCTCTCCTGAGCCTCGAGAGGCAGCTACTGAAAACCTATCCAGTCGTCTAGGGACTGGGCTGGGCCAGAGCTCAGCGGGCCCCACGACACATGAGACCGCGATCCAACCATATGGCCACTGGGGAGACGAATCAAGGGGTTCCAGATCAAAGGCTGCCTCAGGCGCTCCTCATCGGTGCCCGGGGGAGTCTGGAAGAGTGACGGCCTCAGATGCGCCCAGGCCCTCAGAAGGCTAGCTGCAAAACGCTCCTCGAAGCCAAGGCCCACTCCTCTGGATCGCTGCTCTGAAAAGATCCACCTGATGCTGGGGGTCCAGGGGCCGCTAAGAGAAGGGGTGCGGCTGAGCATCCTGGAAACAAGAAACTCCTTCCACGGCTCAGCGCCTGGCAGGAGGCCACGAACTACCAACTTGCCAAGCAATGCTCGGCTTTGGCAAATAGGATCAACAATGCCCAGGCCGCCTCTCTCCCTCGGCTGAGTGATCACCGCCCAGGCCACCTTGGCCCTAGCGGGCCGCCCATCGCCACCGGACCAAAGAAAGTTCCTGATGAGCCTCTGCACCTGGCCAATGCACGCCCGTGAGAAGGCCCGGCAAGAAGTGATGTACCACATAGTAGCAAGCAAAACCTGGTTGGCCACAACTACTCGGCCAGCCAGCGATAAACAAGCGGTACTCCAATACAGAAGCTTCTTCCGAATGCTCAGAAGAAGGGGGGCTATCTGCTGCTCCGGAGATATGTCAATGCCCACATAGCATCCCAAATAACGCACTGTAGTGCCGGGGGGCAGCCACTGAAAACCGTCAACTGGCCTCCAAGTCGGGGGGGGCAAAGAGCTGACCCACAACCCACACGACTTGTGCCAGTTGATCAAAGCGCCCGAAGCTCTGCAAAACCTGTCCATGGCTAAGGCGAAGCGGCGGAGGTTCTCCTCACCTCCCTGAAGATAGACAGCTGTGTCATCCGCAAACTCCGAGTCTAGGAGCTCCTCCGAGGTGCGGATGGGAAGCTGGAGGCCCCGCAAACCTGTATCCTGTGCCGTCAAAAAAGTGCTCATGGCCTCCGCCACAAAAAGAAAAAGAAAGGGCGCCAAGGGGCACCCCTGCCGCACCGAGCGCGAGAGCTGGAACCTCTCTCCGCGCACGCCCTGTATCAGCACCTGGCTATGAGCCGATGTGTAGAGTGCAGAGACCCCACGGATCCACTGAGGGGGGAAGCCCATCCTCTCCATAGTGCCTTCCAAGAAGGCCCAGTCCACCCGATCATATGCCTTCTCGAAGTCGAGAAGGAGCACTGCCAGATCCTCCTGTCGAAATCTAGCCAGAGCCGTAGCCTCCCAGAAAGAGAAAATGTTATCCAAAATGCTCCTATCCTGGATGAAGCCTGTCTGCGTGGAGTGGATGATGTCCGGAAGGTGAGGCTGAAGCCGCCTGCTGATCGCCTTAGCTAGGACCTTGTAGGCCGTGCCTAGCAAGGTGATCGGTCTCCACTGTCTAATCTCCAGTCTGTCTCCTCCCTCTTTGGGGATCAAGTGGATCAACCCCTCTGCCATGCTGTCCGGCATGACTCCTGACTCCATAATCTCCTGGAATGCCAATCTGAAGCCCCTATGTAAGAGGCCCCAGTACCTCTAGAAGAAGGCCACCGAAAGACCGTCCTCTCCTGGGCATTTGCCCCGAGGTAATGCCTGAAGAGCCTCCTCCAGTTCCGTATCCGAGAAGGGGGAGAGAAGGGAGTGCTGCAAATGGGCCGGCACAACCGGTCTCGTGAAGCTTCCTATAGTCTTGTCCATGAAGAAAACCGTGGAAAAGCTCTTTCTCACGCAAGAAAACTGATATAAAACCTGTTTTAATGGTTTTTGGGCGATAAAAACATCCAAAAAGTAGTTTTTAGGTTTTTGGAGCAGTTTTACGGTTTTTGAAATTTCTGTCCGTACATGCATCCGTATCGCCCATGCATATGCCTATACAAGTCTAGGACTAATCATACATCTGAAAAGCAAGTTGCAGAAGGTGTTGATAAGAAGCTCTCCATGATCATAATGATGCCCACACACACTCCACAATCTCCTTCAATCTTCAATGATCTTATTCATGGTACTACAAGAGAAGTCCAATCCTTTTTATACTTGTAAGAGGCCCTGCTTTTCGCCAAAAAGCCTTCATGCTTTTGCTTTGCCTTTTTATGCTTTGCTTTTGCGCTTTTTTACTTTTATTAATAAAATATTACTCAACTTTGGTGCTTTGCTTTTCTTTTTTTTCTAGTGAAGATGTATTTATATTAATAATAAGAAAAGAGTACATATAAACTGTGGGATAGTCTTCTCAAACAATCAAGAGAAGAACTACCCACAGAAACTGCTCAATCCAAAATCCTCTTAGTGCTTTGCTTTTCTAGCTTTAAGGCCTTGCTTTTTGGCTTTAGAGCTGCTTTTTGAGAAAGCGCCTTTTAGCTTTTTGGTCCGGCTCAATTTCCTCTTTCCAACGGTGGCCTTGGCTCGTGGTCAATCCTGTTTGACTTTTTGCTTTTCCTTGCTTTTTGACCAAGAATGGTGCTTTTTCTTAATCAAATCTTATGAACTCTATCCCCATGTCTTCTTCCACCTGTCTGGTGTCCAGGCATTCATTTCATCATGTGAAATAGAGCTAGGAGGACCAAATAGTTACAGCAGTCCCACAGACGGTGTCAGCAAGCTACTGTGAAATGCATTATGTATTTTCCAGTGATCAGGTAATACCAATCATAAGCCACATCATTTATCTTCTGTAAGATCTGGAATGACCCATACACCTATTCAAAAGCTTAGGATACACCGGCCTTCTTTACCTGGCCACTTCCAAAGGCGTGCTTTCTCGAACTTAAGTAACACCCAATCACCTTCCTTGAAAATAACCTCTCGCCTGTGCTTGTCAGCTGCCTTTTTATGCTTAGCTTGAGATCTTTCTATGGCTATCCGAACCTATGCAAACGCAGTATCCAAATCTCGGACATACTCATCTGCTGCAAAGATTTCAACTTTTGTTCGTAAGATAGGTGGTAGCACCACCTTGCCATAAACTATCTCAAACAGAGCCTTACTAGTTGAAGAATGCATAGTATTGTTGTATGCAAACTCAACCAAGGTCAAGTACTTTTCCCAATCTGTTTTCTGCTCAGATACATAACAATTCAGCAAATCAAGTATGGCTGAATTTGCGATTTCACTCTAACCATCCGTTTGAGGATGATAAGCTAATGAAAAATTTAGCTTTGTGCCCATGTTATCAAACAATGCCCGCCAAAATAAACTAGTGGTCCGAGGATCTCTATCCCCCACAATAGATTTGGGCATGCCATGATGTTTGTAATGTGAGCCAAGTACAGCTTTGCCATGTGCTCTGTGTCACATATGCAAATACAAAATTATGAATTATATACTTAATAGAAGTCTCTTTCTGAAAAAAAAAATATGAATTATTTATCAGTATCATGGATTGGTTGATTCTAGTCTAAGAGCTATTTTGAAGCCAACATGGCAATTATTCTGCGCTCGTATGCAGGGCTGTCCTAGACAACAGTGTGCCAGTTGAGCTTCCTTGGCTAGTGTGAACATGTGCTTATTTTGGCAACTTTGCAGAGAAGGATTTTCTCACATCGATCATGACATGGCATATGTGGATGGATCCCCAGAAGGACTCCGGTGTGAGCCCACTAACATGTCAACAAGAGTTTGTCTTTTGCATGTATGTGGATGGATCCCCCAGGAAGGACTCTGGTGTGATCCCACTAACATGGCAACAGAACATGTATGTCTTGTGAGGCTTGACATGACAGAACATGTATGGCTTCTGAGGCTTGACATGACAGGACATGTGGCTTCTGAGGCTTGACATGTGTGGCTCCTAAGGTTTGACATGACAGAACATGTGTGGCTTGTGAGGCTTGACATGACAGAACATGTATGGCTTATGGCTTCTGAGGCTTAACATGACAGGACATGTGGCTTGTGAGGCTTGACATGACAGAACATGCATGGCTTCTGAGACTTGACATGACAGGACATGTGTGGCTTGTGAGGCTTGATACGACACATGGTGTGTTTTTCTTATAGTACATGTGTGGCACATGGAGCCTGACATGGTGTGATCTTTCTTAGGGCTAGCAACCCTGGTGCTCACTTCGTACTTATGTTTTGGGAAAGATTCAGCATCCTTGAACATTCAGAAAAGCGGTTTATGGATTTATGGATATTTGAGACACAGTTGGCTATTGTGCCTGTGTCTACTTATTATCAGCATTGTTAACTCAAGATATCGATAAAGTTTTGTTTTCTTGATATGGTTGGCTCTTGTACCCGTATCAGGGTTCGGATTGTGGAATTTGGATTTATAGCTTTAATGCATGGATTATGAAATATTACGGATTGGCAGTGGATCTGCTATACTTGGAGGATATCTCAGTGGTATCAAGTTTTTACAGTTGCGGACAACTTCTTTATAAGACGAAGGGGATGTCACCATTTGGTCCCTTCACCAGTCTTGACCAATGATTCACACACTGAGCGGAACCAAGGTGTGAACGGGGATTTTCCATGGAAGAAAGCTGGAGCACTTACTGGCAAAGCTTGGCCTGAAAGATGGCCATACAGCATGAGCAGCATGGGATTTTATTCAATAAAATGACTTATAAGGGTTTATAAGTCGGTGTGTTCACACATCATTAAAGTTTGGCCAGACATTATTATTTGGGCGTGGAATTATGGACATGTGGGACACCTTGTAGCCCAAAAAGTCAATAAAAAGCTAGGCGCCCACCTTTTATGAGATATTTTTATAGTCTGGACACTAAAGATGGCAAGTTTGATCATTTATAGAGTGATTGGCTATATAAAGCACAAACCTGGATATTTTTAGCAGGGAAGGCCACTTTAAGCTAAGGGAAAAGCAAGCATATGCTTGAAATAGAGGAGGTCGACTCTATGAAAAGGGGGAGCAAGGATGTGCATCAAAAGGGAAGGGGGACAGCACTGCTTTTCTCTGAATTTGCTGGCCGTAGAGGACCTTCAGTTGCGGGCGCTTTTTCTCTCCATACAGGCCGACCTACTCTGTTTCTCCCTTCTAAGGGACTGGCCGTACAGCAGCAGATCCCTCCTATGATCTGGCCGTACAGCAGGTACAGTTGCGGGCAGCTCCTTCCTCTCTCTTGCGCTGGTCCTACTGTGGACAGCAAGCCAGCCAGTTCACTCTTGCGTTGGTCGTACTGTGGACAGTTGTCACCATTTGGTCCCTCACCCGTCCCGACCAGTGTTTTATACACTAGGTGGAACCAAGGTGTGAACGGGGATCTTTCCACAAAAGAAAGCGGGAGCATTGACCGGCAAGGTTTTGGCCTGAAAGATGGCATCTGGACAAAAGTGGCAGGGGATTTTCATCATTAAAGTGATGAATAAGTGTTTTCACACACTATTAACAAAGGGATGGACATATTATTATTTGGGCAAGGATTTATGGACATGCGGGACAGCTTGTGTGACCACTCCCTACAGGAGGCCTACAGATCGGAAGACAATATACACACATTTAATTTAACTGTTATTAAACAATGGAAACAACATCAGCAACACATACTGGAAATACTGAAAATACAAATGACACTAGCACTGGGGCCGGAAAGGGCCGCCCCCCCCCCCCCCCCCCCCCTCAATACTTTTTGTATTTCTTGGAGTATTTATATTTGTACAAGTGTCACGGGCCTGACAAGCCAGATTTCTCTACAAGGGAGTGAAAACAACCAAATAAAACTAGTTCAAGTCGATGAAGAGATGTTGGTCGGAGTAGCCCTAAATCACAGGCTCATTCTCAGCTTCACTGGTGGGTGGACACTTGCCTTTCACTGGTCTTCCGGGACCGTGCACCAACAGGCACGCCCGTACTAACGCAGGCCAAGGGTACACCGCGGAGGGAACGTGGCTTGGTTCTCCCCAATGAGCTTTGCTACCAAATTCCCTAGTGAGTCTAGCCTTCACTGGCTCTCAGAAGCTCTGAGAGCGCGGTTAACAACACCACACAGGGAAATATACTAGCCACACCAGGAAGAATTTCCTGAACATGGTCAGCATATACATGCCATGCTCCTACACTACACAACTTAAAGCATTTTCTGAATTTAAATTAGCAAATTTCAGATTTATTCAAATGAGAAAAAGAATATGAGAGCACCTAGTACGGTGAGTACAATCTTGATACAACCGGTACAATTTGTAGCAGGTACAATCAAGCACTTTAGGTACTTCACACGTGTGCAGGTACAACCAGCCAGGTACTATGCAGGTACCTGTACTTGCAGCAGGTATTGTAGGTACACAACGTCAGCCACCAACAGGTACAGCACGTACACAAGGGGCAGCCAGCAGGTATAGCAAGTACACCAGGGACAGCCAGCAAGTCACCAAGTACACCAGGGGCAGCCAGCAGGTACAGCAAGTACACAAGGGACAACCAACAGGTACACGTGGGCAGCAGGGCTGTGTGGCGGGTACAGCAGGCTGGTACAAGCGGGTGCAGCAGGGCTACAAGGCGGGTACAGCAGGCTGGCACAGGCGGGTGCAGCAGGGCTGCAAGCAGGTACAGCAAGGCTGGCACAGGCGGGTGCAGCTAGGCTGTAAGGCGGGTACAGCAAGGCTGGCACAGGCGGGTACAACTGGGCTGCAAGGCGGGTACACCAGCCAGGTACACAGGCGGGTGAAGCAGCCAGGTGTGCAGATCAGGTACAACCAGCAGCAAGGAGGCATGGGCAGCTTCAGGCGGGTACAGGCAATGGATAGAATAGGCTGCAGGCGATGGAGAGAAAGAAGCCACCAACCCACCACGTGGGGAATTTTCAATAATGTTCCATGCAAAAGCCTTATCAGCACCCACACTAGAAAGTAAATATCCAGCCCAACTTTAAATGTGTGTGAACACATTGGCTTATAGATTTTACATTTTAAAAGGGGCAAAATGACAATACTTACCACCTGTTCAAACTTCACACGCCACACCACCAAGTCAGCAAACAGCGTTCCACGGTACACTGGTGGGGACGTCCCCGTCCAGTGTACTGGCACGGCATAACAGGCAGACACACGCAAACAAGTCATGCAAAAACAAATTTATGCATGCAAGCATAAATGCATGTGCACAAATAGTGGACGAAATCTCCCTTTCATGAAACTTGTACAAGAGGTTCCTGTCGGGCACAAAACTGGCGTGACGAATATAAATAAATATGTTTTGGTCTTCCTATGGAGTGACAGTCCCATAGGTAAGACACCATCCTGGCCATACACGGGCCCGTCCATACAGCACGAAGCAAATCACACACGGGTGACACGAAACTGGTTCACGTCCATGTGATGCAGCCCTGGTCGCACACGGGTGGCACTGATTTGACTCCCATCTATGTGACATCATAAAACTGGCCCTTTCACATGGGACACTGGCCTGGCCCCATGTGAACATGGCACAAATCTGGCCGCTCTATGGAGTGACAGTCCCATAGAAGTGGCTCCAAAAATGGAGATGGATCAAATGGTGACATCCCCCCGGGCTTCTAAACAGTTGACCTCAACTGAAAAGCCTCAAGATATGCCTGTAGAAGCTAAGGGTAGTCAGCAAAATAATCCTCATCTACCCACTTTGCGTCAATTGGTAAATATTTTTTAAATTTCACAAGGTAGCTCATGGAAAGCTTCCCATGTGGTAACTCTCTCTCCTTGTAAAATACAATCTGCTCTGGCTGAAGGATCTCCTCAAGCTCATCAACTTCTAGCGGATCTTCTGTTTGACAGGCTCCTCTGGATCTGGCCCCACATACTTCCGCAAAAGACTCACATGAAAAGCATTGTGAATCTTCCAACGGCTGGGTAAAGCAAGCCTGAAGGACACTTCATTGATCTTGTCAATCACTTGGAAGGGTCCATAATATCGAGTAGAAAGCTTTGGATATGATCCCTCTCGTCCTGGCCTCTTCCGAAGCCTAGCTTTCTCGAATTGCAGCAATACCCAATCACCTTCCTTGACTTGCATCTCTCTCCTATGCTTGTCAGCAGCCCTTTTATGCTTATCTTGAGCAAAGGCTACATCCAAGTCACGCACATACTCATCAGCTGCAAAAATCTCATCCTTTGTATGAAGGATAGGTGGTAAGACTACTCTGCCATAAATAATCTCAAACGGGGCCTTTCTCCTGAGGCATGAACTATGTTGTTGTAGGCAAACTCTACAAGTGGAAGATACTTCTCCCATGCAGTCTTTTGATCTGCCACATAACACTTCAACAAATCCAACACGGCTGAATTTGCAGCTTCACTTTGGCCATCCGTTTGGGGATGATAAGCTGATGAAAACTCAAGTTTAGTGTCCATGTTATCAAATAAAGCCCTCCAAAAGAGACTTGTAGTCCTGGGATCTCTATCCCCAACAATGGACTTAGGCATACCATGATGCTTAGAGATGTTAGCAAGAAAAAGCTTCACCATATGATCAACTTTAATGGTTTTCTTGACTGGCAAGAAGTGAGCTTGCTTGCTAAACCTGTCCACAATGGTCCAAATAGCATCATTCCCATGCTGGGATCCAGGCAAGCCCATAATAAAGTCCATAGTAATACTTTCCCATGGCTACGAGGGAATAGACAATGGCTGAAGCAAACCTGGAGGCTTTTGCCTGTCAAATTTCACCTTTTGGCAAGTAAGACATGCACGTACATATGCCTCAATGTCTTTATGCATGCTTGGCCAAAAGAAATCTCTCTCAATCATGCGTGTAGTAGGCATGATACCTCTATGACCAGCATAAGGTGGAGCGTGATATTCCTCCATAACCTTTGGACGCATTTCCTTCACCACACCTAGGTAGTTATCCTTCATAAGATAACCCTCTTTGATCACATAAATCTCGCATGGCAGATAAGTCCCCATGAGAGGCCACTGAAACTGCACCCACATAAGGCCTCCTGGATAATGCATCTGCCACCACATTTTTCTTTCCTGGAGTATGTACAACCTGAAAATGAAACATGGAAAGAAAGTTTGCCATTCTCATCTGCTTCTCCGAAAGCTTTGTTTGAGATAGAAAGTATCTCAAGCTTTGATGATCTGTCTTGACTACAAATTCAGCCCCAAGAAGATAATGTTTCCATATCTTTAAGGCATGAATTACAACCAAGAGCTCTTTCTCATAGATATCCATATGAAGCTCGGCATCATGCAATCGACGGCTCTCATATGCAACTGCATGACCTTCTTGATTTAGGACAACCCCTATACAATCGCCACAAGCATCACATTCCACTATGAATGACCTTTGCAAGTCGGGAACAATCAATACGGATCCACATATGATAGCATTCTTGAGTTGCAAAAAGGCATCCTGCTCCTTTGGAGTCCATTTAAAAGTGGCTTTCTTCTTCGCGAGATCATGTAGAGGGATGGCTATCATAGCAAAATGCCTTAAGAAGCGCCTGTATTACCCCAGAAAACTACGTACTTGATGTACATTTTGCAAGTCTGGCCAATTCCGAGTGGTTTCAATCTTGGCAGGATCCATTCTTACACCATCCTTGGATACAATGTGACCCAAATAATGTATCTCTGAAAGGAAGAACTCACTTTTCTTGGCATTAATGAAGAGTTTATGCTTCCGCAACTCTTCAAACACTGTGGCCAAATGAGCCCTATGCTCCTGCTCATTCTTGGAGAAAACCAAGATGTCATCAAAGAATACACCTGTGAATTTTCGATGGGGTTGGAATATCCTATCCATCATACGATTGAATGTGGCTGGGGCATTGGTGAGACCAAAAGGCATTACCAAAAATTCATACAATCCAAAAGCTGTCCTGAATGCAATTTTGTGGAAATCCTATGGCACCACTCGTATCTGGTGCTAACCACTCTTCAAATCTATGTTGGAAATCATGGATCTAGGGCTAGGCTAGCCTAAGGAGGCTCAAACATAATGCTAAACATGATTATAAACAAATGACAAAAGCAATACAAAGCAACACAAGATGCACTTACTTGACCAAGAGATTGTGTACTTGAGAATGAGTTGTTGTGTTACATTACATTGAAATGACCCTTTATATAGGTCCAAGTACCATATGGGCTTTGCCTTTGCATGTGGGATAACTCCTAGCCTTCACCACATTCATCCACATCCCTTTGACCTTGTCTATGATATGACATAGATCACTTTTTCTAACACCCTTCCTTGATCATGGCATATCATAATGCCCTTCCTTGCTTCTAACATTACATGAAAGAAAAAGCTTAACTCATAAGGAGTATAGCTCTACAGTACATAAAAGAAATTAGCATTGCTCATAGGGAGCATAGCTTCTACATTGCGAAAAGAAATTAACATGATATGAAAACATTCCTACATGAAAACATTCCTCTCCCATACCCCATCATCATCATAGCATCATCATCATCATATCCATGGGCATCATCATCATCATTTGTTGGTCATGGAGACCCAACTCCCCATCAATCCCCCCTTGAGGGCTACATGGCCTACTGAGAGATATTGTGAGCATCATAAAAACACATAACCTACATCATCGGTGGTTAGAGGTGTCCATACATAAACATTTGGGTAAGAGAGGGCATAAACATTGTTGCCTTTAGAAAGCCCATTCTGCATCTACCTCTGCATCAAAGGAGGTAGTAACATTGTTCATAGACTGTGCGTGCATTCCCATCCTTGAGGCATCTTCATAATGCAGAGAATTTTCCAAAAAGAGTAAAAGAACACTCTTTCTTTCGTACCATATGAACAGCCTCTTAAAGGTTTTTTAAAACCCTAGTCTGAAAATAATAAAGAAAATCTTTTCAAATGCAAAAACGGCCAGATTTTATTCCACCGGCGCTGCTCGTTTATTGCTGCGTTGATTTCGAATCTGTCAGGAGCTCCACGCTGATTTCGGATCTGGTCAACTGCGCTTCGCTTGCTTCGCTTCAAGCACTCCCTCTTCCGGCTGATTGTATCTGCAACTTCTGGCGCATTCGTTGCTGGGTGCTGATCATCACTTACCTCGCTGGCACCACTTCTGTGCTTGCGGGTGTGTTTGCTGAAGTATTTCAGCTGCTCTAATGTGCATATGCCCAAGGTTTCTGTGAGGAGCAAAAAGAGCCAGTTGATGCTGCGTTTCTTGGCGCTCACAGCGGGCCAGACATGGTCGCTTTGGAGGCAGATTTGGCAAGTCAGGAGCTGTGGTGTAGTCCAGTGTCTGGGCACCCGGTCATGCATGGAATCTTTATTAGACAGAAAATAGCTGCTCAGACGATAAAAGGCCGATTGAAGATCCACGTCCACCATGTGATCACCACACTTTTTGCAGCTTACTTCACCATAGACTCTTGAGATGCCATTGCCTATCATCCAATCGAGTGTTTGCACAACGGCCCGCCTATCTCTGGACCATGGGTATGGTGGTGCTAATGATGTGAAAAATACTAAGCTAAGCTAAGAGAGATAGACCTAAGCTATTGGAGAGCTGAACCTACCAGATCCCTAATGGTGCAAAGACTAATGCAATAATTTTGTTATTCCTTCTTCTCAATGGCACTTCCTTTTACGGGCACCATATTGAAGAGAAATGGCAAAACAACTAAACTAAGCTAAACCATAGCCAACCAGGAAATCATGGATCTAGGGCTAGGCTAGCCTGAGGAGGCTCAAACATAATGCTAAACATGATTATAAACAAATGACAAAAGCAATACAAAGCAACACAAGATGCACTTACTTGACCAAGAGATTGTGTACTTGAGAATGAGTTGTTGTGTTACATTACATTGAAATGACCCTTTATATAGGTCCAAGTACCATATGGGCTTTGCCTTTGCATGTGGAATAACTCCTAGCCTTCACCACATTCATCCACATCCCTTTGACCTTGTCTATGATATGACATAGATCACTTTTTCTAACAATCTATACGGCTGAAACAAGCCGAGCCATCAAGCTTATCCAAAATGTCATCAATACGCGGGATTGGAAATCTATTCTTGATGATGAGCTTATTTAGAGCTCTATAATCCACACACATGCGGAATGATCCATCTTTCTTTTGAACAAGAAGCACGGGAGAGCAATAAGGTGAGGAACTTGGCTGAACCAAACCTTTTTCCAAAAGCTCATTAACCTGCTTCATGATCTCTTCTTGTTGTGCGGCACTCACACGATATGCGGGTTTGTTAGGTGGAGAACTACCTGGCACAAGATCTATGCAATGATCCTTGGGCCTTGAGGAGGTAGTTCACCTGGCAATGCATCAGCAGAACAATCTTTATATGCATGAAGAAAATTCAGCCTATCCTGAGTTAAAACATCCACATTTTGATGACTTAGTTCAATGCTATCACGAACAAAAACCAAGTACGCAGAAAGACTCTTTTTCATCGCTTTATTAATTTGGATGTGAGATACAAGTGGAATAGAATCCCCTTCCTTGCCAGCATCAATAACATGCATGCGGCCTCTATGCATAAAGGAAATCCTGTTTGTCTTGTACTCTTTGCGGGGCTCAAGCCTATGATGCCATGGCTTGCCAAGCAATACATCGCATCCATTAAGTGGTGCAACCAAGAAATGCTCATGATCAAGGTAACCTTGGATATGTATGCGCAACTTCCCAATATGGGGTAACCTGCACCTCTTTACCATTCTTCTTTGGCCCATGATCCTTGGATGAGGTATTTTCAGCTTTACCTCCCTTCTAGACCTCCCGGAAGCTCTTTTTAGGTGACTGTCCACCTTTTTGCAAGTTTGGGACAGCCTTCTCTTTGCTCTTAAACCCCCTTGATCTTGCTTAATTTTGAGAACCAATTGCTCCGTAGCAAGAGCAGAGGCTATAAGCTGTTGTTGCAGAGTGTGTTTTGGGTGCAATTCAATGCCCGAACGATAAGCTGGTTGCAATCCAAAGCGAAACTTCCTGCTGCACACTTTCATTATCTTTGTACTCAAGTCTCCCACTTTTAGGTGAGAGTTTGCTCCGCATTAGGAGGCATAAAATCTGTCCTTAAACTCTTTCCAAGTGCAAATGGGGTCTTTGGTGGTCTTTTCAGTGATCTACCAATGGGCAGCTGTCCCCTTCAAGAACATGCTTACATGACGAATTTTGGACTTCTCAGTGAAGTCCTCATCACTAAAAGCAATATCAAACTGTGCCACAAAAGCTAGCACCTTAGAGGCATCATACTTTCCATGAAAGGCATCAAATTTCACGGACTTGTCCCCTGCCTTGCACTCCTTGAGCTTCTTGGGATGTGGTACATGTTCTTCTCTTTCTCTCTTCCCCTTATCCAACGGGGCAGCTCTCTCTACATGAGCTTCATGGACAATGATGGGTGTTCCACTAGCCAAAGTGACATGGGTCTTTGATTCTTGTGGCCCCACTGCATGTGACCTCGCTGAGAAATGCCTTGTCTCGTCACGAGACAACTCAATAGGCAAGGTTTTTTGGCTTGCGTGCCGACCACTGTCCCCATGATGTACATACCTAGAATCCAAATGGCCTTGAGCATGCATAAATCTGTTTCCTCCTGTGCCATGAGGAGTGGATGCATGGCGAGAGGTGACCGATACTTCTTCTTTATGCAAGTATGATCTCAACCTTTGAGAGGCTGGGTCTCCATGCTGCAAACGGGGTGGATTCTTGAACATAAGCTGTCCATCCTCTTCCTCTTTAAGGTCACCCTTGTGGATAAGATAAGAGAGTGCCAACTCCCTTGGCTTCTTACCCACTTCTCGAGCCATAGACTCAAAAGTCATGTCCACCATAGCATCAGCTTTCTTGGCTTCTATGACACATTGTACATGGGGGTCCTCATGCAAGAATTTCAGCTCTTACTCTTTTGCCTGCAAGAGCCTCTTCATGTGCTCCAACTCAGCCCTCAATGCATTGGGTTCTTCCTCGTGCATGGGTTCTTTACCTCGTGATGGCTGTCCCATATATGCACTGTCATAGACTCTCTCAAGAGACTTATGCCTTCCAGGCCATGCATCGGAATCCCGTGAAGCACTTGATTGGCCCCTCGAATTCGGCACTTCCAATGGGTTGCCCTGACTATCCATTCAATTAAGTGTTCGTGCTTGCTTCCGATCTCAAAACTTCCTGTCTCCTCTTGAGAAAGAGAGACGACCGGGCTCTGATACCAATGTGACCTCTCCCTACAGTAGGCCTACAGATCGGAAGACAATATACACATATTTAGAACACTTAATTTAACTGTTATTAAACAATGGAAACAACATCAGCAACACAAATACTGGAAATACTGAAAATACAAATAACACCAGCACTGGGGCCGGAAAGCCCCCCCCCCCTACTTTTTGTATTTCTTGGAGTATTTATATTTGTACAAGTGTCACGGGCCTGACAGGCCAGATTTCTCCACAAGGGAGTGAAAACAACCAAATAAAACTGAGTCAAGTCGATGAAGAGATGTTGGTCGCAGTAGCCCCAAATCACAGGCTCATTCTCACCTTCACTGGGTGGACACTTGCCTTTCACTGGTCTTCCGGGACCGTGCACCAACAGGCACGCCCATACTAACGCAGGCCAAGGGTACACCGCGGAGGGAACGTGGCCTGGTTCTCCCCAATGAGATTTGCTACCAAATTCCCTGGTGACTCTAACCTTCACTGGCTCTCAGAAGCTCTGAGAGCGCAATTAACAACACCACACAGGGAAATATACTAGCCACACTAGGAAGAATTTCCTGAACATGGTCAGCATATACATGCCATGCTCCTGTACTACACAACTTAAAACATTTTCTGAATTTAAATCAGCAAATTTTAGATTTATTCGAATGAGAAAAAGAATATGAGAGCACCTAGTGCGGTGAGTACAATCCAGATACAACCGGTACAATTTGTAGCAGGTACAATCAAGCACTTTAGGTACTTCACACGTGTGCAGGTACCTTGCAAGATGATCCCTCAAGACATTTCCGATAGCATTGTGAAGAAGTACTCCTTGCTTGGAAAAGCAAGTGATAGTGGAAGAGTCCCCACCACCATTGCCGCCGCTCAAGACGAAGTCATCCCGCCGGCAAGGGATACATCCTCTTCATCATTCTCTGCATCCTTCTCCCCCTTCACCAACTCCAACCCCTCATCAAAGAGGCCAAGTGAGTTTGAGGTTCCACACAAGAGGCAAGCCACTCTCGGAGGCTCCATTGGAGCAAATGTGGCCTCTCTCTCTTGGGTCCGAGCAAAGCAACAAGACGCAAATGTGGAGATTGCACGTACGATCATTGAGTGCAATCTCACATTTCCTGTCCTCAAAACTCCTCAATGGCAAAGGATGGTGAGGGCCATTGCCGAAGTAGGACCATGCCATGGCCCTTGGCATGGTATCACTTACAACGACATGCGCACGAAGGCACTTGATGAAGAAAACGAGAGAATCAACAAGACCCTCGGGCCCGTCCGAGCGGAATGAGTGAAGTATGGGTGTCCATCCTCTCTGACGGATGGACCAATAGAAAGAAGAGGGGCATCCTCAACATTCTAGTATCTTGCCCTCTTGGCACGTACTTCTTGCGGGCTGTGGATGCCGGAAAGGCGGGGAAGAAAACCTCGGGCGAGGTCATCTATCGCCACATTCGACAAGCCATAATTGAGGTAAGATACAATTTTAATTTTTGAGTTTGAAGCTTGAAAGTTTAGCCTTTGCCTTTTACTCAACTTTTAAGTCTTATTTAGTTTCCTTTTTCATGCATCATGCATGATTGCATCCATGATCCATGATCCATCATCCTTGTAGGTTGGCCCCAAAAATGTAGTTCAAGTGGTTATGGACAATGCGTCCAATTGCCGCCGCAAGATGCGTCCAATTGCTTGAGGAGGAGTTTAAGTCCATAGTATGGACTCCTTGTGTCACCAATTGGCCAACCATTTGGTCCATCTCCAATTTTGTGTCTCGTTCACTTGAGGCCAGGCCGGTGTCTCATGTGAAGAGGCCAGTATTTTTGCTTGACATGGACGGGAGCCAAACTGGTGCCACCCGTGTGTTAGCAGGATGGTGTCGTATGGACGGGAGCCAGACTGGTGCCACCCGTGTATGATCTGGACTGTGTTCTATCCATGGGATTGTCACGCCATGGAAGAGCCAGTATTTATGCCGTGTCTTGCCTATGGGACTGTCACACCATAGGGAGGCTTGTGCCTGGAACTGTGTCTTACCTATGGGACTATCACTCCATAGGAAGACCAGGATTTATGGTTTTACGTCGTGCCATTTTTGTGCCCGACAAATATTTTGTACTTGTTCCATGAACGGGAGATATGTCCATGATACTATTTGCACATGCACTCATGTTTTGCATGTTTGAAACTATTTTCGCATGACTTGTATTTTTGTGTTTGCCTGCTTGACGTGCCACTTACTGAGCGGGGACGCCTACCAGTGAGTCGTGAAGTTTGCTCTGTCTTCTGACGAGTTTTGGTGCATATGAACAGGTGGTAAGTGTATTGCACATGTTGGTTTAATAGTTTATTTTCTAACCTTTCATTTTATAAGGTTATATGTTCACACTCACTTAAAAGTGGGCACCCACTTAGGGGCCAAGGTGGGGAGCCTCACTTATCTTGTGTGTGTGTGGGGGTGGGTGCATGGTCACCTACCTTGGAGCTGCCCGCCCACATGCAAACATGGGGAGCCAGCCAACTCAAATTGTTAACTCCCCCTCCAAACAAAAAGGGAGCCACCACCTCTATCGAAGCATCCCGGCATTCATCTCCTTGGCTCTTTAGGCTGCGCCAACCTCATCCCCATAGCTGACGGCGGTGCCCTTTGTCCAGCAGGCTGACGGCTGCATGTGCACTTCATCTATAGCAGCTGTGTGACCAACTTCGCAAGGCTGTCTTCTCTGCTCTACAGGCGACCATTCAGGCTGCGCCTGTCCACTGCAGGCATCCCCTCTTCTTTCAGCAGCCAGGCGGCTGTGGCTGTGCGCCTCCAGACAGGCAGCCAAACAGGCTGCGCTGCCTACCTCAGCACGCGGCTGTGCACCTGTTCCCCAGCCAACAACACTCTGCCCTCAGGCGGCTGCACTACAGATAGCTTCGCAGCCTACCACAGCAGCCGGCTGTGTGTCCATCACCAGCACGCTGTGTGTGTTCTTCTCCAATAAGCTGTGCTCTGCAACCAAGCAGTTGTCCACCACCAGCAGGCTACGCTCCAACTCCAGCAGGTGGCTGTTGACTGTGCGCTTCATCCCCTTTTGCTGGCGGCTTCTCTTCAAAGTGGCGGCTACTACTCTTCTTCCTTCTCCACAAGAAGGTGGAGAAGGCGGCTGTTGACGGTGCGCTTCATCCCCTTTTGCTAGCGGCTTCTCTTCAAAGTGGCGGCTACTACTCTTCTTCCTTCTCCACAAGAAGGTGGCTGTGACCTGCATAGCGGGTGGTAGTTTCTCCATTACAGGCGGGTGTGCCTCCTTTTCATAGGCGGCATCTCCTTTCTTCAGGAGGTTATACTTTTTCCCAAAGCAACTACTCCACTCGACTTGTTGTTGTGTCTCGGTGTCCCTCTCAAGTAGCTGCACACAGACACCATGGGTATTGGTCTTCCATCAGCCATCCACAAGTAAGTGAATTTTCAGATTTAAGTAAAGTACTTTGTGATAAATCTAATAAGGGATTCTCTCCACTGCAACACCCGTTCGGTGCAAGGTAGTCCAAGCTCTTGGAGAACCACGGTCCAAAGGTGCTCAGATCGGGAGAGCCAGGCGTTAGTACGGGAGCGCTTGTTTGTGCGTGGTCCTAGAACACCAGTGGGGCGCTCTCAGCGGAGTCCAGTGAAGGCACAGGACCGTAGAGACTGGACCACTTCGGTGGTTGCTCTACTTCGAACGTCGACTTCGAGCCTTTTGTTTGGTACTGTATTCATTTGTACATGGACATCATCTGGTTCTTTGAACCCATGGAGCATTGTATTTGTTAAATACTCCCAATAAATATATCATATATTGAGGGGGGGGTCGGCCCGTTCCAGCCCCAGTGCTGGTGTCCATCTATTTCATTTCATTTCATTTCAAATTCCAGTTGTTATTAAGTTGTCCATTTCAAATTGTGAAATTAAGTTGTGCTATTACGCGTGTGGGTGTCCAACGGAGTCTGTTCCCACTTGACGAGATCGGTTTCATTGGTATCAGAGCACGGTTGTTTCCCTCTTCTTAGTGGGGAAACGAACCTGTGTATTGGACACCCCGCTTCTAGCACACTTAACACAATGGACAGCCAAGGCAACCCTTTGGAAGTGCCTAATTCGAGGGGTCCATCTAGTGCCTCCCGTGGTTCTGATGCTCTGCGAGGAAGGCACAAGCCCCTTGAAAGGGTTAATGATAGTGAATCAAAGGGTCAACTGTCTCGAGGAAAGACAGTCATGCTAGAAGAGCCTGATGCAATGAGGGCTGAATTGGAACATATGAGAAAGCTTTTGCAAGCACAAGAGCAAGAGTTAAAATTTTTGCATGAAGATCCCCATGTGCAACGTGCCATTGAAGCTAGGAAAGCTGATGCAATGGTAGATGTAACTTTTGAGTCCATGACACGGGAAGTGGGCAAGAAGCCAAGGGAGTTGGCACTTTCCTACCTCCTCCGCAAAGGTGACATCAAAGAGGGGGATGACGGAGAGCTGAAATTCAGAAATCCACCTCGCTTGAAGCATGGAGATCCTGCATCTCAAAGGTTGAGGTCTTTTATGCAAAAGGAAGAGGTGACAGTCACCTCTCGTCATGCGTCTTCTCCACAAGGCACAAAGCCTGACAGGTATATGTATACATGTAACATAGCCATTGTGATTGATCATCAGACTTAACTCTTGAGTACTCAAGAAAAATAGAAATAGATCCAAAATCCAAAATCCACAATCAACTTGTGAAATTTCAAACAATACAAAGAGAGGCGCAATGCGCAAGAGCTACAAAGATAGATAAAATGCGCATGAGCAAATCCCAAATATCAAATGTCAAGATCAGCAACTAAATCATCATCAATTGCTCTAGAAGAGCTCCCAATCTCATCATCATGGTCCATGTCCATATGCACTGCATCATCATCTAAATCTGAAGAAGGGTGGGCATCAACGAAACCCTCTGCCTCCAGACTGTAGAGCTAACTAAGTACTCGCAGATTTGCAGACATAAACCAAATCACTGTTTCTTTGTGTAGCAATTCGGTTCCACTTCTTTGAGGCAATGTGACAAAATACACTCCACAATTGCTCAATAGGAGAGGAACTAGCTCCTTGGCTCAAAATATGAATGGCAAGACGAAGCTCAGGAGTCCCTGCTCCATAATCCTCCCACCATAAAGCAACACCCACACTGCATCCATCTCTCTACGCATCTGCTGAACCAAATCTTCCTTGCCTACTTCTATAAATTGATAATTGATCTTTGATAGACCTCCTTTGAAAAGGATCTAGCACCAATTTTCCCAATACTTTCTCCTAACCATCTACGACCTCCTCGTCAGTCTCTTGGCTGCACCCCTAGAACTTTGGATCTAGCACAAAACCAACTGCATGTACAGGTGAATGATAGTTATCCCATCGAGTATGGGAAAGTACTCTCAACTCCTCTTGCCTTCCCTCATTAGGCTCCACCTCTCTAATGTGCTCTATCGTCTTGTCCATGCCCTCATAAACCTTGCCAATGCAAGGTTGCTTGCTATCCGCAATCCTTAATATGTGAATGATGGGCTTCACAACAACATTAAGATGGCCCACATCAGCCAAAAATGTATCATGAATCACATTACTGTAGCATGCTCTACCTATAACTAAACGAGAGATGGGCCAATTAATCCATTGATCACTCACCACAAGCTGTTGCAAAACATTTTCCACCTTTTGAAGCCTCTCCAACATAATAAAATTGTAGACAAAGCGGGTTTCAAAGTATTTTAAGATATCTTTTGGGGAGACCTCTTTATGAACTCTAGGAGAATATGGTGGTGACGAGTGATAAAACCGACAATCTCTCTCCCTTTTTCAAGAACAGGTGCCACCCATGGCAAATCCCCAATGTCCTTCAGCAATTTATTCAGCCCATGTGCGATACAAGGAGTGAATGTGATATGGGGATACCTCAACTCCAACTTTGCCCCTGCCGCTCTGTTTAATGCTTCTCCATCTCGTATGACCTGAATCACATGTTCTCAACCAGTGGTGTCAACAGCATTTGCCCACTCCTCCACAAGCACATTGGAGCTCTTCCCTATTTCAAATGCATCATGTGAGGATAAGAAATGCACACCACCTCGTGAATAAGCTACAATACCATGGATGGTGCGAGAGCGAGAGTCACTCCATATAAGAGACCACATTTCTCTTCCACCCAACATCAATATTCTCTAATGATGCATCAATGGTCTCTTTCGCCTTTTTCAGCAAAGTGTCTTCAAAGTCTCTGATGATGGAGGAGTATATGTGGATCCAAATCCAGCAATTGCATGGACCATCTCTTGGAAATATGGTGATCTTGCCACATTAAATGCAATGTGATCAAGAAAGAAAAACCTAGCCACTGCAGCATCCACAACTTCTCGCTTCCGAGGATCCCATGAACTAGGAATAGTTCTTTGGCCACCTCATGATGGTGGTGCCATGGGAACAACAAAGGCCCAAGAGGATTACCCTGAGCAAAGCCAGTACTCCTAGCCTATGTTGCATAAAGTACCACTAGATGCACTAGAAGCAAAAAAAGAGGGATTTACAACTGCAAACCTTGGAGGTGGAGCTCGAAACACCTATGCATTGAGCCTTTCCTGTAACTCCTCCTCCTTCTGTGTTGGAACTGATCGGCAAAAAGCCACATCATGGCAAGGTTCATGCATCAAATGAGCTCGCACACAATTGGCACCTCCTATCTTTGCTTGCTTGCAATACCTCCACTTACATTTCCTGGCACATCCACTTGCATGTCTCATCAGAGTCCATGTCTTCCCACCATGACCAAGTAGTTTGCTTCTTGGACCACTTGCTACCTGAAGCTCTAGGTGCCATTGAATGATTGATGATTGAAGGAGAAGAAGATGAAAGTGATGAGGAGCACACTGGTCACTGTTGTGTAAAGCCTATGACCTTTGAAGTTTGAAGGAAGTCGAGTGACAAGTCTCCATTCAATCCCACAGAGGGGCGGCCAGCGGCGAGCGCACACACACCAGCCCTTTTTTTTCTTATCTTGGGGAAAGTACAGTTTGAAGGTACTTTAGTACCTTAGGTACTATATTAGGCACCTTTGGCATCTCAAAGGTACCTTTAATCGATGGACGACAATCCTTGCATGCTAGGCCATCACAAGGAACGGCTGTTCTAGAAACGGCAACGTCATTCTCGAAATGGCATCAGCCGTTCCCACTCAACCGCCATGTCACCGGCCGTTCCAAGTCATTCCGGCTTTCCGCACAAGTAGGAAACGCCGTTCCACTGTTCCAAACCACAAGGAATGGCATTTCCTGTGACTGCTATAGATACATCTCAATGGTCAAGTTTTTTTTTTTTCAAGAAAGAGACTTCTATTAAGTATGAAAAGGGCATACAACAATCACGGCTATAAGCCGGAATAGAATAGAATCACCCCAATATGTAAGGTGATTTAAACCACTGAGGAGCATCATGATGCCATGAGAGACCTGTAGTACTAGAGGAAAAGAAAATGCCATGGTCCCACTCCTCCATAAATATAACGCACTTTGCGTACGCAGAATGAGAAGACCCTTGAATATGAGCCCAAGTAGCCATGAGAGTATGGATGATGTCACCCCATATAGTACTAATGCACTGAGACCCAAAAATCTAGACACCCTCAATAGCCTCCCTGCATCTAGCTCTCCAGATCTGACATGCTATAATACTGGCAACAGTCTCCCAACTAATGTCAATCCTCTATCTTGGGGGGTGTATAATTAGAGTGAGGGACATCCTGCAATAAAACATGCTGGGCAATACCTCTACGAATGAAAATAGCAGAGTCTATACCATTGCCCTCGTAGAAAAGCTGTGGACCAGACTGGGAAAGCCAAGCAACTGCCCCCCAAGTCACATGCATGGCCACTCAATTTGCCCATAAGTTGGGCTATAGAATCCCAAATATGTTGTGCACTGCTGCATCCCATAAACAATGCTATATAGTCTCAGAATCTACCACACATCTCGGACAGGTAGGTGCTACACCAAAAACCAATCTCCACTGATTGGTGGGGAGACCACTATGTAAAAATAACCAAAAGAAATGAGAGATCTAGCTCCTTCTGTATGAATGCCAAAGCCTATGCCAAAATCTGCGCTATATCACTAGAGAGATATCATAACTCTCGAGAGTAGGGATCCTATGCATATGTCGAGTGAGAAGAAGCCTGGCATTCCAGACCATGAAACTGAAAAAGGGAAGGCTTTTCAATGGATCGAAGGCATCAATCCGCTTCCACTCTCCTGGATCCCACTGAGTAGCCACAAACACCAAGAGCCATGAGTCACTATCTAAAGAAAAGGGTCAATGAACCAATGCTTCCCCGAACGACCAACAATCGTCACTGGACTAAGCCTAGTATCTAGGATGATCCCCTCCATGCTACAATCTCTTCAATCTCCCTCCAGGCAAGATAGAATGAATGATGCAATCTGTAGCCTCCGGGCCCGGGAGAGCAATGACCTGCAGAGGTATGCCTATCCTCGAAAAGACTCCCAGCCAACTCGAATGATAGTCTCCATGAAAGGTCTCAGAGAGCCACTCATGCAGAATAGCTGCATCAATTTGATCAATACGTATGCGAGAGCCCCTAAGATGCTGAATGGATGCAGCTCTCCGATCCTCCAGAAGACTCTTAAAGGTCTTCCAAGCAAGAACTTTGATTGCACATCTCTCCCATCCTGCCCACTATATGTAATGAGATGCACCAAGTGGCCGACTAGCCTCATCCCTGATGAGCTCGTTCCACATAATAGGTTTATCGATCAACCTCATCCAAAGACCTAGGAAGCCTTTGTCGTAAAAAAGGTCTCATGCTTCTCCATGCTCTGACAATGGCTGCAATAAGAGGGGAAGATGGTGCCCTGATATCAGCCTCTGTGAACAAAAACCGTGGGCAGCCAATCTCTCCCAACACGGGGTGTACATCTGAAAATCTGAGACAAGAAAAAATCCTTCCAAGGCTCAGTTCCTCGTAGGAAACCTCTGACCACAAGTTTGCAGAGCAACGCCCTACACTAAACATCCGGATCATTAATAGTCAGCCCTCCCTCTCATCTACACTAAACATCCAGATCAATAATACTCAGCCCCCCTCTCATCTGGGCTGAATAGCTATGAGCCAAGCTACCTTGGCACGAGTGTCTATGGTGCCATCCAAACCCGACCAAAGAACAAGGGAGAGGCCATCCTTCCCTGGACACTTACCTTGAGGTAAGGCATGAAGAGCATGACGGAATTCCTACAAAAGGGGCATCCAGAACAGCACGCATCTCCTCAGTGATCAAATGTGGCAATGCATTCCAAACCTTCCTCTGTGCCCTGTGTCTCAGTTTAGAGTGCGGCTCAGCACTAAGAAGCTGGGGATAGAAATCAGTGGCAATCTGTCTAACCATAAGAGGATCTGAATGAAGAGTGCCATGTGAATCCTACAACTACCTGACACTATCTCTGGCATGAGATGGGCCGTGAGTAGCAAAGAGATGTTTGTTGCATCTGCCACACATCTGGGTCCAAAAGGATTCATGGCCATGGTAACGGTACTCCGTACATTGCTCAAGAGAGTGATGAAGCTCTACCCTACTAGTACATAAAGAATCTGCAACCCATTGAGCATGAGGATCTTTCTTGGAGCTCTTTCTGTAAGGCAACCAGTCTACATCTAATAGCCCTTTCTAAATCCAAGGCCTCTTGCCTCTTCGAAAGGGCACGTGTGAAAAAATTCACTAATATTACAGAGAGCAGAGGCCAGACTTTGCGAGGCCTGTGAGAAATCATGAGATCTCAAAATATCAAGCATACGATGTGATATCTGTGCATCTGAAAACAAATGATCAGGGATGCGTACATGGGGTGCTAATCCATGGCGACTCAGATCTCTAATGCGCAAAACCACTGGGCAATGATCCGATTTAGAGGTGCCTGCAGCAATAAAAGTATGCCCCCCCTCTGTCGAGCACCCAATCATCCACATAAAACCAGTCTAACCGTGCATAAATACATCCTGCATCCCTTCTCCTGTTAGACCATGAATAAAGAAGAGTGGATGGTCTCCTCCAAATTTCATCCTCATGCCAACAACCTCTACCATGAATGGTGTAACTTGGTTGAACACAATGCTAATCAATACACTTAAATACACTAAGATTTGATGGACACTTGCTCAAATACAAGAAGTAAATTGCTGAATTGACAAGAGACACACAATGAGCCGGAACGGCCGACCCCTCTCTCAAATAAAGTATATTGATCTTGGGAGAATCAAGTACATAGTGTCATGGGCATTTCTAACCAGATTTCCATACCAATGCATATGAATACAGTATTGCAAAAAAGTGGTTGTCGATGTAGACTTGCAATCCACACTACCCTCTCAAGTGCCCATGTTCCCTACCATCTGCTCTCTATTGTTCCACCAACACATGGTAACAACAATCTGCAAGAGAGCACGCAGGACAAGAGAACACTACACAGGGTATGTGGTCTTGTAATCCGGTTCCTCCCTCCTGCTACTTGCTCCCATATTTAAGCATAAAAGCTTACCAATAGCAAGTAGAGTCGATGATAGCGGAAGTCTTCGCGATGAAAGACCTTGGAGTGTTGAGATCTTCGATTTGTCGCATTTGTTCGTGACAAAAGTCTTCAAGAGGATGAAGGGAACCTTGGGAAAGCTTCCCCTATGGTTCAACTTGAGAAAGGAGGGCTGAAATTAAGGTTTTCAACAAAAAGACCAAATTACAGCAATAAAGAGAGCTGTTTTGCTGAATTTCAGTCATTGGGAGTGTGTAAGTAGGAGAGTGATTAGCATCCAGAAACACTCTTGGAAGCCTGAAAAACACCTTAGTAAGCTTGGAAATGGAGTTGGGAAAGAGAAAAGTGCAAAAAATGCAGCCCAACAATCCTCATGAAGGAGGCACCAATCTCTAGAGAGAGAGGAGGAGGAGTGAGGTGGTGAGTTGTCCAATGTAGGTGGCAGGCAGTTGCTTTGTGGAGCAAGCTAGAGTGGACACATGGTTGGTTACTCCCTTTGTACAAAGGGGATAAGGTCTGGGCGGTGGACATTGGGTTATGTCCACCTCGGGACATTAGTGTGTGTGAACACCGGGCTGGTCATAATTTATAAGTAAGTTTTGGTCGCCCAAAACTTAATGAAGTGTGTACACACTTACTTACAAATTAATGCTAACTCCTAAGGCTAGGTTTATGACCAATACTTACCACCTATCACACGCCACATAACCACGTCAGCAGACAGTTTCACACGCACGGTTCGAGGGTAGGCGTCCCCTTACCCGGAACTACACATTGGTCAAGCAAGCATGAAAACAACATGCAATTTCAATTGCAAGCAAGCACATAAAGATGCTATGCAATGCAGCATTGGTAAGGACAATCCCCGTTCATGAGACTATACCAAAATAGACGTGCTCGAGGCAAGTACACGAGGTACCAGACCCAATGAAACACCAATCCACCAAGCATTTCCGGGCATGCGCACAGAGACACAAGTCCCAACAAAAAGCCAAGTCCACAGTATCACATGAGTAGCATCAATCCCCGGCATAAACAATTGCCATGGACACCAGTCCAATGTACATACATGATACGAAAGCACAGGTGGACCAATTGGGTGGCCAAATGGTGACATCCCCCCCGGCTTCTAACAATTGTCGGCAGCTGAAAAGCATCCAAATATGTCTGAAACACATGCGGGCAATCTCTGAAGAACTCTTCATCTACCCATTTAGTATCAATGGGAAGATAGTTCTTAAACTTCACAAGGTAACGCCTGACAACTTTGCCTGCAGCAAGCTTACGTTCCTTGTGATACACAATCTGCTCTGGCTACAAGATCTCCTCAAGCTCATCCACTTTTGGTGGATCCTCAATGACCGTTTCACTGGGCTCCGGCCCTACATACTTGCGAAGGAGACTCACATGAACAGCATTGTGTATGTGCCAATGACTAGGTAATGCCAATCTGAAAGCCACTTCATTGATTTTTTCGATCACTCGAAAAGGCCCATAGTATCCGGTTGCAAGCTTAGGATATGCACCCTCTTTGCCAGGCCTCTTTGCAAGTCTTGCTTTCTCAAATTTCAGCAATACCCAATCATTCTCTTTAACATCCAATTGCCTTCTATGCTTGTCGGTAGCCTTTTTATGCTTGTCTTGTGACCTCGCAATGGCTATCCGCACTTAAACAAAAGCAATATCCAAGTCTCTTACATACTCATCAACTGCAAATATCTCATCCTTTTTGCGAAGGATGGGTGGCAAAACCACCTTACCATAAACAATCTCTTACATACTCATCAACTGCAAATATCTCATCCTTTTTGCGAAGGATGGGTGGCAAAACCACCTTACCATAAACAATCTCAAACGGGGCCTTTCCCGTAGATGCATGCACCATGTTATTGTATGCAAATTCCACACGCGGTAAGTACTTCTCCCAAGAAGACTTCTGATCCGCCACATAACATTTCAGGAGATCCAACACGGCTGAATTTGCAGCCTCACTTTGCCCATCCATTTGAGGGTGATAAACTGATGAAAAGTCCAATTTGGTGCCCATATTATCAAATAAGGCCTGCCAAAAGAGACTTGTAGTCCTGGGATCTCTATCCCCCACAATGGACTTCGGCATTCCATGATGCTTGAACACTTGTGCAAAATATACTTTAACCATATGCTCAGCTTTGATGGTCTTTTTGACCGGCAAGAAATGAGCTTGCTTGCTAAACCTCCTGTCTACAATTGTCCAAATTGCATCATTTCCCTGTTGGGTGCGTGGCAAGTCCATAATGAAATCCATTGTAATACTTTCCCATGGCTGTGTGGGAATAGGCAATGGCTGAAGCAAACCTAGTGCCTTTTGCCTATCAAATTTCACCTTTTAACAAGTGATACATGCACGTACATGTGCCTCTATGTCCTTCCGCATACCTGGCCAAAAGAAATACCGCTCAATCATGTGCGTAGTAGGCATTATGCCTCTATGACCAGCATATGGAGGAGCATGGCACTTGTCACGACCCTGTGTTTTTCTCTGGACAGTATGCAGGTGTGCACGGGGACGTGGTGGACAGTGTGAATGGCATCAGATTGGAGTTAAAAAGGAAGCCCATGTGTGGACAACCCCAAGTGTGAAGGGGGCAAAGATACTTTAATTTAAAAAGGTTTTATAACCTTTGGTGGGCAAAAAATTTAAGTTTTAAAGGTTTTAAAACCTTGGGAGATCCCTAAGCAATTTATAGAGGCTACTCCACTTTTGGAGGCCCACGACTCTCTTCTTTTCTCTCTCACTTGCTTTTGGGGAGGAGGCGTGCATGTTGGCTGCGTGGAGGAGAAGAGAACCACACCTGCGTGGAAAGTACCCCTACAGAACTGCTGGTCGTACAGAACAGGCGGCTGGGTACTGTACGGAACAGGCGGCTACATGTTTACTGGCTACTGGTTTTCGGCTGCGCACAGAAGAGCCTATGTGGATCTGTACGACTGCAGTACAGTGTACGGCTGCTGCCTGCAGGTACAGTGTACGGCTGTGGTGCAGGTACAGTGTACGGCTGTGGTGCAGGTGCAGACCTGAACAAACTGACGCAGGCGCAGATCTGTCCAGCAGGTACACACGTGTGCAGCGTGTGCAGCGTCAGTCCTGTCCAGCAGGTACAGGTAGGGCAGTACAGTATCGTACAGCTGCAGGTGGCGCCTCATCTGGTACAGTCGGCACATCACCAAGGTACATTGGTATGGCTACTGCAGGTGTTGACATGTACGGACAGGTGCAGGCGCATCGTACAGGCAGCAGTGTATCTCATAGGCGGCCAGGTGTGTGCTTTTTGGAGGACGCCGTGTTTTTACAGAAAGGAGGGGCTGGTTTTTCATGAACATAGACATCATGTCGATGGCGTTCAACTGATGGAACTTTCAGCTTCTCTTTGCTTTGGGTTCGGGATTGTTTTGAGATCAGTTTGAGGACTGTTTATGGGTTGTTTTTGTTTGATAGCAAATTCAGCAATGTACTTGGGTTTCTGGCTGCAAGTACAGGTCACTTGGTTATGTTTCTTGACATGGGAGTGATGCAAGCTCGCATGGCTGCGTGCTCATGGAGCAGATTGTTTTCTTCCTGCTAGAAAGGAACAGAGGGACCTACAGTTATGGGCATCTCTATGTTGCCAGATGTTTCATGAGGGAACAGGTAACTAGATGTATGCTGTTGTTGAATGGTGCCATGAATGGTTCTGTATGGAAATAGGACAGAAGTTTCAAAGGGAAACAGGCCTAAGGGTTCCATGTGGAAACAGGTCGTAGGTTTCTCGAAGAAACATGTTTTTGGGTTTCTCCAGGAGATAGGTCACATGCAGGCAGAAGGTACAGGAATGGACACATGTATGGTACAGCCTTGCTACTGATTGGACAAGGGACAAGGAATCCATGACAGAGATGGATACCCTTGGAAGGTAGAGAGGGTTAGTACAGGTGTGTCGACTGTATGGTATGCTGTGCCTGTGATACGAGTTCTCTTTTGAGAGACAGTTTGGGAGTCTGTGTTGTGATGCAGAAGCACTGGATGTGTCAGGGTGTGATGCTGTTCATAGTGTGAGAGGCTATGGATGGTTGTGGCAGCCTTGATCATGGGAGAAAGCTTCTGTATGCAGACTCAATGTGAGAGAGCCTTTCGATGCGAACAATGGCTGTACTTGTTTGTGGATGCCGAGTGGACAAGAAGCCATGATGCAGGTTCTTTGCAGGCTTCAGGGGTTCTACTGTGACGGCTGAGTTTCCAGCCTTATTGTAATCAAAGCCCTTATAATCAATTAAAGAAATACCGCAAGGGGCGCCACTGCGATTTGGGCCCAATCGGTGTCCGTGTACTGTTTGCAGGAGCACTCTAGCTCCCCCTGTTTGTTTTCCTTTTCTAGGTCCTCAATGGCGTTGAAGTGTTTTATGTGCGAGTGTTTGTTTCACCGCCCGTCAGATTTCTGAAGGCCGGTTTCAGCACTCATCCAAAACCTTTTGCCTCATGTCAAACACCACACATAGGCAATTATCTTTCATAACCCTCTTTGATCACATGTGAGGCATGTGCATGACCAGCCATCAAATCAGCCCAAATAGTGGAAAAATGAGCATCCGTATGATACAAATCACGCATGGCAGACAAGTCCCCATGAGAGGCAACCGAAATAGCTGCTACATACGGCTTTCGTCACAATGCATCTACCACTACATTCTTCTTTCCTGGGGTGCGCAAGATCTGAAAATGAAACATATAGAGGAAATTGGCCATCCTCATATGCTTCTCTGACAACTTAGTTTGGGTAAGAAGATACCTCAAACTCTGGTGATCTGTCTTGACAGTGAAATCAGCCCCAAAAAGGTAATGTTTCCATATAGTAAGTGCATGAATTACAGCCAAGAGCTCTCTCTCATAAATGCCAAGAGATAGCTCTGCATCATGCAATCTACGGCTCTCATAAGCCATGGCATGTCCCTCTTGATTAAGGATAGCTCCTATGCAATTTCCAGATGCATCACATTCCACACTAAAAGGCTTTTGCAAATCCGGAATGATCAACACTGGACCATGAGTAGTTGCATCTTTCAATTTGAGGAATGCATCCCTCTCTACATTAGTCCATTTGAACACGGCCTTCTTCTTTGTCAAATCATGCAAAGGAGAAGCAATCCATGCAAAGTGCCGAATAAACCTGTGGTAGTAAGAGCATAATCCAAGAAAACTACAGATCTCATGCACGAACTCAATTCGGGCTAATTCCGAATTGCATCAATCTTTGTAGGATCCATCCACACTCCATCTTTGGACACAATATGCCCAAGATAATGTATCTCTGACAAGAAGAACTCACTCTTCTTTGCATTTATGAAGAGTTTATGCTTACGGAGTTCTTCAAAAACAATGGGCCAAATGAGCTCTATGCTCTTCTTCGGTCTTCGAGAAGGATGTCATCAAAGAAGACACCTGTAAATTTCCTGTACCCACGGAATATGCGATCCATCATTCTATTGAATGTAGCCGGGGTATTCGTAAGACCAAAAGGCATAACAAGATACTCATAAAGCCCAAATGCTGTCCTGAAAGCAATTTTGTGTACATCCTCAGGCACTACACACACTTGATGATATCCACTCTTGAGATCAATTCGGCTAAAGCATAATTTTGTGTACATCCTCAGGCACTACACACACTTGATGATATCCACTCTTGAGATCAATTCGGCTAAAGCATGCCGATCCATCCAACTTGTCAAGGATGTCGTCTATGCGTGGAATCGGAAACCGATTCTTGATGGTAAGCTTATTCAAAGCTCTATAATCCACACGCATACGAAAGGATCCATCCTTCTTTTGAACCAAGAGAACCGGTGAACAATATGGAGAAGAGCTTGGCTGAACCAAACCCTTCTCAAGAAGCTCATTCACCTGCTTCATGATCTCCTCTTTTTGGAATGCACTTACACGATAGACTGGCCTATTAGGTGGTGAGCTACCCGACACGAGGTCAATGCGATGATCTTCCGGTCGTACGGGTGACAACTCATTTGGTAACTCATCAACAAAACAATCATTGTGATCTTGCAAAAATTTCAGCCTATCATTACTAAGAGTGTTTACATGTACATTATTTTCCTCAACATGATCTCATACAAAAATCAAGTACGCAAAAACACTCTTTTTCATTACTTTCTTAATTTGTACATGAGATACAAGGGAAATGGTATCACCCTCTTCACCAGCATCAATTACATGCTCTCGGCCTTTATGCATGAAGGTGATCCTATTGGTCTTGTAAGCCTTGCACGGATCAATACGTGTATGCCAAGGCTTTCCAAGCAATACATCACAGCCATTAAAAGGTGCCACAAGAAAATCCTCATGATCCACATAGCCTTGAATGTGTATGCGCAACTTGCCAAAAATAGACATGACCTACACTTCTCTACCAACAAAGGCAGCCCCTACTTCAATTTGAGGATCCATGTCCTTCACTTCAATACCCAAAACAGTTTCCATCCGTGTGGATATGAAATTCTCAGAAGCACAATCATTAAACATGAACAAAGCGGGCTGATCCTTGAGCTGTCCCCAAGCTTTACATACAACCCTATCTTTGCTATCATGTGAAGTGTTGCCATGCACATCCGGAACCATATGCACATTAGGCTTTGATACATTTGCATTATCATGCTTCTTCTTGTTTGGGCATGCCTTTGCAATATGCTCGGTGCTATCACAAGTAAAGAATTTCCCCTCGCTCATATATTGCTTTTTCTACTCCGGAGTGAGACCATAGTCTCTCAGTTTGAAGGGACGCTTCTTGGTAGTGTTATTTTTGCCTTTGGACCATTTTTATCTTGGTTTTGGTCCTTTTTAGGTGGCTGTCCATTATTTTGCAGGTTTTGGCCAACCCTCTCTTTGCCTTGAAATGAGGGTTTAGCCTTATTGGATCAACTCAATTTGAGTTCCAATTGCTCGGTGGCGGTGGTGGCAGCTGCGATTAGTTGGTGTAAGGTATGACCAAGATACATTTTTAGTCCCGCTTTTACACGGGTTGCAATCCTGATTGAAACCTTCTCCTCCTTTCCGCCTCGGTGACATGCATAAATGGAGACACCTCCAAAAGCACTTTCCAAAACTTTTGTACATATGCATTTACCGATTCCCCCTCATTTTGCTTCACCCAATCCCACTTCATTGTTATCTCATTCAATGCATTGGGAGGCAAGAATTGAGCATAGAACCTCTCCTTGAACTCTTCCCATGATCTAACAGGATTCGGTGAGAGCTTCTCCGTGAACCACCAATGGGCAACAGTGCCTTTCATAAACATGCTTACATGCCGGATCATGGATTTCTGAGTGAAATCCTCATCACTAAAAGCAATATCAAACTGGGCAATAAAAGCAAGTGCCTTTGATGCATCATATTCCCCATGATATGCGTCAAACTTCACATATTTGTCTCCGCTTTGAAGTCATGAGACTTTGATGCATGTGCTTGCATCTCAACATGTTTTCCCCCATGTTTGTCCATTGGGACAGCCCCTGTGACTGCCATCATTTTAGGACCAAAAGGTGATGCATAAGGCATAGATACATGTGCCATGTATGCATGAGGCATGGCTGGCCCCTCAACATGCATTGATACATTTTCAGCCATAGTTTCTCCCTCACGAGCATACTGGAAGGCATGGGTGACATGAGAGATACGCGGAATACCTACACCAACAGAAAATTGAAGCCCATGATACATGTGTTGTGTATGCATATTTTCAGCTGGCAATGGCATTTAACATACATTTTGACCACCACCATAAACATTGTATCCTTCATGGGCAACATAAGGTATTCTTGCATGGCGTGAAGTCACTGATTGTTCCTCTCCCATAGCATGGAGATTCATCCTCTTAGACATAAGTTCTTGTTCGGGCACCTGTGGGGATTCCAAGACATGTGGGATGGTTGCCTTTTCTGCATGTGGGATGGCGTGAAGTCACTGATTGTTCCTCTCCCATAGCATGGAGATTCATCCTCTTAGACATAAGTTCTTGTTCGGGCACCTGTGGGGATTCCAAGACATGTGGGATGGTTGCCTTTTCTGCATAGGCATCCTCGGTACGAGCCAAGTATGCACATGCTGCATCCCTCGATTGCATGTGCAACTCTTAAGCAATCATTGCCATTGCATGATTCATATAAGATTCAGCTTTATTGGCCTTCAAACGGTCATATACCAATGGATCCTCGCGGTAGAGATTCAATTCTTCTTGTTGTGCATGGAGAGGAGCCTGCATACGAGTAAGTTCAGCCCTCAAGACTATGGACTCTTCTTCCTGCATCTTCTCTTTGCCACGGGATAACTGTCCCACATATTCATGTTCCCTATTATGCACCACATGAGTTTGCTCATCCTGTAAAGCATTGGAGGCATGCATTTCATTGTCCTTGCCTCTTGTGTTAGCATCTCCAACATTCATTGTATAGGTGTCCATAATGTTCTAAGTGTAGAGATAGCTAGTGTTCACGGTGATCGTCTCTCCCGATAGAAGTGAAAGAGAACCGTATGCTCTGATACCAATGTAGCTTGGTTGAACACAATGCTAATCAATACACTTAAATACACTAAGATTTGATGGACACTTGCTCAAATACAAGAAGTAAATCGCTGAATTGACAAGAGACACACAATAAGCCGGAATGGCCGACCCCTCCCTCAAATAAAGTATATTGATCTTGGGAGAATCAAGTACATAGTGTCATGGGCATTTCTGACCAAATTTCCATACCAATGCATATGAATATAGTATTGCAAACAAGTGGTTGTCGATGTAGACTTACAATCCACACTACCCTCTCAAGTGCCCATGTTCCCTACCATCAGCTCTCTATTGTTCCACCAACACATGGTAGCAACAATCTGCAAGAGAGCATGTAGGACAAGAGAACACTACACAGGGTATGTGGTCTTGTAATCCGGTTCCTCCCTCCTGCTACTTGCTCCCATATTTAAGCATAAAAGCTTACCAATAGCAAGTAGAGTCGATGACAGCGGAAGTCTTCAAGTGTTGAGATCCTCGATTTGTCGCATTTGTTCGCAACAAAAGTCTTCAAGAGGATGAAGGGAACCTTGGGAAAGCTTCCCCTATGGTTCAACTTGAGAAAGGAGGGCTGAAATTAGGGTTTTTAGAAAAAAGACCAGAAATTACAGCAATAAAGCGAGCTGTTTTGCTGAATTTCAGTCATTGGGAGTGTGAAGGAGAGTGATTAGCATCCGGAACCGTTACATGATCTAACAAAGAAGAAAGTAGCATTCCGTTGGTCGGAACCTGAAAAGACAGCTTTTCAAAAGTTAAAGGATGCCATCATATTAGGGCCGGTTCTTATTATTCCAAATTTGCATAGGCCTTTTGTGGTCGAGTGTGATGCATGTGGAGATTGCTTGGGGGCTGTTTTGAACCAAGAGGGACATGCAGTGGCTTTTGAAAGCCGCCGCCTGCGACATGCGGAATTGCATTTGCAGGTTTATGAGAAAGAGTTGTTAGCCGTTATTCATGCCCTTCAAACATGGAAGCATTATCTTTTGGGGGCTGAATTTATGGTAAAAACAGACCACCAAAGTTTACGGCACTTTCTTACATAGCCTAAACTCTCGGAAAAGAATCTAAGGTGGGCAAACCTCTTGTCCATGTTTCATTTTCAGATTTTGCATACCCCAGGCAAGAAGAATTTGGTGGCGGATGCTTTGTCACGCAGGCCACAAGTGCATGCCGTAACTACCGCCTACCACCAGGACTTATCAGGGATGCCATATATGTATGCTTTGGACACAGATTTTCAGCTTATTTGGGCTGATTTGAATCATGGTACTGCTGTCCCATCTTATTCGATTAGAGATGGGTTTTTGATGATGCAGAATCGTATTTGTGTAGTGCATGAATTACACCAAAAGGTTATGGAAGAGTGTCATGCTCCACTATATGTTGGTCATCATGGTATTCTGGCTACTACACAGGCTTTGGAAAGATATTTCTTTTGGCCAGATCTACGCAGGGATATTGAAGCTTATGTGCGAGAGTGCATAGTGTGTCAGAAAGTCGAGTTTGACAGACACAAGACACCTGGTTTGCTTCAGCCCTTACCCATTCCACAAGAACCATGGGAAAGCATTGCTATGGATTTCATTATGGATCTTCCGAAATCGGCACATGGAAATGATGCTATATGGACTCTTATAGATCGTTTTAGCAAACAGGCACACTTTATTCCTGTGAGGAAAACAATCAAGCCAAAGCACATGGAAAAGTTGTTCTTAGCTCAGATTTTCAAACATCATGGCATGCCCAAGTCTATTGTGGGGGATAGAGATCCTCGGACTACCAGTTGAAATATCATAGTTGCAGAGGCCATGAGCATCTTTCTCCGCTCCACTACTGGTATTTCGGGATTGACGTTGCCTCTTTGTAGTCAAGAGGAATTGGTTGACTCTGAGTTAGCTAATGACACAGCCATGTTCTTAGAGGCTTCACATATATGCTTATGTTCCTTCTGGTTAGCACTAGAGGAGTTCTATTTGGCAGCAGGGGCACGGGGCACTCATTAATTGGCACAAATCTGTTGGTTTTTGGGTTAGTGATTCACCGAGAGTTGCTTGGGGTGCAGAGCTTGGTTTTACTTGCACTACTAAATATTTGGGATGCCAAGTTGGGATTGATATTTCTCCTGCACAGCAGTTTGCTCCGGTACTTATGAGTATCCGGAAGAAGCTCCTCCATTGGAGCTCCAGGAGATTAGATTCAGCTTCCAGAGCTTTGGTGGCTAATCAGGTATTGCTTGTCTCAGCTTGGTTTATTGTCTCTTGTTGGTGCTTCTCTCGTACATGCATTGGCCAATTGAAGAGATTGATCTGCAATTTTCTCTGGTCGGGTTTGGATGGCACCTCAAACAGTCGTGCCAGAGTAGCTTGGCTCACAGTTATGGGGGGCTTGAATATTATCGATCCGGATGTTCAGTGCAGGGCGTTGCTTTGCAAACTTGTGGTCAGAGGTTTCCTACCAGGCTCTGAGCCTTGGAAGGATTTTTTCTTGTCTTAGATTTCCGGATGTACACCCAGGGTCGCGAGAGACTGGATGCCCAGCACATGTTTTTTGTTCACAGAGGTTGATATCAGGGCACCATCTTCCCCTCTTATTGCAGCCATTGTAAGAGCATGGAGATGCATGAGATCTTTTTACAAAGGCCTCCTAGGTCTTTGGATGAGGCTGACCGACAACCTATTATGTGGAACGAGCTCATTAGGGATGAGGCTGGTCGGCCGCTTGGTGCATCTCGTTATATGCAGTGGTCAGGATGGGAAAGATGTGCATACACAGTTCTTGCTTGGAAGACCTTTAAGAGTCTTTCGGAGGATCGGAGAGCTGCATCCATTCAGCATCTTAGGTGTCATGTGCACAGTGTGTATCTACCGTGTGCTACACGCACACAAGACTAGCTTCGAGGTTTGGGGAAGCTTGGAGCTAGGAAGGCTGATTGGCGAGCTGAGTTAGGGATAGACTAACGGGCGGGCACCCAAGTATGGATGGGCGGGCGCCCAAGTGTGGACGCCCAATGACCGGCCAAGAGCCTATAAAAGAGTGGCCAAGGTTAGTCGTTAGTTCATAGAGTCTCACGTGTCTTTGTGAGAGCTCTATGGTCAGGAACCTGGATCTAGTGCAGACGTGCACCTGCTTTATGTAGCTGAGGCCGGCAGCAGTCTCAAGGCCCGCGAGGGTAGCTTCGTGGCGGTATGGAACGTCACAAGGTAGAGATTGGTCGGTACGTTCATCTAGTTAGCTCAGCTCGTGGCTCGATGGGGACAGCCAAGACTTGTGGGCTTGCCCACAGCTATCAAGGTTGGGAGGTGAGTCAGGCTTGCACCCCCTTCACGTTTGCTTGGTTTGTTTGCAGGTTTCGAGTCTTGTACCAGGAGCGTTCTACGAGGTGATCCTATGGGGATTTGACATTACGGGCTCTGGCATTCGTATTGATCAAATTGATGCAGCCATTCTGCATGAGTGGCTTTCTGGGACCTTTCATGGAGACTATCATCCAAGTTGGCTGGGAGTTTTTTCGAGGATAGGCATACCTCTGCAGGTCATTGCTCTCCCGGGCCAAGAGGCTACAGATTGCATCATTTACTCTTATCATGCCTAGAGGGAGATTGAGAAGATGTTGTATGGAGGAGATCATCCCAGATACTAGGCTTAGTCCAATGAGGATTGTTGGTCGTTCGGGGAAGCATTGGTTCATTGACCCTTCTCCTCAAATAGTGACTCGTGGCTCTTGGTGTTTGTGGTTATATGGTGGCAATCCTATCAGATATCTTCAGTGGGATCCAGGAGAGTGGGAGTGGATTGATGCCTTCGATCCTTTGAAAAGCCTTCCTTTTCCAGTTTCACTGTCCGGAATGCCAGGCTTCTCCTCACTCGACAGATGCATAGGATCCCTACTCTCAGGCCTCATTGAGAGAGCTATGATATTTCTCCAGTGATACAGTGCAGATATTGGCATAGACTTTGGCACTCATACAGAAGGAGCAGATCTCTCATTTCTTTTGGTTATTCTTACATGGTAGTCTCCCCACCAATCAGTGGAGATCGGTTTTCGGTGTAGCACCTTCCTGTCCTAGGTGTGCAGCAGATTCTGAGACTGTACAACATTGTTTATGGGGATGCAGCACTGCAAAGCAGATTTGGGATTATATATCCTAACTTATGGGCAAATTACGTGGCCGAGCCATGCATGTGACTTGGGGGGCGGTTGCTTGACTCTCCCAATCCGGTCCGCAGCTTTTTTATGAGGGCAGTGGTACAGATTCTGCTATTTTCATTCATAGAGGTATTGCCCAACATGGTTTATTGCAGGATGTTCCTCACTCTGCTTATACACCCCCCAAACAGAGGATTGACACCAATTGGGAGATTGTTGCCAGTATTACAGCATGGTAGATCTGGAGAGCTAGATGCACGGAGGCTATTGAGGGTGTCCAAATTTTTGGATCTCAGTGCATTAGTACTATATGGGGTGATATCATCCATACTCTTATGGCTACTTGGGCTCGCATTCAGGGGCCCTCTCGTTCTGCACAGGCGAAGCGCGTGATATTTATGCGGGAGTGGGACCATGGCATCTTCTTTTCCTCTAGTACCACAAGTCTTACATAGCATCATGATGCTCCTCAGTGGTTGAAATCACCTTACATATTGGGGTGATCCTATTCTTTTCCGGCTTATAGCTGTGATTGTTGTATGTTTTTCTCATACTTAATAGAAATCTCTTTCCGAAAAAAAAAAGTAACAGGTGGCTAGGGTTGATTTTTATTGAAAATCCATGATTACTGGCTATTTATGGTTGGATGATTATTTATGGTGGCAATAGTCACTATACAAGTGACTTGGGGATTATTGTTGATATACTATTATACTTGACAATCGGTATGTACCTGAAAAAAAGTAACCTTACTCCTGCCATGGACATGGCAGTTCACAAGCGGTCTTGCCGAGGGTCCCTTAGAACAAGCTCTAGTGGTATGGGATGCCAAGACTGACTCGCTTGGCTTGCAGGGAGTGAAACTTAGCCCCAAGCTTGGAGGAGATTCCGCATAGAATCTGCGGTTGGGAGGTGAGTTTGCCTCCACCCTTCTAATCATGTATGTTTAGCTTGTGTATCAAGAGATCCTTTAAGAGGGGTCTTACAATGTGCTGCAACATTACCTATCTCACTGTTCTTCGAAGGGCCAAGTATAAATTCTACATTGCCGTCATGCACTGATTAAGTTGGCTGCAACCAAGTCTGAGTCGGATGAGGGCTCCTGAAAATTCTTCAATAATAGTGAATGGGTTGGAACTGTAGCCATTCCCCTAAAAGAATTGTAGCGGTTTGCTGACATGTAGCTCCAGAAAAATAGAAACTGCCACCTACATATGAGCAGAAAATGTGTACACCAAATAGCTGTCTTGCATCTCCTACAGCTGCAAAAAAACTTTGTGCTCTCAAGTGAGCACGTGATCAAGCGTTATCTTCTGCCACCTATATATGAGCAGAAGATGTGTCTACCAAATAGCTGTCTTGAATCTCCTACAGCTACAAAAAAATTGTGCTCTCAAGTGAACAAGTGATCAAGCGTTGTCCCAGTCAGGCTTGATGAGCTCATGTCTGAGTGTCTCATGGCACGCTAGGCCACCCCCTCTCCCCTAGGTACCCAGCCATTTTGAGAAATCAAGGGCTTGAGTTGATGTAAAAATCTGGCAGAAAGAAACACAATAATCCCCTTCTATCCAAAAGCACAAGTAGGTTAAACCCTCTGTCTAAGACAGTTCTTAAGACCTAGTCAAAGTTTACGTTGCTTACATCATCATGACATAAAAATTATAACACTATCATGACCTGATATACTATAACTCAACTTGTCCTAAAAGTCGACTCTTCATACATGATTATATGCTAAGAACCATTCACATACATTTTCCCTCTTGATGCCCTGTGGAAACCATCTTTAATCTCTAAAGAGCTGATTATGCTGGGATTATGATGCCCTGTGGTTTTGATATTTGGGATTGTGGCTCTAGTTATGCTTATCACATGATTACACAAGAAAAATATGGCTATGTTGGCCTGGTAACTTAGACCTGCTTCTGTGGAAGCAATCCAAGGCTTACAGACAAAACACCAACAATGCAATCCTCACAAAAAAAAAAGGATCCAGTTCTGTTTTGCTCCTTGACATTTTTCCCTCAATATCCTGTAACCGCCCCTAAATCACAACCTGCTCAGTTCTCTTACGTGGAAGCACTCACATGGCAACCATGACACCGCAGCTCAACAATGTGCTCCTATTGAAATGTATATGGTGTCATTGCTTTATCCTCAAATTTGACATCAGAATTTGTGGATTTAAATGGCATCACAAAATACTTTTTTGATAATCCGAAATCCTAGACACATCCTCACCTAAATATCCATGCTTACTTAATCGAGCCAGCAGTGGTTCATGATACAATCACTTTGAAAACCACCAATGATGAGGAGATCGCCTGCTTGTCATGTAAGAAGATGATCGATGCCTTGCTTGTTGGAGGTGTCAGCTACAAAGAGCATGACATAGTAAACTCTTGGACAAGGAGAAACATGAGCATTTTTTCCTCATAAGATCTCCGAATCACTTGTGAGAAGTTAGCTAAGGTGAAGGTATTCATGGACGTGCAGCCTTCATTGATGTGACTCAGCATGAAACCATAGTGGCCTGCATAAGTCTCCATCAGGGCTTGAACCTTACAAGGAATTTCACCAGTTCATTATTAGAATACAATGCATTTTTTAATTTTGTTTGAGCACTACAATTACTTAAAAATACTTCATGCATTTCCTAAGATATTTTCTAGTTTACTGGCTTAATCCTCCTCTGATCTTGTGAGATTTTGGGGGCTTAATCTTTGTGTAATTTTACTGGCTTACTCCTCCTCTGATTTTGTGTGTCTTCCCTGAGGCTGCATTTGACTGATAGTAATCTGGGAGCATCCTGATTGCTCAATTTTCTTTACCCTTGATGCACAGATAAGCGCGAAATGGACATGAAAATTCAAAAAATAGACCCTCCAAGAACATGGCTACACACATTGACTGCAATCCAGGTTCTTGAATGCAGTTAAGTATTGATGTGACACAGCCAATATGTAGCTTTATTAAATATCCAAATGGAGCCCTGATGGACTTTAAGGGGAAACTGTTTACCTGACTCTTCATCCTAAGGAATGCCCATCATCAAGCTCATGCATGAGTGCATGATTTGCGCTGCAAGCATGTATGCAAGAAATGTGTACGGACATGCAAGACAAACGAGAGGAATGCTCGTACATGTACGGACAAGGGTAGAGAGCTTGTGTGTTGCACGATACGTGCGCAGTGTGTACGTACCAACCCAAGCGGTGTATTTGAAGGAGTCTTGGAACCATGATCCTATGTAGCCGTTGCGGGCGGCCAAGTCAGCTTTGAACTTGTTGAGCTTGGCCTCCATGGTGTTGTCCTTGACGAAGGTGTTGTAGAACCAGCCACGGGTGGTAGGGTTGGCGCCTCCAGGACTGCGCCCCCTTCCACCGCCCTCCTCCTCCTGCTGCTGCTGCTGCTGCTGGAGCTGCGCCATAGCCACAACCGGGACCGTGTGACTGCAGAACGCCATGGAAGCTGAAGACCTGCCCCTCCCCAAAACTGCCAAGGTGTCAGCCCCTCCCCCTCCTGCAACCACCGCCCATCTCGCGCCCACCCCTTCCAGCACAACCATCTTCTTCCCAACCTAACGTTTGCAGGCCGTCCTTTCCTCCTCGCAACGTCTGTGGATGGTCTTTGGAGCCAAGTAGGCAAAAACAACCGGGAGCCACACACGTGTGCATTCACTTCTGACCACAAGTTTTCATTTGAGGCTGGTTACACACGAGAGTGCCGGCCCACTGTGAGGTGTGGTATTATGTTATCTACTTCTTTAGGTATTGCTTCTCTATTACTACCCAATGGTCGAATAGCTCATTCAAGATCCATTACATTTGAATATAGTAACAAATAGTCATTTGGCTGAACTTCTGAGAGAAACAAAATTAATAATATGGTATGAAGCTCCTCTGACACACAGATATGCTGTTGAGGCACTAGATCGAACACTAAAGGATATAATGTCAAGCAATCACATTTTTGAAGGAAAGGTTATGCTTTTGGGGGGAGACTTTAGACAAATCTTACCATTAATTCCAAAAGGAACCCATGAAGATGTAGTTAATGCATCTTTGTGTCACTCCAAACTTTGGAGAACAATAACAGTATTAAAACTATCACAAAACATGTGAGTTTTTCATAATTTTCACAACAATGACAATCAAGAATTCATTAAAACGATCCTTGAAATTGGTAATGGAGCATATAGAGGAAGTATTGAACAACCAATAACAATTCCTGACAAAATGTTGTTACAAGATAACACAATAAATGAAATAATTCATTGGCTATATAAAGATATAACTAATGATATAGAATTTTCATCATTTTTCAAAGATCGAGCTATCCTAGCACCAACAAATATAGAAGTTGACAAAATCAATAGTATAGCAATTGAATCAATGCACGGAGAAAAACATGAATATCTTAGTGCAGATTCAATAGCAAAAGAAGGAGAAAATTCTCTCTTATATACAATTGAGTATCTCAACAGTCTAAATCTTGGAGGATACCCAAGTCACCATTTATGCCTGAAAAGAAATGCACCAATGATTTTACTTAGGAATTTAAATCTAAGAAAAGGACTTTGTAATGGAATAAGACTAATATGCAAAGAATTTTATAGCAGAGTAATAGAAGCAAAGATAATCACAGGTAAAAACATTGAATAAGAATAACTATATATCTATGATTTAACATTTTCATAAAAAAACAAAAAATAACACCAAATAATATATTTTCAAGAACAAATATTAGAGAAAGAGTTTTCATTCCAAGAATAACTTTCGTACCAAAACTGATTAAACTTCTATTTGAAATAAGAAGAAGACAATTTCTAATAAAATTGGCATTCTGTATGACAATAAATCACAAGGTCAAACATTGTCAAACCTAGGATTATATCTATCAACTCTCATCTTCACTCATGGACAATTACATGTTGCATTATCTCAAGAAAAATCATCAGATAACTTAAAGATTTTCTTAAAAGAAGAACACATAGAAATAGAAAAAAACAATCTCAAAGAAAATACAACACAAAATGTAGTATATAAGGAAATCTTGGAGATGACAAGAAAATGAATAAAAATGTAAAAGTAATAATATATAAAAATAAAAAAATATAATAAATTTATTATTTGTTAAACCTCATATCAACATTGCTTTTAAATTTCAAATTACGAATTATGGGAAAAAATTTCTATATTACAACAAACTTAAGTTGCTTAATAGAGGATAAGAATTTTAATTTTAAAATATTAAAAAAAATAAACTAACAAAGCTTTTATTTTTCAAACGTAGATCCGTATTCTTAGGGTGCTCCAATATCAGCAAATTTAATTGGAAAGCTTCTAAACTATGCAAGCGAATACGGGTTAAAAAATATCATAAATACATTTAAAGAATATTAATAAAAAATTTAATTAAATATTTATTTCATCTATTTTATAGATATCTACCAATTAAGGAAAGAATTTATGCAAAACTAATTTTTTTCCCAAAGCCACAAAAAAAAAGAAATATATTTGCCATATGTATAATATTTCATAAAAATAATAAAAAAGAGAATAGAAATTGAAAATGGACCTCTACAGATAAAATTCTCTTTTTTGGGAATTAAATAATCAACAAAAATAAATAAAGTATGAGGACATGCTAATGCAGAATATTACATAAACATGTTTATACCAAATGAACTAGACATTTAATATATGACAATAAAGTTTTAAAATTTTATCTTGCATAAAATAATTTTAAGCATAAAATAAAAATAAAAATAATTAAATCCATCGTAGACGGATCAATATTGCTTGCTAATTTAATGCCATTTACACAGCATCTATACAAAGGCACATCAACCTTTTTTTTTTGTTGCAAGAGAACATATATTCATATTAATAAGATTTAGTTACAAAAAAGTGAAAATATCGCTTGTGGGTAGAGGAAGAAGTCACAATAATTGAAGCTTAGCGTTATCCAGGAGCTTTGAGTTGTAGGGGCCTGTGAGAATCCTGAGTTCAGTTAAAAAAGTGTCGAGCTTCAACTCCGAGTGTTGCATGTGCAGGCATCAATGAAATACTAACTTGTTTCTAGACATCCAAAGTTGATAGAGGACATTATAACGAATCTAGGGCTAGATGGTTGCTAGACGTCCAGAGTTGATAGAGGACATTATAACGAATCTAGGGCCAGATTGTTTCTAGATGTCTAGAGTTGATAGAGGACATTATAACGAATCTAGGGCTAGATGGTTGCTAGGGCAAGGTTGAGGTGCTATGTAAACTGATGTTAGGTGCCTCGACTTTCAAGCCACCTCCTGGTACCTCTCCATAGTGTCTCAGCATTTGGGCACGCCCAATGTGGAACATAGTTCCCTTGTGCGTGTTGCAGAAGGGGCAAAGCGATGATACTGGCACCTAGTTAGCTAGCATGTCGCGTGTGGGGAGTTTCTGTTGTAGCAATTTCTAGAGAAAGACATTGATTCGAAAGCACAAAGTGGATGTCCATATTGTAGCAGTGCACCGAGCCCATATTTCCACAGTACTGGGTAGGTTCCACTTGTGGCCTAGTCTGCCAAACCAATTGGCTTGGCAAAGTGTGAATGCTAGCCCCCCTTTCATTCCAGGGAGTGGTTTCCTTGTGGGGCTGATGCCTAGTCGACAAACCAGTTCTCAAGCTTCAAACATATAGCAATCGACCATTGTGGGGGAACGCCTCAGGAACAACTTGGAGCATTGATAGGGATGAATTGGATAGGCCAAATTGTCGGACAATGTCTTCCCAGTCAAGCCATTGGGTCTATCTGTTGTCCCTTAAATCATTTCATATTTATATGCCCTTCTTGTGGAGTTTGCCTGCCTGGTTAGTGTGTAACAATGCCTACAGCTTACCACCCTCCATGTTGCATATAGTAATCACCAGATGCTTTCTCCAAAGGCTCCATGTGAGGGGTGATTGACCAATCCACCAAAGAGAAAAAAGGATTTCTTGCCACCTCGCCACACCAACCCATGTACTAAGGTGGAGTATTTAATTTTTCATTTACTTATGGTAGTGAGCCTATGCCGTCACACAACAAGTTCAACCATTGTCCTGGTAGTCCCGTGGCATGTTAATACTTGGTGTTTTTACCCCCCAAGGTTGGGAGGTTATGAGGGTCTTGTCTCTCATAGTCATGTTAGTGATTCCCAGTCCGCCTTTCTACTTTGGCGAGCATACTTGCTCCCATGGGATTGCATACTATCCCTTGTCATCAGCTTTTCTCCACAGGAAATCCCTGAACAGTTTGCCTACCTTGGCCCAGTCTATTTTATTGAGGGTGCAGTATGAGGCAAGGTAAACAACATATGATAGTAAGACATGTTTGAGTACAAACAGTCTCCCGAGGAAAGATAGTTGCCTTGCTCCAAACTCTCATCTTTCCTTGTAATCGGGGGAAGAACCAATCAAATCTTTGTTTATTGCTAATGTCAGTCCCAATGGGGCAGCCCAATAGCCTAAGGGGCATTCCATGTGGAATTCACTTAAATCCAAACTTAAGGTCCCAGGGTTCACCTCTGTCTAGCAGAGCAAGGCCTCTGCTTTGGATGTGTTGTTAACTGAGCCAAAGATCCAGCAGATGTAATGAAGCAGAACTAAGGTCTAAAATATGTAAATAATGGGCCATGGCAAGGCTACTATAAATAGGGCCTTGGGTTTATTGTAGGGATCTTTTAATCATTCATATCTTGGACACTTACATGTATTTTTGGCTCCTTTCATGGAGATGGCCTTTCATGGTCTAGAGCACATGGCAAGCTTGATAGCCATCCTCTCAATGAGAGGTTAAACCACTTAGGCCTTATGCACATACCTTTTTTGCTACATGTGCATGTGGATTTCTTCTCTTTTTCTCATAATCACATGGATTCCTCATATGTGTTTGATGCTTATCAAATGGATGCTAGATGTGGACTTTATGTGGATTTCTTCTCTTTTTCTCATAATCACATGGATTCCTCATATGTGTTTGATGCTTATCAAATGGATGCTAGATGTGGACTTTATGTGTTGATTTCTTTGATATTTGAGATAGATCCATTTTATTTAGTATCAAAGCTTTGATTTTGATCCACTTTCTTGGATTTTCTTGAAAAACTTTTGAGTTTCTTGATTTTCTTGATCAAGAAGATGTGAAATGGAAAAATTGGATGGGTGAATCTCATAATCTTTGTAGTTTCTAACCTTTTGGAGCTTTGATCTTGATTTTAGGAGTTTTCTAATGCATTTTTGGGAGTTTTCTAATGCATTTTGGGCAAGAAATTGCAAGAAAATAGCAATTTACATGTGTTTTTTATAATTTTCTTGATTTTTTGCATGATATTTCTCTGTACTTTCTTGGATTGTCTTGATGTTGATGGGGAAGAGGGTGGAGATGAAAACTTTAACCTCATTTGGCCAATTTCTAAGGGTTTTGTGTGAGGTTTGAGCCAAATATTGGGACTGGGACCAAATTTTGAGTAAGTTTTGGACCAAAATTGGGAGAAATGCACTAATCTTGATTAGTGATGTTAATCAAAACGTTTTCTCTGTAATCCCTTTCCTGTGTGCAAGCTTTCATGGCCATAGCACTCATTTTCAGCCAAAATTTGTTGTCATTTCTTGGGACAATCATTAAGCAAGACATATAGATGAGCTTTGAAGCTTCAATGATCCAAATAGATAGTCGTTTCTTCTCCTGTATCCTCACACAGTCGTGCAATTCATTGCCACTAATTGGACCAAGATTCAAGCTTGGCATTCACCAATGAAGCTTTGGTAATGGAGTTCTTCTTGATGATTTTGTGGCTGCCTAAGTTTTTGTGGATTTTTGCGAGAAAGAATGATTATCACCATCATCTTCATCAATTACAAGCCCTTCCCATGATGTAAGCTTCCATTCAAGTCAAATTTCTCATGATTTTATCAACATTTTGGGAATTTAGGGTTTTTTATGAAATTAGGGTTTCACCTAAATTTTTTCCAAAATTGGCATCAAGTTTCTCTTCTCTATGCTTTCTTCTCCCCATACATGTGCTTAATGTTTGATTCCACCCAAGATTTAGGGCTTCTTGGCTTTCTTGAATGATTTGGATTAGGATTTCGAATTAAAATTTCTAAGATTCAGGGTGTTACTTCTCTTCTCCTATCTCTCCTCTACCCTCTCATATCATTGATTTGCTATAATGATCACAATTTTAGGGCTTCTTGAGAGAAATAGGGTTTTGGGAATTGCCTTCAAGATTAGGGTTTGTGGTGGGATTTCTTGAGTTTTCAATCCACAATCCTTTTTCCCTTGATCCTCTCTACACAATCATGCATTGCTTGATCAAATTGGCCAAGCGTATTAGAGTTTCGGGAGAAAATAGGGTTTTGGGTTAATTCTTGAATATCATGGGATTCTCATCACTCCCTTGCATATAGCTTGCATTTCTTTGAATCTCTAATTTCTCTTTATCATTCCCACACATTCTTCTAATCACTTTTACCCAATACATGCAAAGAAACCTACAAATTGGATTGAAAGAAGAGAAGAGTATGCAATCATTGATGTTTCCTTGGTGAGGACATTGTTTATTGCCCTTTGATTGAGTGCATATTGGAAAAGGAGATTGCATTGGATAATCGATGCATTGTGATGGATTTGATTCATGCTTATGCTGAATGTAGATGCCTTTCTTTGTTCTCTTGAGTCCATGGTGAGGGGCTTTGAACCAAAATCATTTGGGACAAGTAAAAAGGCTATTGGATACATGAGTTGTAATGATTGGCATGTTCTATAAATACCATTGGTATGTATCCTATGCTCTCATCCATTTCTATGCTTTCCATTTATTCTTGCACTATTAGAAAGCTAGTTATGTGGTGAGGGTACCTTGGCAATTGGTGAAGAGGCAAAGGGGAGAATTTCTTGAATCCGGTGTGCCATGAGTGCCTTGGAAAAGTGGTACATCGGAGGATTAGGTACATGGAATGAAGACATGGCCTCAACTTTTGCCATTGGATTTTAAACTTTGGTAAGAGGGTGAGAAGGCTTGGCTAGGAGATCGACAAGCTCTACACCGACTCATATAAAAAATCTCTATACCGATTTCCCTCAATCCAATAAAATGGCAATGGTTTCAAGGACAATTGGCAATGCACTTGGCAATCAATAGTTCACAATATGGTTATGCAAGGATGCATAGTTAATATCTTTGATTGCATTGGATTAATTTTATATTGATTGAGATCCGCTTCCAAATGCAACAAAGTTATGGAAAAAAAATTCAAAATTGAGTCAAGATGCATTGAAAGGATGCTAATTGGATGCCACATGATGCTATGGGTATGCCGGAATGCATTGGTTCAAGGGTATACAAAGGGGATGCTTTCAGTTGACATTTGGGTGAAATCTGCAGATTTTACAAAAGTGCAAGAGAGGTTTTGAGATGACCCAAATTGGACACCTACACTTCATTCCCCATCCTAACACCTTCCAAACAAGCCAAACGACATACCATTTGGAGCTATCGGTGAGCAGTTATACCCATTTTTCATAGGGCTTCCCTATTTTGACAGTTTGTAAACCAAAAGTGATCTCATGGACTGAACTTGATGGGTGTGTAGTACTCCTCAAAGGGGTCCTAACAAGATAAATATTGCCCGAATCAGACTCTTGAGTAGGGAGTTACGACCCATTTTTGGTAAAAGCCTGTTTCATAAAAACCCAAAACAGAGAGTATTAGGTCCTAAAATGAACTTAAACTAATCACATAGGATTATTCCTCGTCTCATTACCTTTACATAGAGCCTTAGTATGTTCAAATCGGATAATCCTAGCTCTACTTTTTGGCAATTTTTTCAAAACAGTCCATTATGGTCGGCAAGACAAAAGGTCGTCCCCCCGGAAGCTATCATTAGTCACGGAAGACATGGAAGGGGAGGAGTTAGTGGAGCATGGCAACATTGATGCAATGGAGGAGTGGGAAGAGAACTTGATTGTGACAAGCACTCATAAAATCACTTCTCCATCAATGCGGCAAGCTTCAAAGCAAATTGAAGAGGAGGCAAATATGGGAGGCACTCATAAGCATACATCTCAACCTACACAAGCCATTTCAAATGATGCCCTCTTGCAACTACTTGTGGAAATAATTGATTTCAAGTCACTTATGGAGAGGTTGGATGTCATCAACCATACCTTGAATACGAGGTTTGAATTCATGACAACCAAGATTGGGGCTAATGAAGACCAATTGAAGCAACACCATGAAGATGCTATTGGTGGTATGCATGGGAGCAAGCAGCCTATGCAAGAGGCTTCTCATGGTTGTCATAAGGAAGGCAAGCAAGCTATGTAAGAGGCTTGCATGGTGGTCATAAGGAAGGTAAGCAAGCTATGTAAGAGGCTTGCATGGTGGTCATAAGGAAGGTAAGCAAACTATGTAAGAGGCTTTTACAAGGGCCACCTACGAGAATCCTACAAAGAATGCCTTAAAAGGATTCATGGGCGGAGGCTAGGAGACCTCTCATGAGGGAAATGAAGTGTATATCATTACAAGCCGGTCCCTCTCAACTACATGGGAAGTAACATATATCTTGGTATACACATTTGGAACCAACCCTTGGAGAACCTAAAAGAGTATCTTCAAGGGAAATCAATCTTCTATGCTTGAAGAGGAGTTTTTTGTTGATGGTGGTGATGTGGTTGAGTATGATTGGGAGCATATGTCATTTGCCAAAAGGCATAGGAAAGCTTATGATCTATGGATGGAAATGCCTAATTTCATTAAGAAAGAGTACAAAGATGTGGATAAATTTGTCAATACTTACATGCAATTCTCAATTGATGAGGATATTGATGAAGAGGATGTTGATGCAATGCAAGCAAGCTATGCATTGTCAATGCCTAGTGGAGGAGAAATGAGCACTTGGATGTCCTCTAGGTAAGATATCTTTGATACAAGGAGACAAAGATCTCAAGAGGGGACAAATGCATTAGGGACTCCTATGTAACAAGGTGGGACAAATAAGAATCATATACCCATGAATCAAGTTGATGTACATGATGAGACACATAGTCAAAAATTATTCTCCTCAAAGGAAGTGATTGGAAGAAGGAAATGTGTAATGAATGATCTTAAAACCTCTACAAGTGTAGCCAAGAAAAAGAATAGTAATATTTGTGAATTGTTGGTACCTATGACTTGGTTTTCCTCTTACTTTGAGTGGGAATAGAAGATCTATCACATGCACTCAATGTTGCAAGATTTTGACTTGCTAAAATGTAAAAAGAGGACTTCAATTCACTATCACATTTGGTCATTGCATAGATTATGACTATATGGGTCTTTATGCACACATTGTGGGTGTTGAAGTGGATGAGACACTTGCTGTAATTTATGGAAAACAAGAAGATGAAGACACTTTGTTGCCAAATCTTTCTCGACAAGTCACCAATGTATCCATGGTGGTTAAAAGGGATATATGCAAGCTGAAAATGGGTATGATTGGACAACTTTCATAAGTGCTTTGATTGAGGAATTTTCAGCTAATGATTTGACACCACAAGATTGTGAGGAGATGGTCACATTGATGACATTTTGGATAAGTACTCATTTGTTGATAATGAATGGGATGATGACTCATTTGTTCGTGATACATGTGATGACCATGCCTTGGATGATCATGCATTGGGTGACACATTGAGTAATTCATGGAAGATTCATGAGATTGCATTGTATGATCCATTTTCAAGTTTGATTTGGAAGACATGATTGTCTCTTGTTTTATTTATAAAGGCTTAGAAGATGTGGATCATGATGCATACAAGGGAGAATTGTATCATGACAATATTGTCCATACATGTGTTGATGAACATGCATATATGGGTAGTAAACATGTTGTTCATGGAGATGATGATAGTCTTGAGGTGACATGCTCTACTCCTTTTGATTATGACTATCACATGGATTTTATGCATGCTACACATGTTGATGATGAAGTATACATTGGTAGTAGCGATCATGCTAATCTTGAGGATGACACCTATGCTTATGGGGATGCGAGTTATGAGGCATGTGCCTTTATATTTTGTGGATGCCATTCCTATGAAACAGGAGGATTCAGTGCTATGACCATTGATGATGGAGGACCTCACATCGAGATGGTGTTGGGTTTGTATTCTGGATTGTTAGATGCACCATTATGTCTTCCTTTCGATATAGGAGGGGCCACACCATTATTTCATGGTGGTTGGATGGTCTACACGATGGTTATCCATTCGATCTAGGAGGATTGACTAGTCGCATCATCGACATGGGCTTTCTATGTTCTCTATTCGATCCAGGCAGTTTGATAGCCATTGCTCTGGATTCTACATGGCTTGGATCTACATTTTGTCCATGCAATCGTGGATTACCTTATCTTCGAGGTGATACTCATAGCTTTTCCATTTAACCCCAGTGGATGGAATAATGGTCACATTATGGATGACAAGGCATTTCAAAAGGATACATTTCCATTTGACCTCGGTGGTGGGATTCTTCTATGAGAGGATTGCCACATTTGTAGTGGATTTACTTATGGATGAGGATAAATGGAAACCACTTTCTTAGGTGCAACAAGTTCTATTATGTGAGGATGTGGTTGGGCCATTTGATATTCATTATATGGAAGATGCGCATTCTAGAATTTTCTGGACAGATTTGGCAAAGGCACTCTTTGGCGTCTTTTGGTGATCTCAATGAGCTCTAGTGGTGACTATGATGGCAGTTTATGATATGTAGATGCTTTGGCATCATGCACATGTCATTTGGGGCTCATTTTGAAGTGTTTTCATGAGAGATTTGCAAGTGGTTTTGACATCAACATGGGTTGCCATAATAGTCCACTATGCTTCAAGAGGACTTATTTCATGATTGGAGAGTCTAGTTTCACATTGCTCATGGATGAGGCTACTTGGCAATCTTTGGAGTGTACACAACACTATGGCATATTTGAGGAAGGTCTTGATTTACCAAGTGGCATGATTTGTATGGATAAAATGGGCAATACTTGGGATTAGAGGCATGGTGTAATTTCTCGATAATTTTGTTGAGGTCCATTGTTGGGGTCGATGCTCTACTCCGATAAGCTTCAATGCTCATCACAATGGAAGGATATGATGCCATACATGTTTAGCTAAAGTGTATGTAACATCTGCGGCCTATTTCATGGAGATTTTATGAAGAATCTTTTAAAGGATTTCATCTACAATAAGGGCTTCCACAATAGTTCCACACATATGCATTGGAGATGAAGTTGTATGGACTTCTTTAGATTTGGAGAGCATATTTGGGACCTTTACCACTTCCCATTGATTTCATTTGAGGCTATGTTAAATTGTAGATATCTTGTATGATTTTGAGGACAAAATCTTTGGGAAGTGATGGTTTGTAATGAAGCAAAACTAAGGTCCAAAATATGTAAATAATGGGCCATGGTAAGGCTACTATAAATAGGGCCTTGGGTTGATTGTAGGGATATTTTGATCATTCATATCTTGGAAACTTGCATGTATGCTTGGCTTCTTTCATGGAGATGGCCTTTCATGGTCTAGGGCTCATGGTAAGCTTGATAGCCATCCTCTTGGTGAGAAGTTAAACCACTTAAGCCTTATACACATACCTTTTTTGCTACATGTGCATGTGGATTTCTTCTATTTTCATCATATGTGCTTGATTCTTATCAAATGGATGCTAGATTTGGACTTTATGTGTTGATTTCTTTGATATTTGGTCTAGATCCATTTTAGCATAACTCGTTCACTACCTGCAAGAATGTGTCAATGTTAGCCTTTTCACATAAACTAAGATTGAGCTGTTATCATCAGGGAAGAACCGAGTGGTCATCTCTTGATCTCCCTCTAAGAGAGGAAGTCCTTTAATGATGCCTCTCTCTTGGAAGTATTGGATATTCGCAAAGCAGAGACAGTAGAGAACAAGAGAGGAGCCAGCGGGCAGCCTTATCTTACATACCTCTATAAGACATAATCCCTAGTTTGTCGTCCCATTAATGATGACCTTTGAGTTAGCATTTACTAGCAGAGCATGAACCATCCCCACCAGGGATCATCCAAATCCCATTTTATCTATAATTGCAAGCATAGTCCCATCTGACTCTGTCATATACCTTATCTAAGTCAAGATTAAGCAGCATATAAGGTTGATTGAGAACTAGCGCGTAGTCAATTCCACATTGGATGTTGAGTACTGCTTCATAAATTTGTCGGCAATGTACAAACCCAAATTGATTTGGGTCCACAACTTTGAGTAGGATGAACTTGATCCAGAGTGCGAGGGCCTTAACAAATATCTTGTAAAAAGTGTTTAGCATAATAAGAGGGCACCAGTCCTTGACTACCAATCTGTGTGCTCTTTTTGGAATGAGCTTGATATGCCCCGATTCACCTCCTGAGTGAGTTCTCCGTTGGCTGCATGCATCAGTAAAATCATGGTCAAGTAGAGAGAGAGCAAGAGAGAGAGAGAGAGACCAACAACACTTAGGTTGGTACAACAAACTGTTGTTGGCATGTGGAGTCCTCGTGTGGCGATCATGGAGGTGGTGGTTGTAGAGCTGGTGGTTTATGGAGGTGTTCATCTTAGTTGGTGATCAAGGAGGTGACATGCGAGTGGAAACTGTGTAAGTATAGGATGGAGCCCTTGAACTGGTGCTAGGAGCCATGCATGGATCCCTCAGGTAGCGATCATGGAGGTGGTGGTCGTGGAGATAGCAATTATGAAGGTGCTAGTCCTAGAGGAGCTGGCGAGATTGAGGATGTGATAAGAGAGTGCAATTGGCCAGAACTCTGGATGAGCGTGCGTGGTTGCATATGCATACACCTAGAGGTAATAATGTCATGTTTTTACAATGTTGTTGAGGTTGTTCAAAGGGAGAGCGTGGGAAAACCGCACTCACTGTGAATGGTTTACATGCAATGCACAATACTCTGATGATGGAATAAAGGAAATGTGGAAACACCATTGGTCATTTATATTTTGTAGTGCCTTCTATGTGCGAACAATGTTATGTATAGTTGTGTCTTCCCTACATTTCCCTACATTCAAGGCAACATGTATTGCTAGAGCAATACTAGAGGGTGGTGATGGAGAATGGGTTTTATGCATGGAAGAAGCAGTAAACAAGTTCGTAATCGTAATATATACATTTATAACAATATTGTTGTTCTGTGAGAGACATCTTCTCCCCAAATATTATGGGAGATATTTTGAGGAGGGATGGCTTAGGACTTCTTGCACATTTTGACAAGAAGCATAGGCCCATTTAGTGGAATCCAATCTTTGGTTGAAAAGTATGGATTGGTACATCTACTAGAAGAAATGCTTCGTACATTGGGATGAACATTAGCTAACTTTCCTGAAATGCCTCAGCCTAGCACATAACATTTGAACCTTCAAGGGAGCACTCTACTCCTTGAAGAGATAACTTTTCACATGATTGAATAATTTGCTAACTTTCCTAGAATGCCTCGGCCTAACACATAAGATTTGAACCTTCAAGGGAACACTCTACTCCTCAAAGAGATAACTTTTGACATGATTGAACAATTGAATTTATCTCGTGCAATGGTGGTAACATTAAACCATTTCCAACAATTGAACAATTGAATTTATCTCGTGCAATGGAGGTAACATTAAACCATTTCCAACAATTGAATAATTGAATTTATCTCTTGCAATGGAGGTAACATTAAACCATTTCCAACAAGCTCCTTGGATAATGTGTGTTGCAAGCAATTGTTTTGCATGAAGGTGAGGTTTTCTTCCTTGATGGCCTAAGAGGATCATGAAAGACATATTTGTATGATGGTATGTTGGCACAATTATGTGGAAAAGGGCATGTCACTCTAGCTATTGCATCCTCTCAATGGTCAAAAAACACACTCAAGAGTCAATATACCATTGGAATTGGACAATTGTTCAAGTTGCAACATCCCTATGCATGGGCAACTTGCAAAGATTTTAAGGATTTGTAAGTTGATTATTTGGGATGAGGCTTCCATGACACATCCATATGCTTTTGAAGCATTGGATGGAACCTCAAGATATATAATGTGTTTGGATAAGCCAATTCATTTTATTTGGAGAGATTTTATAGGTAGATTTTACCTTTGCATGCAAGGTTATGTCATTCTTTCTTACGGAATTATGTGAAGGTTATAAAGTTGAATGGAAACTTGTGGATAGCCACATGACACAATGATGAAAGTGATGAGTTCAAAGAATGGATCATGAATATTGCCAATGGAACAAATTGTGGTAGTGATAATAAACATTGTAGATGTACCAAGAGATATGGTTTTACAAAGTTCATCGTGAAAGACTTGATTGATTTGGTAAACTCAGAGTTGAGCATCATAACAAATTATGCCACATATTTTAGTGAGTGTGCCATCGTGGCTCCTAGAAATAGTGAGGTTGATACTGTGAATAAGACTACAATGGATGCTATGCTTGGTCAGGCTACACAATATTTTAGTGAGTGTGCCATCTTGGCTCCTAGAAATAATGAGGTTGCTATTGTGAATAAGACTACATTGAGTTTTATGCCTAGTCAAGCTACACACTATTTTAGTGTTGATTCAATGGTGGACAGTGAAGAGAACTCTTTTCTATACTCCATTAAGTCCTTAAACACCCTCAACCTTGGAGGTTTTCCACCCCATTTCTTAGACTTAAAACTTAAATCCCCTATTACATTGCTCCATAACTTGGATCTAATTGTGGACAATGAAGAGAACTCTTTTCTATACTCCATTAAGTTCTTAAACACTATTAACCTTGCAAGAGGTTTTCCACCCTATTCTTTAGACTTAAACCTTGAAGATCCTATTACATTGCTCCATAACTTTTGGCAAGAGTTATGTAATGGTACTCGACTGATATGCAATTTCAGTTGAAGGTGAGGGCTATGTAATGGTACTCGACTGATATGCAATTTCAATCAAAGGTAAGGGCTATGTAATGGTACTCGACTGATATACAATTTCACTTGAAGGCGAGGGCTATGTAATGGTACTCAACTGATATCAATTTCACTTGAAGGCAAGGGCTATGTAATGGTACTTGAATGATATGAAATTTCACTTAAAGTTGTTAGAAGAAGAAAAAAATCATGTAGTAAAGTTGGGGAGAGAGTTTTCCTTCCTCGAATTACATTTATATGTTGCAAGACAAATATTCATAGATATTCCATTCAACATAAGACGTAGGTAATTGCTTATCATGCTCAAGCGCCCATGTCAGATCAAACCACAGCATGCTCTCTTCAAGCTTCAAATGTTGCTCCAAAGTGCACACGCTCAAAATGTTGCTTTGATCGAGGGATCTCCAATGCTCTACATAGGGTCTCCAGTCCTCCACAATAGCGCCAACTACTCTCTCTCTCTCTCTCTCTCTCTCTCTCTCTCTCTCTCTCTCTCTCTCACACACACACACACACACACACACCCCTCCACAATAGCACCAAACTACTCTCTCTCTCTCTCTCTCTCTCTCTCTCTCTCTCACACACACACACACACACACACACACACACACACACAAACACAAACACAAACACAAACACACACAAAGATCCAATAGATTGTGCTTTTTTTAAACTGATGCATGTAACCAATGCTAGGCCCCTACCTCTAACCAAGGATGCTAAACTTGAGCCCTATGTGCCCGATTGGCTAAGTCATCACTCCAAGCCTGCCTCCACATCTTTTAACGTGTCCAGTTATATAGCGATTGGTGTGCCACCTATAAGACAACGATGTGGGCACAATGGTGCGCTTAAATGGGGTGTCTGTGTGTATGTGTTTAATGTGCATGTGTGTGGTTTCTTAATTTTTGTGTTTGCGTATGTGTTTATCAATGTGCACGTGTGTGGTTTTAGGTCTATTTCTTTTGTGTTTGCATTTGAGACGGTCTACATACTATTTGGAGAGATATCTAAAATAATAATATATGCTAATTGTTATGTATGCATTATAATAGTGTGTATGTGCGTGCCTACATATGAATGTGTGTGTTTGTATTGATGTGGATGTGTGTGGTTGTGGGTCTATTTCTTTTGTGTTGGTGTTTACTAATTTGTTGTTTCAATTATGTGTGATATTATATTCATGTTAGTGGGAGCGTACCATTCTAGGTTAATATTTTTTATATTTTTATATTCTAGGTTAATATTTTTTATATTTACATTTTCTTTTTATTCAAAGCTAAAATTGCTTTAAAACATGCACTATATAACTTGGTTCTCTATATAGCCACCACTTTGGTGTGCACCTTTACCTCACACACACATGGTTGGCATCATGATTGATATGAGAATGTGAACTATAGATAAATCATGTGATTATATAAATGTTTATACATTTTGTTATACAACTTGATTGTTTTCTATTTTATTTTTAGATTTTATCATTGGTTGAAACCTTTATGGTGGAAGTCATTGATGAGGCCATTCAATTATGTATGGGATCATTTTTCATGAGGTTGAGTACGATGACTATTAATCAGTTTGTTTCTGGGACTATTGGTGACCTTTGTCGCCTCTTTTGAGGGGTACTCGATTCCATGTGATTTTTATTTTATTTTTAGATTTTATCATTGGTTGAAACCTTTATGGTGGAAGTCATTGATGAGGCCATTCAATTATGTATGGGATCATTTTTCATGAGGTTGAGTACGATGACTATTAATCAGTTTGTTTCTGGGACTATTGGTGACCTTTGTCGCCTCTTTTGAGGGGTACTCGATTCCATGTGAATGGAAATTCGCCATAGCTCATGCATGAGATGTGAGATTTGTTTTTGGGACTATTGGTGACCATGAGATCTATGTCGCCTCTTTTGACGGGTACTTAATTCCATATGATTGGATTTGATATAGCTCATACATGAGATTTAGGATTTGTTATGTGTTTTTTACATAGCACCTACTACACCTTTAACAAAGTCTTCTTTCATTTGTGGTTAGGTTAATCATCATGTATGTTTCTTAATGTTTTTGTTATGTCTTTTTATTATTACTTGTGTGTTTGAGTCTAGGTCCATAAAATAAAATTTTAAGAAAGAAAAAGACGTCTACATTACCTGTTGAATGTGATGGGGTTTGATTTTTTTGCGAGCTTTATTTGGTGAGCTTTTTGGAGATAAGATAGTTTTATGCGAGCTTGTAAGAAAAATGATACATTTTGGTGAGCTTTTATATAGTAAGTATCTATGAAAGAGAAATAAATACATTCACATACATACATACATAAATACATTTTGGTGAGCTTTTATATAGTAAGTATTTATGAAAGAGAAATAAATACATTCACATACATACATACATAAATACATGCATATTCTCAAACACACCTACCTACCTACCTACCTACATATATACATACATACATGCATATTCTCAAACACACCTACCTACCTACCTTCCTACATGTATACATACATACATATATACACACATTTGTACAATACATACATACATGCATGCATGCATACTCCCAAACATATACATGCATGCATACATACATACCTACCTACCTATAATACACACATATATACATATATACCTACCTACCTATAATACACACATATATACCTACCTACCTATAATACACACATATATACACACATTTGTACAATACATACATACATGCATGCATGCATACTCCCAAACATATACATGCATGCATACCTACATGCCTACCTACCTACCTTCCTACTTATAAACACACATTTTATGTCAAAGAAACTTAAATGTAGGCACAAACATACCTATCTATGTACCTTTCTTCCAATATTTATTTCAACACAATTAAAAACTACCTGGCTCATATTTTCTTACAAAAAGATTGAGTTCACATTTCCTTACAAAAAGATATATGGTTGGTACACCCATAGCGTCACAAGCTACCTACAATAAGACTTTAGAGTACGTGATAGTATACTCCATCCCAAAGCAAGACAAAAATATTGGGTTCAAATTTTCTTACAAAAAGATTGACTTCATATTTCCTTACAAGCTTAAGTAGGCACGAACATGAGAGGCTTGATTAAAGCTTAAGTATAGGCACAAACATCCTTGCTTCGAGGACGTGATAGTGTATTGCCCACTTCCTCTGGTGATAGTGTCGGTTGATGCATTACCATATCCTCATTCTTATGTAATCCCAAAACTCGCAAGAAGACAAAATAGATATGCTTACATGCAACGTAAGACTTTCCTCTAGATTCTCCTTGTATCATGAAAACAGGACATGTACACCAAGGTTGTACCTTGATGTGTATAAAATAGTCCTCTCCACTCTCACATGCCAAATGAAAAATAGAGTAGGGGGACGGCTGCATTGCACTCTCATTAAGGTCTGTGTCATGGCCTCGACACTACCAATCTTCTTTTCTTCTTCTTTGGAAATCTAATGCCGCCACTTGGTTGATCTCTTTGTATTCTGTGTAGCATGATGTGGCCTCTTGTCACTTTCTTTGTTGTGAGCTGCTTGTGTGGACGTTTCTCCCACCCCTGACACAAAAGGTTCTTCATGAGTACCATCGAACTTGAACCTTGCCTTTACTAATTTCTCTACCTCTTGGCTGGTTATGTTGGTCCCAACATTCACTTTCCACATATCTGGGTATGATGGCTTGTATATTATGTTTGGATCTACATGCCATGTGTGTGAAACATCTAAAGGACAAAACCACATCATTTGAGCCTTTGGCCCTCCTGGACCAGGATGTTGTCGCTCTGAGTAGAAGCTAGGGGCAATAACTCCAATAGAGCTTCCTTGTATGTATGAGTTGCACTTAAGTCTTCCATCAATACCTCCCAAACATTTGACTTTTGAGTTCAATGGGGTTCGTCTAATGGCCCACATTGTGCGTCCCAACGGCCTCTTCTTTTATATGCATTTGTCCTCCACTCATTGTGCCTTAATGTTGTTTAGGCTCTTCATGTCCGACATCTTTGTTTCCTCCAGTCATTAGACTTTTTTGTCCTCCCCTTGAAGCGTGACTTGCTGCACTGTTTGTTCTAGAGATCTATCTCCAAAACTTACTCTTCTTGTTGTTCCCCAGTTTTGACGATGTCTGCTCTGAATGACATAACCTGGACGATGTGAGCATTGGTCTACTTCCGTTGTCCTCACCCTCTTCCGTTGAATAGTCTCCTTATCTCCATGTAGAGGCCTTGATTCCTCATACATAGGAGTATTAGCTAGTGTTTCATGGGCCATGCGAGCCACTTGTGGTGGTGTTGGTCTTGACCTTACTGCCACCCTGTCCAGCAACTTGCTCAAGCTTGGTCCCTCACTTTTGTGCTTCCCCATTTGATAATACATCCAAATATAATTAAGTTATAGAATGAATACTCACCTCTGGTTTTCCACACAAGAGGACTCAACTCCTCCAAAAAATTACGGAGCTCATGATCCCCAGTACTTATAGGTAGCTCATCATTTTGATTCATCATGGAGGAAAACAGCATATCCTTCACAATATCCATCTGTATTTTTCGAGGACCTGCACTTCTCTGGGCTTTCAACACTTGAGAAACAAACATTTTCACGCGCTCCAACATTGACCTTGAAGTTCCTGGCTAAATTGGATGTTCATGCAGCCCGGTGTGGAGCATCATTCTTGTAATAGTTGTGTCACGAGGCATTACGTAATACGCAACACATCTACACACTTGCACACAGTGTGCAGTTTTGCGACAAAAGTGACAAACTATTTTAGTTTTCTCATCCTCTGTCAGAAGTCCAACTGCAATCTTTTTTGTCAGATGTCCATGAAAGAAGGTGTTGTTATACCTTTTATTGTTCAAGTAAAAAGGACAGCTGAGCCTATGGCACTCCAAAGTACCAACACAATATCTAATACGCACGGTACAACTTATAGACATGTTTGATGTTACTGGACGTGTCCATAGGAGCGTGGTCTGGTGGAGTAGTATTAAAGTTTGAGATTTTTTGCTGCAGCCATCAAGCTCCCACTCAAAGGTGACAGTGTGGCTCCATAGGGAAGGCAATACGAAGATGCAGAAAGGACATGAGAGATAAAAATGTGACATGAAAATATAAAAACGAAGGAACAGGTGGGACTTTATGAAACAAAAATAGAAGATCAGGTATCTAGGTGGAGCAATCACGATTGAGAATGAAGGCGATTGAAATGATAATACAAGGTGGAGCAATCACGATTGAGAATGGAGGCGGTTGAAATGATAAAACAAGGTAGAGCAATCACGATTGAGAATGGTCACAATAAATTTTTTTTAAATAAAAAATATACAAATATATATGTATCTACAAATATATACAAAATATACAAATATATACATTTATTGGTAAGTATTATTTTTATAAAAAGCTAGTCTCTTTGTAAATACACACACACACACACACATGTCTATATTTATATATTATATTATATATATTTTAGGCTAAGAATACACACACATGTCTATATTTATATATTATATTATATATATTTTAGGCTAAGAATCTATTAGGATATATATATTTTAGTGTGTGTGTGTGTATTTACAAAGAGACTAGCCTTTTATCTATTTTAGGATATATAGATATATTAGACTATATATCTATTAGGCTACACACACACACACACACATTTATTAAAATACATATAGCTTAATATGTGTGTGTGTGTGTGTAACCTAATAAATACCTAGACTAAAATATATATATATACATCAATATATAAATACCTAGACTAAACTATATTCTCTCTTTCTTTTGAGCCTAAATGTTTAAAAAAGTTTTAAAAGAGTATGAGTTTTCTCTTTGTTGTGCATCACATATTCTCTCTCTCTCTCTCTCTCTCTCTCTCTCTCTCTCTCTCTCTCTCTCTCACGCACACACACACACACACACAATTTCAATAACATAAATAATAGAAAAGTTTTAAAAAAGTATGCCACACATATTGAACCATTGAAAAATGTGTGTGTGTGTGTCTATCTATAGCTTAATATATTTTTAGCCATATAAATGTGTGTATATGTATGTATCTATCTTTAGGCTATATATATTTTAGGCCACACACACACACATATATATGGTACACATATTTTAGGGTACTCTGAACTCAGCAGGTGAACGGGCCAACGGGCGAACGCATCTGTGAAAAGAGGTACTGTTTTCTCTGCTGTTCTTTTTCTGTTAAATTGAGAGTCGGCGGCTATGTTGGAGGTGGCAGTGGAGAAGATTGCGGCTATGTTGGTGTCGACGGCGATGGTGAGGGAGAGGGTGAGGTGGAGGTGGAGGTGGAGGAGGAGACCGGTTTAACCGGTCATGATGCCTCCCTTGCCCTCGTTGCTCCAGCCACCCCAGACTCTGCCCCGAGAGCTTGGGGTGGGTGGAGCAACGGGGGCAAGGGGAGATTTACGGTAGTTCCAGTAGAAGTCATAGTAGTGGGCCTTCATGTATTGAGTGTTATGCTAGCGGAAGGAGTGGTCTCTACAGTCTTGGGAACTTGCAGGAGGTGAATACCTACAGCAGCCACATCGACATACGTGAGGCCAGCCTTTGGTGAATAACATGGAAAAGGGAGCGCCTTTGGCGAATACTCTTGGACACAAGGGAGCGTAGGAGTGGCTGCGTAGGCAAGCAGCCTGTGGCTAGCCACCCAGGCTCTGCCGGGAGCTTGGGGTGGCTGGAGCAACGGGGGAAAGGGAAGATTTACGGTAGTTCCAGTAGAAGTCATAGTAGTGGGCCTTCATGTATTGGGTGTTATGCTAGCGGAAGGAGTGGTCTCTAAAGTCTTGGAAACTTGTAGGAGGGGAATACCTACAGCAGCCATGGACATACCTGAGGCCAGCCTTTGGTGAATACCATGGACAAGGGAGCATTGGCCTTTGGCGACTACCCGAAGATCATCTGAAGGTTAATGCACATGATGATAATGATGTAGACGTCGATGTTTGATGATGTAGAAAACCCTTTGTTTGATATGACAAAGACTTAGAAAGCTTTATAGGGTATGCAAAAAAAAAATGTTGATTATTGCTCAAAACAATGCCAAAGCATGCGTTTGTTGGACTCTGCGTAAAGTCGAGATGATGATGGCCGTCGATGCAAGCTGGTAGTGATGATAGGCACCGACGACTGTGTGGTTGAGGCCAAAAATACGAGTCTACACGGCTGACTGGGCATCTGACGGAGTCTGTGGCAGGCAGAGCGAGGCGAATGTGGTGCTTGTTTGAGAATCAAAGCTGCACGTGGCCCGCCACCCCAGGCTCCCAGCAGAGCCTGGCGATAGTCTGCGCTAGCGCAGACCATCCCCAGGCTCTGCCGGGAGCCTGGGGTATGATGTAGAAAACCCTTTGTTTGATATGACATAGTAGTAGAAAGCTTTACAGGGTATGCAAAAAAAAAATGTTGACCGTATTTACTCTGGCATCCGCTTCCGCAGTGAGCCGAGTCTTTGCCGCAGTAGCCATATTGGCTGCAGCAATTCCCGTTGCCGCAGGACTGGCCATTCGCCCCTGGTCCGCATTGCTGCTGTGCCTGTGCTAGTTCATGATTGTGCATTAACACTAGTGCAGCTATGAAGAGGACGTTATACAGGATGCAGGACTTCAACAAGCTGTATGCTGAGCGTGCCATAGCAGCAAGTGTGTATGTGGGCGCAAGCACCTTGCTTGGTATCGAATTGAGTGAGATCGCCTTGCGTTTTATACAGACTGCCGTATTGCTCAAAAGAAAATGCCAAAGCATGCGTTTGTTGGACTCTGCGTTTTCTTTTTCTTCTTTTTTTTCTGAAGAAGTCGAAATGATGATGGCCTTCAATGCAAGTTGGTAGTGATGATACTGTGTGGTTGAGGCCAAAAATACACGTCTACACGGCTGACTGGGCATAGAAGGAGTCGGTGGCAAGCAGAGCGAGGCGAATGTGGTGCTTGTTGAGAATCAAAGCTGCACGTGCCCAGCCACCGCAGGCTCCCAGCAGAGCATGGCAATGGTCTGCGCTAGCGCAGACCATCCCTAGGCTGGGGTGGCTCCTGCTGGTGTGGGTTTCTCTTACACTAACAACAGCTCCGAGACGTTCGGCGAAGCTAAGGCTGGTGGGGACTAGTGCGTAGGCCAGCCAGATGTGGAGTTCGAGCAGTTCGCGGGCTACGTGAGCATCGCCGACGACGTAGACACTGCCAGAGAGGGCGGATGGGCACTCTGCTACTACTGGCTCTCGGAGGCAGCCAAACCAGCAGGAGCCTCCAAGAAGAGCACGTTAGAGACTGCAGGGCTGAGCAAAAAGGATCGTAAGATGTGTTTTTCTCATGCGTAAAATAAAGCATGCTTACGGTGTCAGCGAGCAAACGGTAGGTCATGAACCAAGCTTGTGATCACGTTTGTTCCACGAGAAATCGTTCATGTAGAGGGAACTAGAGTCTGAATTGATGTGGAATGGCCCATCGCTCCAAATGCTAGCGAGGAGCACCGGGGACCTGCACTCACACCGCAAAGCATGCCGTAAAACGCCGTATTTACTCATCCTAAAGACTAACGATCATTCATCAATTGCACATGATCACCTCCATTGAGCCACATAATGAGAGGTTTTGAGGCCGCATTGGTGGCTGCCTCCGTGAGCCAATAGAAGAGTGCCCGTCCGCCCTCTCTGACACTGTCTGCATCGTTGGCGACGCTCACGTAGCCCGCGAACTGCTCGAACTCCACATCTGGCTGGCCTGGCAAATGCACTATGGTGGGCTGGGTTGCAAGCCTTCTATCCATCTAGTTAATTATCCCTCCAGCCACTCCAGGCTCCCAGCAGAGCCTGGGGATGGCTAGCGCAGACCATCCCCAGGCTCTGTCGGGAGCCTGGGAAGCTTGCAAGCATGTGTATATTCTTCAAACTCTATGTTTTTTTCTTATTCTCACAAGTTAATCATCAATACAACTAATCCCAATGTAATCCCAATGTGCATGTATGGATATAAAATGATTGTAAATGATTGTAAAATGATTGTATGGATATAAAATGATTGTAAATCTAAGCTCCATAAAGATTCTATTTTCTAGGATCGTAGCACTCTGTGAACTCAAATCATGACAATCCCACTCAACTCAATGATTCCACTCAGCTTAACAACCCTACTCTTGGACAATTTCACTCTGATGAGATCCGGAGGGATTCACTAATAGGCCCCTATTTAAGCTTATAAGGATACCTTTAAAAATGAATGTCACCCCCCTTCCTTGGTACCCATATTTGACTCTTCCCTTGGTAGTATCCCTTGGCTACTATAGGTGGAGGATGGAGATGAGGCGATGGTGAGGGGGAGGAGGCCTCTTGTCCTAGCCCTTTCTTGGTCTCTTGGATCTCTGTTAGCTGCCTTTGTAGGTTTCCACTTGATTGGCTTATGCTCTCTTCAAGATTATGTAGTTCTTCCTATGGTGGTTCTTGCTAGCTCCTAAATTCTTCTGTGACTTTGTGCTCTAAGAATATGCCACATCTTTTTTCCTTATGATTGTTTGCAGTTTGGACATTTATTTTTGGGGACATTTGTCATGCATTTATTCAATTAATCTAATTCTCCCTACATCCAGTCCAATTCTATGGTTTCCAAAAACTAGATGGGCCTGGCACTATTGGGGCTGGTTTGGGCATGGTGGATCCAGCACAGTGGGGCCCATTAGTTGATGATGGGTGAGTGTTTCTTTCCTAGAGGTTTCTTTGAATAGGGCCTATAGTTATGGCCCAATCTTGGTTTTGGTATCATGCCTTACTGATCTACTCTTTGAAGTTGTGTGCTAGCCTCTAGAGCTTTCACCATCATGAATGTTTTCTTAGACATGTAGTAAGGTTTGTGTGTGAGGTTGATGTTTTCCTATAGACATGAAGTAGGGTTTATGTGTGAGGTTGATCATCTCTATCTATCATTCAGCTCAAACTGTTTGCTACTCATATTCAGGGCAAAAGAGAGACAGATGGCTCCAAGAAAAGCAGGAAAACAATAGGCAAAGACTAAGAAAGGTATATGATGTGAATAGCCAAGATTCTAATGAGATTGTGTTTTAATAGATATGCTTACTTGGGCTTGGTGTGTGTCTTACAGACAACAGGGGGGGATACTCACTTAGATCTGGGCATGTTTGTTTGACTCTTAGCGAGGAAGCTCAGTCACACGGACACCTATGTCCTCACATGTATCTCCTATTAGAGAGGAAACAGAAGCACATAATTCTCTTGTTTATAAGGAAGAAGCGTTTGTGTTGGAGAACGAAATTGGCTTAATGAGCTCACCTCCTCCAACTCACACGGAGATGCCTGAATCTAGTATTGGTCAAGGGGAGACCCATAGAAGGCTTCTTGGAAAATCTATTGAATTGGGATTGCTTGGTGATGTATTCAGTAAGTTTTTTGTGCAACGCAATTCCTCTAACCCATTGGTCCCTTTATGCAGGCTGATTCTAAATGAAGCCATCCGTACAGTTTCTAGCCAACTTGAGGTGTTTCGTGATTCCTTTGACCGCCATGGCTATGTCAAAGCATCTCCTCCTTTTTTAGTTTCACTTACACGTCCCAGAAGCTCTATGTATTTCGCGGTCACACAAATAGACTTGCAAGAATGGGGACCATACTGGGTGGTACAACATGACAGATTTGAGATGAAATCAGAGGAACTGAGTGGGAGGATCTCAGTGGTAAGAAGTTTCTTGTTTGGGATGGCAATCATCGTCCAGAGCATCTTCAAGAGAGAGACCCTCCAGAGCTTCTTCAAGAGGGAGAGGTGTCAAGAAAACATGACATCATGGACATGACTAGTAGTAAGAGTACTTTCCATCGCAAATTTATTTTGAGAAGAGTGTGCTTTCGAAATGCATCTCATTTTTTGTCTTGTTTACTTGCAGGTGAGAGATGTTCTTCACACATGTTGCTGGTAGACGTCCACACTCTTTCGAGGGCTCAGATAGGTAAAAAGAATAATTTCACCATATAATTAGTTTTCTAAGTTATACTTACCAAAACCAAACATCATAAATCTTTTTTGTATAGTGTGGAAGAATTCTTGATGAAGATTCCCAAGGCTCTATCTCATAGAGGTGCTCCCTCAGATACAGTGGCTTGCCTCGTATGGGCTAACTTTCCTACAAGTTTATAGGTTGTTGATGTAGATACAGATGGGTGTCCCTCGTAGAATCAAGTTTCTTCATCATTGATACGTGCACACTTAGTTTTGTTGGTTTGTTTGTGTGGCTGATGAGGGTTGGTTTGTGTGGCTGATGAGGGTTGGTTTGTGTGTTTGAGTCTAATGGATCAACTTCCTAAAATATATTCCATGGGAAAGAAAGTTGGATTGGTCATGCATCGAACAATGTCTGTTCATGTGGAATCAAGTTATTTGTATGAGAATGGAGAACGGATAAGTCATAATCTCTCAAATATTTCCCTTTATGTATACATGTTATGTGGTATGGATATCTAAACATAATGTTTTCTTGTTATGGTAGGTGGATACATTGGCACTTAGTATGTTCTATCGAGTAAATTGCCATGTCCCTATTATTGATCGTGAGGCTAGGCAAAATGTTTCAAAGAAGTTATTCAACGCTCAACGAAATTTCATTTTTGAGAAGAATAAGAAGCATCCATTCCAACGCACGATGGTCTTGGAGTGCTACATTCGAGGTGGTGCAGAAAGATCTCCTATGTTCTTTAGGTGAGACAATTTTCATTCTGTTCATTTTCATAGCTACTTTTTCAAAATACTTAGATGCACATTTATGATTGCATTTCATTGTAGGTGGCTAGTGGAGACCTTCTCAAGTTGTCCCTATATGACCTAAATCCCATGATAGATCAATCTCACTGGATCTAAGGAAATACCTATCTTAGTACAACTGTGAACTTTCAAAGCTATCCCAAATAGTATTCCACGTACATTCTTTATATGGCTTGGTAGAGAAATAAATAGTTCTAACATTTACAATATAAGATTAACATCTATATGGACATAGAAAGCAAAACAATGAGCAAAGAGTAAAAACCAAAAGAGACACAAGACTTTGCAGCAAAACGCGATGCAGATCCATTTGAAAAATGTAAAGTGCTCTCCTCGCATTTTGTTGCAAATTCTAAATTTCTATTGACATCCATTTCCAATCAAATACTAGGGATATCTCACAATGTTTAGGACAGTAAATAATACCAGAAGGAATGGAGAATCTCCAGGGATATTCCAACAGTATGGAAGAGGAAAAGAAAGGTCAGAGATCTATACCCTTTCCAATGTTTTCTGATATATATTTCTTCCATCTGTAGAATTCTTGAATCTCAGTGCCTAGAAATCTAGCAGATCACCCTAGGATTTGATTAGAGATGGATATGAGTAGGATTTAGAATTTTGCAACAAAATGCGATTATAGTAGTTTACATTTTCCAAATACTCCAAATCGCGTTTTCCTGTAAATTCTGAATTTAGGTAGATATATGTATATATATAATTATGTATATATATAATTATATCAATAAGTATGATGTGGATCAAAAGACTTTGTAATCGAGATTTTCATGGTTTGAAACTTTAAAGATCGGTATATACATTTTTTATCTTTAAAGGATTGTTTTCTATATTTAAGTAAGTAAGAAAGTATGTATGTATGTATGTATATATATGTTAGTATATATGTATGTATATATGTTAGTATGTAGGTAGCTCTTGCATGTATGTATGTATATGTATATTTTGTATGTGTATATGTATGAGGTGCATGAATTTCGATAGGTATATGTATATATGTAATTATACATATTTAAGTAAGTAAGAAAGTATGTATGTATATATGTTAGTATGTAGGTACCAATGTATATTTTGTATGTGTATATGTATGAGGTGCATGAATTTAGATAGGTATATGTATATGTATATTTTGTATGTTGATCTTTCAAAGCTTGTTATTTATATGTAAGTAAGTTCTTGGTCCTTTACAAAGCTCATAGTAAGTTCATGGTCCTTTGCAAAGCTCGGACTCCTTGTTCATTGCTCCAAAAAGCTCGGCAAAAAAAGCTCGCAAAAAAAAATCCCCCAATGTGATGGAGATACATCACCATCTTATGTTGTTGGTGGGATGATGCATTGCCCTTACTTGAGTGCTCTTAAAAAACGCAAACTAGATTATGCTTCTTATAGTTAGATTAATACTTTTATGACTTAGAACATTAATATTTACCTCTTTTATTCTTTAGACTTTGATGTTTTATTTTATTTTTGCTTCTAAGTACATATTGACCATAGTGGAGTGCTCTCAAAAGGCAAACTACATTATGCTATTGTCAATTCGATTGATTCTTTCATAAGTTAAAACATTGATTACTTATCTCTCTTTTTATAAGGTAAATATCATGCCATGGGCTTGGTCGGAAGTTGCTCTTTATCATCCTTTTTGTTAGTTGATGTTAACACATATATGTTTTTATGTTGCGTTTTATGGAGAGAGAGAGAGAGAGAGAGAGAGAGAGAGAGAGAGAGAGAGAGAGAGAGAGAGAGAGTTCATAATTGTATTTAAAATTCTTCTTTCTTAAAGGTGTAAAAATAAGAAGTGAGAGTTGAAAGGTACACAATTATACTGCATTGATGTGTGGGTCACCAAGAAATGCACAAGAAATCCATGCACGTGGGTCATATATTTATACTTCTATTACCCATGATATTAGCCTTTCTCAGGTCAACTAAGATTTCACCAGTACCTCTTCCTTTCTTGCTTGCTTGTTGGTAGATATATGACTTTTTAGATATTAATGCTATGACTGTGGTTTGTATATTTGGATTTTTTTAATGTTATGTTTTCTTTTGGTAATTATTAATTGGCATTGTTCACATATCGTTATGGAGAGAGAGAGAGAGAGAGAGAGGAAAAGAGTAAGTTCATTTTTTAAAGACAATAGTACAAAATAAAAGCCTAAAGGGATCACACGAGCTCTGTTTAAGCAAGAAGTATCTTTAGAAGAAACTTCTTGTCTCTTTAGAAGTTGTAAACAATAATGTCGTAGGCATGTACGGGTTGATAACTAGTTAAATCAACGCAACGTAATGTAGTTAAGGTTATGTGTATGCTTTTATCCCATGCGAACTCTTGAGAGAAGTGAAGCATGTGAGAGAGGCCTTCTCAATGTAAGAGACATGTCATCTCTCCTCCTCTACAGCACACAATTCAAGAGAGCCCCTTCTCATGCGAGGGAGAGACTTTTGCTTGTTGCTTTACTATATAGAGATAGTAATAGGCCTTCTCCCCTCCTCTTCTCATCCCAAGGATGTGTGCATGTGCGAGCACAAGCACGTGTGCACACACACGAGTTTACCCCCCAAAAAGAGAGAGGCTATCTTCTTCTATGTAGTAGACTTTCTCTAGGAGGGTGCTCTCGATCATTGAGGGGGAGTCCTAGCCTATTTCTTTCCTACAAAGATAGTGATAGGCCCACCCCCTTCTTTTCATCACAAATAGAGAGCAAGAGAGAGAGAAAGAAATGTCACCTTGTTGTAGTCTAACAATTCCCTGTTAAGGTTTGAGAGACATGGAGTCACACATTAAGAAGAAGCACAAAATTCAAGATCGCATAATTAATCCAAAATTAAACCTTTTGAAGGGTTACCTTTTTAAAGGTTTTATCATCAATTTCTAAGATTCAAGTAGTTTGCTTTTTACTTTTTTGTTTGTACTAAAATGAGACATATTAATTAATGGGATCCTTGTAGTATCCTCAATTTAAACTACCCATATTCTATAAGTGAAGGTACTTACATGCTCTCTCTCACTCTCTCACTCACTCTCTCCCTCCCCCCCATTTGTTGAGATATCGAGCTCATCTCGTGAGGCGGTGGACACTGATGACCCGCCTGGGGGATAGGCCCCACACTTACACCACTGGCATGGTTGGTGAGATCATGGGTGATATGCGGCCAGTGGGATGACAGGCTGTGTGACAGCCATTCTAGAGACTGGCATAGTTATAGCGCTAGCTCATTTAGTTGGGTTCACACTATAGAGAACCCTAGTATGTATTTGGTTGAGTACCTTTTCATATGTGTGTACTCTTATCTTTGTATATGGTGTGTTGAGTGTTGTGTGAAGAAGAAGAAGATTTTTTGCCTCTCACCTTGTGTGTTCTTTTTTAGGGTTTTGTGAGTGAGTGTGTGCTTGCAAGAGCTCAGGCTCTCTTCTCCCTTGCATCTTTTCATGGTATCAAAGCCTGGTTCATACTAAGGGTTGAGCTGCAAGTAAGAGAAGCACAGGAAGCGGTACGAGGGTAAGAGCTTCAACTACTCTTCCCTATTTGTGTTGGCGACTACACCCTTGTCGGAAGCTGCCAACCTTGACTATGGCCTTAGCCTTAGATTATTGGGTCACATAATCCGTAGCCCACGATAATGTATCATGCTTGTGTGCTTTTAGCCGGGGCAGGGCTAGTGAGCCCTACAAAATCCATTCCTCATTTTACAAATGGTCTCACAGACATTATTGGTTGTAAAGACATTTTGTCTCTTTGTTGTTGTGGTATTGTGAACTGTTGGCACTTATTGCATCTTTTGATATATTCCATTGTATCTCAAATGAGTGTTAGCCACCACAACCCAGCATAGAGTACTTTCCAAGCGGTGATTTCACCTCTAAACTATCCTTCAGTGACTCTTTCATAAGCTTGTTCAACAATTCTCACACACATATAGTCTTAAGACATCATCTTTACCTTTTTATAAAGCTACCCAAAAATAACCATGTAAGGGCTTGCCACCTTCAGAAGTTATCTTTTTATTTTAAAGGATATTAATTCCTCTATCTGGAATCCATGGCTCAAGAATTAAGCAATTTTATAGCTTTATCTTAGCACTAGAATGATTTGGAATAGAGGAGTGTTGGGAAGATCATCCTCAACTTTTGTTGATAGTTCTCCACTCAAGGTTCTTGACAAATGGTCAACTCTTACATGTATTGACACTTTTCTCACTGAGATAGTGAAATCAAACTCAAGAAGAACAAATAGCCACCTTTTAATTCACCCCATGGTGCACATGAGATAGAGTAAGGCTTGATGTAAAGTGCAAAAAACTTCTTTACAACATAAACCAACGATAATTATTCTCTCTTAATGGTTGTTTAGCTCTTCCCAGGCTCGTTCAATTATTTATTGGCATAGCAGACTGGAAAATCCATGTTCTTTTATCCTAGTTGAGCTAATATGCATCCTATGGCATAAGCTGATGCATCAATGTACACATGGAAGATAACCTCCCACCTCAGTGCTCTTAAAATTCTAGCTAAGATCAAAGCTCATTTCAGCTTGTGGAATGCTTCCTTGCATTCTTAAGTTCATCCAATGAAGAATGCTTTCTCACCTTTTTCAGCTCATACGAAACATAGCAGTAGGGCATATAGAGGTCTTGCAATCTCCACATATATGAATGTAAATCTTCTATAATACCTCGTGGTCTAACAATTCCTCATCCTCATCTACCGCTCTCAAGCTATAGGTTAGCTTGATGCCTATGCACTAAAGCATGTGTAAAAAAGTCTCTAAGTGATATGACTAGGCCCACCTTGGAAGACATTTCTTCACCCTTTGGATCCATAGTTTCTCCTTGGTTTTTTGGTGATGTAATCCCTTTAGGTTTTGAGACTACAAAAAATATGGCTCTTATAAGAATGATGTAATTTTTGTCTTCATCATAGAATTGGTGGGGGTTCCTGTGGTTCTTGGACATATGTCCATTGTAGCAAATAGATTCATTCAGTTTCCTTCATCAGGGGGAGGCAGTTAAGTAATGGAAGTTTCCTTCTCATGCTCACACCGTTTCCAACTATGTCCATTCGCATGACACATGTTTATGATTTCCAAATGTGATTTTGTATCCAACCCCAATTCATCGATAGGCATCTTGTTCACATCTTTGTATGAATGATTCTTTAGGATCACCTTGATGGGATGCCATCTCTTCCCCAATCATGGATTGACATCATTTGACATATGAATGGGAATCCATCCCATTGTAATTTATAGGCCTTCCAAAGTTAGTATAATGGCAAATGTATGCTCATAGGCTAGGCCACATGACATTACTTCTACCCCTTTCAGAATTCCTATAGGTGTTCTTAGAATACTATCAGCTTATTTAAGATAAATTTTGAAGGTTTGAGGGACTTGCTTCCCCATCTTCGCCACCACAGGTCTTTGGTAGCTATGCTCACTCTTGCCCTCCCATCTCTAGGATTTTAGCCATGGTCATGCCATCCAAATTGATTAGAATGGTGGCTTTCATGTCATCACCTTCAAAATAATTTTCAAACTACACTCACTGTACATCTTTATGTACAACAACTTCCATGGGTGTTCCACGTTATCTTGGTCAATCTCATCCTTGTACTTGAATAGCTTGAGTTGATTTATTGTCCATTTATGGAATTCCTTCCAGGCTTCTGGTTTCCACGTTAGGTATTTAGCCATAGTGAGTCACAAGGGCTGAGAGGATTGCTCTTAAAGCTCACATTTCTTATTGTTCAAGGAATAGCCTCATCAAGTGAAGGAGAAGTCTCCGTCCACACTATCCTTTGATGAAGAAGTAGCCTAGCAATCACAACCACACCAGTGATAGTACAAACTCCACAAGAGGTGGATTCATGAGATGACAAAGAAGAGAAGTCTACAACACCACCATAGAAGAAGGGAAATCTACAACACCACACATAGAAGAAAGGGGCCATATCCTAGGTGGTAAAGCAGCTTTTGGATGGGAAAGACAGTAAATGTTTGTAGATCTAAGAGAATTGAGGAGTAGAATAGGGCCTCCACTCACATTATCAATATGGACTTAATGGCTAAGATCCCTAGAGCCCACCAACCAACTATGAAAAAAGCTTATAAGATGGCCTTTCTAAAAGTAAATGAGCTCATGGAATAGTTCAAGAAACTTTTAGAGCAAGACTTTGTTTAGCCTAGTGTATCCCCTTGGGGTGTACCAGTTCTTTTCTAGAAGAAAAAGAAGGATGGGGGACTCTCAGATTATGCATTGATTGTTGAGGATTGAATCATCTAACCATTAAGAATAACTATTCCTACGACGATAGATGAGTTGTTAGACCATTTACATGGAGCCCAAATATTTACAAAGATTAACTTAAAGTCATGAGATGATCAGAATTGGAGTAGGATATTCCCATGATGACATTAATACACGGTATGGACATTATGAGTTTACGGTAACTATATAATGAAGTGTGAAGGTGTTGTAGTTCTTATATTCCTCACAAACTCTTATCTGTAGAAGGTAGTTTCTTTATCATTACTACAGGAACTATGCCAGAAGAAATAATCCTTAGAAGAGGATGGATTGCCAAAGATGATTGTACCATTGACAAGAGGACAAGGACAACAACCATCAAATCTGAGTAAAGGATTATGATTGTTCTTTTTGTAGAAGGAGAACAAGGACAAGTCTCCTCGAAGATCTAAAAACTACTCACTCTATTTTAAGAAAGTCTTATTCTTCACTCACACATTCTTCTCAATAGAACCAAAATTTTACTCTTTAAAACCACACATAAATTCCTACCAAGTATGCATTTATCACCCCTTTAAACACCTCCAACTCACCTCTTAACACCTCTTAATTTTCATTACTTAACAAATCAACTACCATTGAGTCAACTCCATTTTCATTACTTAACAAAGCAACTACCATTGAGTCAGCTCCATTTTCATTACTTAACAAATCAACTACCATTGAATCAACTCCATTTAAACTAAAACTTTTAAGGTTGATATGGCTGAGTGACTAAATATAGTAGTGGTCATTCATTTTTTATTCCTAGCTCAAGACACTTCCTTCATGGTCATTCATTTTTTATTCCTAGCTCTAAAGATCTTAGTTTAGGAAGTTTGTGTAGAAACAATGAGATTGGTCCTACAAGACCCTCTATTTCTATAATTGGATTTGTTGAATTGCTTCTACTTTGTTTAACCTCAAGATATCCTCTTTCATGTTAGGGTATTATTATAGTTTCCTCTTTGGAAGGGGTTCATCACATTTATGTCTTAGCTTGTAACATCTTCCCACCATTTCCTTCTTGGCCATTTCCAATCGTTTGTCAATTCTATCCATCCTTGTTTTGTCTGCATCTCTTATTCCTATTATTTGAGCTTGTGAAGATTTTTCGGTTTTATCCCTAAGTTCTCTCTCTCTCTCTCTCTCTCTCTCTCTCTCTCTCTCTCTCTCTCTCTCTCTCTCTCTCTCTCTCTCTCTCTCTCTCTCTCTCTCTCTCTCTCTCTCTCTTACCTATTTGTGTTTTTCTTTAATGATTTTTTTGTTTGGTAATAGTTGAAATAGAATAGGATTCTTTAAATAATAAAACTTCCAGGATTTCTTGCACATATTTTATTACAGTTAGCTTTTCATGATTTATTTAGGACCCTTTTTCAAAACCCTATTATATTAATATGTTGTGCAAAGTTCTTTCATGTCAAATGGATTTTTAGGCCATGTCTTCAATATATTCAAAGTAATATATTAAGATAAGATCTTCTTTGTCATGCATTTCAACATACAGATTTGAATCTATCATATTATTTCTTTTAGTTTTTGCATCTATTCAATAGATGGGCCAATTTTATATATAGTAAGATCATACTATATGTGCTAAGCTTGGAGAGCTATTTTAACACTTCCTATAATGGAGCCATAAATTTGTTGCCTAGTAAAATTTCAAGGAATATAATTGTAAATAAAATAAAAAAGCCATGAAATTAATTGAGCAAGTTTGGTTAACCTATACCTACATATGGTATGTAAGTTTCAAAAGAAAAGACACAACAAATTTATAATTTCTAAAATTTAGAAAAGTGGCTTCAAGAAATAATAAAAGAAACAATAAAATAAATTTTATAACATACATAGTTAAGAGATCATTGAAGATTCTTTTAAAGAAAAATTAAAAAGTACATCTCTTTTAAAATATACAAATGATGACCATAAATTTTTTTATTTTTACATTATTTTTGGTACTTGTTTTTAACTACCATCTTTTGTTGATAGTATTTAAAATATATTTTAAATAGTATTTATTTTTACATTATTTTTGGTACTTGCTATGTGTTTTCAACTACCCTCTTGTGTTGAGACTATTTTAAAACCATGTGTAGCTTTAATGAGAAATTATTTTTATAGCAAAGTCTCTAGAGCCATATACATGGATTTTTAAAAAAGAAATACAAGACTAGTGTTAAGGTTTCTTTATATAATCAATGTGTTTTTGCCATTTTGCAACCAATCTAGTTCTATATTTCTCAATTAGTATCATTAATTTTGAAATTCACCTTGTTAACACTTGTTCTCTATAGAGCATCACTAGAGAATGAACCAGTAAACTCCATATTTTTTTCGTGCTTACTTTTGTATTTTTCTTATATGGCATCTTTTCATCTAGAATCTACCATAATACATTAGTTTTTCGAATGTATGCTCATAATGCTTACCATGCTTATTAGAAATAGCTCATAGCAAATAAATTATGGTGTACTTGGTCGAGTTGAACTTCTAAGAACTTGCATATGAACACGAGTTTGTTACATACAATTTCCCCTTAAATCTTTAATCAATTAAGGTTGAATTATTATGATTAAGGTTTTTATTTTGAGATGGTATATTGGCTCTTATTAATTGATGTCTACTTGATGTTTTCCTTCTCAAGGAGGAGGAATGTATGATTGACCTAGTTACTGACCATGTCACATAGTTTTGCATACATTAAACTTTGGTATATAATTCTGAATCCATATCTAATATGTGTGTGTTTACAAGGTCTAGTTTCTAGCTTCTTTCTATTATTCTTCAAGATATGGGTACAAGCTACACATGCAAACACGTTGAGATAAGACACATTAAGCTTTACATATAAAAGCCTTTTTAGGGGTATAAATTCTTGAGTGCTCTAGTTGCAATCCTATTTTAAAGATACACTATAGTAGCTATATCACCTACCTAAAACATATTAGAAAAAAATTTAGCCTTGAGTATACATTTTTTAATTGAATTCATGTGGATTCTTTTTTTATTGATAAGTCAAAAGCATGGTGTTTTATTGGATAATTTAATGTATCATTTTAAGTGGTTTGAGATATTAGATCCATCCAATTTTGGGATTTTGATGGGTTTTCCACTCTATATGCCATTTTAAAGTATGTGGAAACTTTCAACTTATCTCTTTTTAGGTTTTCTTGAAAATTTATTGACACTTCCCTATGATAGCATACTTTCATTTTGAATTTAAGATATGAAGACTTTAATTTATTATTCCTTATGCATAAACAAAATTTATTGAAGTCTATGCATAAGAAGAAAGAATATTAATAATATGGATTTTCTAATGATTTAAAATGAAAGTTAATGTAAAGAGTGCATCATGGGAAATATTATGGGAATGATATAAGATTACATTAGATAGGGTGTAATGATTATATATTGGATAACTCTTCTCTAGAATAATGATTCTTTATATTTGCAAATGAAGATTGCACCTTAAATGATAAGACATTTTTTATAGAAGAATGATTTTTGTATTACAAAAATGAAGCTTCTAACTTAAATGATGAGATATCCTTTATATATGTTGGATAACTCTTCTATAGAAGAATTAATTTTGTATTACAAAAATTAAGCTTCTAACTTAAATGATAAGACATTTCAAAGTGATTGGATATAACACTCTAAAATGTCCTAATGGCAAATATGAAAACATGAAGACTGTAGAAAAGAGCATATGGTTTAGGAAGCAAAAAACGTTTAATGAGATAAAAATAATACAAAATACATAAGGGAAATTCTATATCCATATTAAAAAAGAAAAATTATTGGTTTATCTCTTAAAAACCACAATAAGAAAAAAAGTGAATTCACATTCTCAAATTGAAAATAATTCAAAAGTATATTTATTAATCTACAGTGGTTGCAATTCTAGGAATCCTCCTATCCCCCACAAATTATGACAAGCTTAGGTAGATTATCAATAATAGTGAAGGTGACCCATGTTGCCAATCAAGGATGGGCACAAACTCTCGAAACCACAAGATACCGAGAATCATGTCACACACCAAGAGTGGTAAAATAATGAAGTCTTGTTGAAATGTGGACTTCTAAACAATGAATTTGAAATTGTTGAGCTTTGTGAGTGATGTGCATTCGGAGACCAGGTGTAAACCCATCCAGAATCAGATGGTGTGATACTAAGGTACAACCCATCTTAGCAACCAATGATGGAAACATGACCCCCTACTAAATTTTGACTGAGCATGGATGAAGGTGGGAATTGGGACCGGGTGCCATTTTGGGGAGTGTCACTATCAAATTAGCCTATAAGGTTGCCAATGTGTGTATGCTAATGTTGGAGTTGCATGATTTCTAGATCTAGCTTGAGTTGATCCTCCATAGCCACGAGTTCTGCATGGTGTGGTGGTTTTCTTTGACCTTGCAGTTGGCTTCCTCATCCTTCCATTCCTCAGCAAAAGTTCTCGGTGTCTTTGTTGCTCCATTAGGAGAACACGTTCATATTATGTGTGACCCTACTCTCTAGGCTTTTCTACCTCTTTTTCTTGTTGAAGTTGTAGCTTTAGTAAAGTCTGTTTTTCTCCATCAGCTCTTGGATGAAATCTTTGTTGCTTTGTGGAATCATAGTTTCTTCTTTGGTGGTGTCTTCTTGGACACTTTCTTATTCTATGGTGTCTTCTTTGAAGTTTGCTTCTTTTTCTCCTGACATGATGACAAGTGGGTGGTTTTTCCCGACCTTAGTTTACCATCACAAGATGCTCTCCCTTTAGGTAGCCAAGTTGGGTCACAAATAGAAGCTCGAATACCAATGTAGCATGCAACTGCTATGATCATGTAACACAAAGTAAGGCCTTCTTTATATCTTTTCTTTTAGTGAGCTCAAGCAATCCACTTTAATCTTTGTACAGAGGAGATAAAGTAGTAGAGATGGAGAGTAGACACCAGGGTGGGTCCTAACTACCCACTTAAGGGCCCCCACACCTAGATCTATTAAGGGGATGCATGACTGATGGTTGAATGCCGAAGATGATTTCTTCTATTGCCTTAGAGTGCAGCACAATGCAATGCTCTACTAATCAGATGTATGCATAAGTCAGAAGACTCAACAACACATAGAAACTGCTTTGTTTTATAGCTTAATGATGAAAGAATGAGATGATTTTTTTTGTGAGGACTAAGGGGATGCTTTTAAAGGATCACCTACATGAAAACGACATTTATACAATCTCTTTTCACACGTGGGCTACTTATGATGCTGGCCGACTGGGGCCTATAGGCCGGCCATTATGCAAAAGCTTTTGTGCTCTTGGGCAGCTCGTATGGGAGCCCTTTATTTTGAATTATCAAGTAGCCATTGGCTGGGACCTTCAAAAACTATTAAAAAGTTAAACATTGGTAACCAAGCTATCCCTTTGCGACTCCAATACACTCATCTTTTCCTAAAAAGATATGGCATATCATTCGTAGCAAGATGCCTCCACCATTTGTGTGCACAGCCTTCAAGATGGAGGGAAGCAAAGAAGATCTTGGCTCTTTCAATACGTGGATTCAACTCAACGTACAAAAATCCATCTTATTGTCCTCAATGCCTTTGAACTCATCATGGTCATCCTCCTCACATTTCCACTGCTTCTTTGCCTACCCCAAGTGCCATCAATGCCAAAAACTTCCACATTATGCCCAAGAAGCATTCTTTGGTGCTCCCAAACCTAAGTGGATTAGGTGCAAGATTTTCCTGTTCATCACCAAATGTATCATCACCCATCATCCTTTTCCTTTGGCATCCACCATACAATGGAAAACCTCATGCATTTGATCATTTCTTCCCATTCGAGCTTGTTGAGGTACACTTCTAGGAAAGAAAGTGAAGGTTGGTGAATGAGAGGATTTAAACCGTCCCATTGGGCATCCTTTTGACTCCCTTCATGTCCTTTTCAAGGCTTCTTCTCTCTATGTACCCATGTTAGCTTACCCACACTTTGAGAATCGTGTTGAGGCCTTCCAATGCTCTCATTCATGTTTTCAAAACCAGTTGTCATCTCTAGGTTCATTTCTTTGAAACCTTTACGCAATTCCCCAACCATTGTCTCCATAAAAGCATGCATCAATCATGGTTTGTGTATCAACCACAGAGGGAGCTCACTCTTGCCACTCGCCCTGGGTTGGTTGGAGGAACTCACATGGTTGGATTGGCATCCAAATGAACATGTGATGCATTAGGTACTTCATTGACATATCATTACCATCATGCAAATCATTCATGTCTACTTCCCCCACCTCCTCTTTAATCTTCAATTAGAATTGAGATTTGAAAGTTTGTCGCCGTGTGTTATCTGAATTTGCAAATGGTCGTTGATGAGGCAAACGATATCCAAATCAAGAGTTCAAGCACTCGAGACGAACCTCATAAAGTGTACTTTCTAGTGGTATCATGACGTTTGCATAACTCCCGAGTCCCAATATTCTAGGATTATATCAAGAAAGAGTGTCTACTACCAAAAATTCATTCCGATTCTGAGCAATTTTTGAATCCAAATCACTCAATGTCACGCAAAATCAAATCATAAGCATCCTTGGCATCATTTCAGCATTATTTTGGCATGAATTTGACATCATATCATTGTCTATATGCATTCCAATTAAGTAGTTGCCAACAATGTGAGCTAATGCAAGGCCCTCTCAATGTCAACCACTTGTAGTATATATTGCCATACATTCATTATTACATGTGACTTCAAATCTTCCAACACTCATTGTGTTACCTAATCCTCTAATTCCTTGGTTACCACATCCCCATGGTAATGGAATTCAAGAAGACATTCCCCCTTGGTCCCTTGTTCTACTTCTTGCCAAGGGTACCTCTCACACATGCAACAATGAAAATAGACAATTAGTAATTGTAGGCAAGGGGAGGTATGGGCGAGTCCACTTACATGAATAAGCTTGAACTCATGCTTCTTGCATCATTTCATTGCTTTTCTTCCGTCTACATGCATATACATGACGTATGCCTCATGGAAACCACATTACAACAGTATCTTGTGGGGGTGGGGGTATCTTGTGGGGGTGGGGGTGGGTATGTGGGGATAGATTGCCTCTTCGCCTTTCATCTTGCAAAGTTGTGCCTTCTCTAACATGAGCTAAACCCAATCCCTTTCCTTCAGGTCCACTGGCCATCAATACTTATCAACTCTCTTGTATGTTTTTTGGCACTTGCAAAAGTAATACCCAAGTTCTTGGACATGCTCGTCTATGGCATACTCATCTTGGCACTATGCTTCTCATGAGATTTTCCAATCCAAGTTTTTGGGGTAGTTGTGTGGGCAGAAAACTCCTTTGAACGAAGGATCACCACCAAACCACAAATAACCATAAAGGATATGTATACCTTCAAAAAGCAACCATAAATTCATAAAAGAGGAGATTCTAATTAAATAAGAGAGGCCCATAGGCAAACTTGCAGTGATCTTAGAGAAAGAGGAAAATGAGGAATATTTAAAGAAGGAACACAAATCCTCACATCAAAATCTTTGATTCTTGAGCTATTTTTGCAATTGCTAGGCTCATCAACGGAGTGCATCCCGAGTCTTGAGTACTTGGGATGGACATAATAAGGGCAGGTGTGGGAAAATCAATAGAAAATGCCAATCAGAATGAAGCAAGAGCGTGCAAGAGCTCTGCCACCTGACTATAGTGCAAAAAATTATGCCCATCACTATGCTATTAAATTTCTTGGGTATGCTGCCCAATGCACAGACACCTGCTTACAGGTAGCACTCTCTGTAAACAGCATTGCAAGTAGGTCATATGCCTCCACTCCATTTCCATGTTTCTTAAATGTTTCCCTGTAAAAGGGTTGCTAACACAGGCACACGTTCAACTTCATTCAAGGTTTAAAGCAATGAATCCACAAAATTATAAAAAGATCCTGGCCTAGTTCCTCGGTCAAAGACAGACGTTTCTTTGTACCCAGACAAGAATCATCTCAACATAACCATATGATCACTTAAACCCTCAAAAACCCCTGAGATCAAGCATCACTTAAGCGCACTTACATGCACTCAAAAGACAAATGAATTGCCCGTTCTTAACTATACAATCGATGTTGACCAAGAATACTGTCAACAATATGCAGGGCAAAGACCATGTCTCAAACCACATGTAGCATACTGCCACAGTTGCCATCAGATCCTAAGCTGCAGAATGCTGATATAACAGTCTTTAAAGGGCAGGCAACAATACAAAAAAACTCAGCAAAGAAGAGACCTATAATATAACAGATGGCTGCAACCGGTACCAGGACCCCCATTGAGACTTGCAAAGATAATAGCAATCTACATGCAAAAAAACTTACAAAAGTGAAATTAGAAGATCTGCTATTGGATCTTATTGCAAAACTGCAAAAAAGGATGCGGGTGACAAAACCACAAAATAACCTACCCCTAGCAAAGTTCAACATCTAGGCCCCCCCTAGCCAAGTTCAATGTCTAGGCCATGCAATTTATAGGGAAGTGGGGAATTTACTGTGTTGCAGGAATTGCTCACCACTGGATGCAGAAGCGTCAAGCTTTGGCATGTCAACTCTCATGCGCTTGGGTGCAGAAGCATCAGCAGTAATGATTGGTAAAAGTTCACGACCACTGTTAGCAAAAAGTCCCAACTTGCCACCAGACAGTGCTACCAAGTGATCATTCCAGCCAGAGCTTCTTACATCATTCCAAGATGAGGGTGAAGCATCTTCTGAACAATTTAAAACACTGGATGGAGGCTGGCCTGATGTACTAATGGGTTCTTTTCCAGGGGGACCAAGCCGCAATTGCAGATCATAGACACTAGTCTGGGAATCAGAATTGGCCCCAATTGCAGATAGGGCTGTAAGAGTGTTCCTTTGCAAGGGTGTTGTTTTATCACTCCTGAAAGAGTTTGGAGGAAAAGGAGACAATCCAATCTTGGGCACCGGACAAGCATGCCCACTATCTGGTAGAGTGGAAAACTCTTGCAGCTGGGGATTCAACCTTGCATCTGTTGGAAAAGGGAGACAGTTCTGTGCAGCAATACAAGTCACAGAATCCATACCTGTAGCAAAGCTTGGTCTGGCTTGCTGATCAGGCTCTGTATAACCCTCTCTATTCGCTTCTTGCAACAATCTTGAGATGGTTAACGCCGGGGGGCTTACAGAGGAGGATCCACCCATTCTTGCCCCTGAACTTTTCATTGACTCTACTAATTGCACAGCCCTTGACTCTTGGTTGACATTGAATTGCGTCTGGGATGAGGAGTGCCGTGTCTCTGGTGCTGGAAAGGCAACATGCCTTCCTGCATCCGCTGCTCTCAGAAACTGTACCAAGCCTCCAAGCTCAGGAAAAGAGGGAGTGACCACAGAGTGAGAAACCTCAAGGGGGTTGTGAAAAGGGAGAGTCTGGGGAGGAATCAAGCTAGCATTTAAGGTGTAGCTGGGGGCCGAAGGAGTGCTGATGGGGCTAAACATTGAAGACGTAGGTGTGTGATAGCCTGAACTGTGACCCTGTTCCTGCATTGGTAAGGTTTGGGAAACCAAAAGACTGAAGGTGGAGCCAGAACACTTCCCATGAACTGCTCCACTAGCAGCGGTAGGAACACGGTCAGCATCATTGGCCTCCCCTATGCAATTCCCTGTCACAGGTCTGCAACTGGCAGTGTTAGCAGAAGTGGAACTGCTGCGCCTTACCGTATTGGGAAGAAGCCGCGACGCTCCCTGCCGTTGACCCCTGGGAGTTTTCTTGGGAGTGCACCCGAGGGACAATGCGGCTGCAAAACAATATAAAATTGCAAACATTTAACATCTGCAGCAATGGTCTGCATTACACAGCATACCTGTTAAAACTAGAAATCAAATGAAGGTAGAACCTTCAACGCATGGTGCCAGGTAGACACCATCCTCCTCACTATCTTCTCGCCGTATCATTGTATTTACAGCATCTTCTAGTCTAGTTTTCAAGGTCTCCACGTCCGCATACTCACCCTGGAGCTCAACACAGCAGTACAGAGAATGCTTAAGAAGAATGTTGGAAGAAGAGAAATAGAGCATGAAGTGTGGTACGTCCTTCGCCATGCCTGTACCTCAGAGTTGGCCTTGGAATAGAGAATTTCTTCAGCTCGAAGTACAACAATGGGGAGCTTTTCTTGCCATTCCTTCTTCCTTCTGGTGGAGGTACTGTGGAGCTCATTGACAACCCTGCAGAGGGGGAAAATGCATGTTAAAGGTTATGAAAAAGGAGATGGTACACATAAAAGAGTATGAAAAGCAGCAGCTAAGTTCAGAATAGCAACAGAGATAAGCACACTGCACCGGAAGATCTCTTGGATGAGCGCACCGCGGAGCGGCTGATGGCTGTCACTGTGCCAAGCTCGCCGGATGCACTCATAGGGTCTGGGTCCAGGTCTGGGCATGGTGGATAAGGCAGGCTATGGGGGGGGTCCTTCAACTTCGTAGGGAGGTTCCTTTTTCTTCTTCCACCGTGATGATGAAGAAGGAGAAGCTATGGAATGGATGCAAAGTCCAGACCTTCTCTGCTGCTGCTGGTGTACTGGGCTAGAGTTTGGAAAGGGGTGTTGCTTTTTGCTAACTATGGAATGGATGATGAAGGAGAAGCTCTGGAATGGATGCGAAGTCCAGGCCTTCTCTGCTGCAGGTGGTGTACTGGGCTAGGGTTTGGGGAAGGGGTGTTGCTTTCTGCTGCTAGTTGAAGGAGAAAGGATGGCTGCTCTTCTGCAAGCTGTGTACTGGGCTCTCATGCAATGGGAAACAGAGACTACCTGCAGGGCATGCAGTGGGCTAGCGCTTGCAAATGGGTCTCCGTCTTCTGCTTTTTTATTTCTTTTTGCAGGAGAGAGAGTGATGGTTATCTCCTGCAGGTTCTGTACTGTGCTAGGGTTTGCGAGCAGAGTGGTGGTTATTTCCTGCAGGTTCTGTACTGTCCTAGGGTAACGCAAGGGCCCGGACTGCGCTGCATATTTTCTGGCTACAGAAGAGAGGAGGATGGCTATGCAGCCTATGCGAGCACTCTCTCTATCATCTTCTTCTTCCTTCTTTCTTGCGGTCCCTATCGCGGAACCCTGTCGCTCTTGCATCCTGCTGTGAGAGATGTCAAATCGTAAACAGGTTCGCATCATCGCCATCTCATCATCGTTCCCCCTATAGGCTATGACCTCCCTTCAGCCCCCCTTCAACGCCAATACACATCAATCAGCAGATCCTTCAACATCCCGCCTTCTTCAATGCCTTCTCTTTTTGCTGTTCCCGATGCTGTGTACCCACTGTTGCTCTCTCTCTCTCTCTGTCTCTCTCTCTATGGCGAGCGCCCAAATTCCAAAATCTCATCAACAATCAGGCCGCAGTTACTAAATCATTGAAACCCGCGCGCGGTCCCGCCCTCCAGGCTGCAAGCTCGGACCGCGAAGAAATCCAACCAAAAGAAAAAAGCTGAAAAAGATCCCCCCACTGTTCTGCATATTGCAGAGTGCCCTTCCAGGTTCTTTCCAGTAATCTCTGCTCCCGTTGGAAGGGAAAGGGAAGGGGGAAAAGCATACAGTGTACACTGTGTGGCACCCATTGCCGCAACAAAAGCGCCCACCCCCAAAAGTGTACATTCCACAATCACGGAACCCTGTGCCCCACCCTCGCCCCCTCTTGCCACATAGCATCCCCCCACCACTGCCCACTTCCTTCCCATTGCCCCAAGCTGTCCCATCTCAGCTTGACTTGCCCTCCAATGCACACTGGTACGTATCCGCGCATCATGCTGCCATTGCCTTCCCATCACATTTTTCCATGCTCATCATGATATGACCAGGCATCCCCTTCCCCTCCCTATAGCCTTCTCCACATGCCATGGCATTTGGCATTTGGCATTTGGCATGCACAGCCTAACGTAGCCAATCAATACCTCCCATTGCTCACTTAACCCAATTTGTAGTATATTTTCCTCGGCTGAAATTTAGAAATCCCGATTGGAATGGAATTCAACATTGTCGTGCTCACTTAACCCAATTTGTAGTATACTTTTCCCGGCTGAAATTTAGAAATCCCGATCGGAATAGAATTCAACGTTGTCTTTAATTCTAAGGGTTGAAAAAAACATTTTTTTCGAACACTGGCCATTACCATAGCCTTTCACTCTAGTGCAAACAACATGCACCTCGAAACTTCCAATCGCTTGCAACATTGGGGATATTTAAATGAAAAAAAAACCAAAGTTCTCTTATTTTTTCCCCCTTTTTTTTCGAAAGAGACAACCTCTATCTTGTGGAGCCAAGAGAGAGAGGAAGATGCCAAGAGACATTACTCACACCACCCCATCTTGTGGAGCCAAAGGAGGAGGAAATTCCAACTCTCACCATCCTTGGTTTGAGTGTTTGGCCACTATCCAAGATGGCCCATCTTGTGGAACCAAGGGAAGGGAAGAGTCTAAGAGACATTACTCACACCACCCCATCTTGTGGAGCCAAGAGAGGGGGAAATTCGAACTCTCACCGTCCTGCCACGAAAGCAAAGTTACCCAAGCTCTTTGGTGGTGACACCAATATCAGAGTGCATGGAAATTGGCCCCAAGAGCGACCGTTTCGCTACCACAGTGGCTGACAGGAGAGGAGGTTGCTCCCACGAATGGAGCGGTGGGCGACTGCCGGGCCACTCAAGCAGAGATCTCTCAGCGCTCTGTCCGGTAAACTCTGCCTACTTCCTTCCAATCAAAGCGGTGGCTCTTGCAGCAAATTAATGATGAATGATGGCCGTGAAGAACCAAAAGGCCAGCAACAGCGGTGGCTTGCTAGCTGCGACCACCATTATTCATTCTTGAGTTCCACGCCCTTTCGCCATCCACTCATTTTGTACACGGATTTCTTTTCATCATGGCCATCAGCATCTCCGTCTCTTCTATCTATCTAAGAAGAAAACTCTACTGGTGGCATTGGCTGTTAGCCATCAATCTGTCCATGAAATCATCCTGCAGACACAGCAAGACAGCGACCAACCATAGCCATCTCCACCACCACGACTATACCTGGCATGGCCACCGCTCCTGACATGGCCATTTTCATCGAGCACATGAGAAGCTTTCCACAATGGGCAAAGAAGCAGAAGCAGGCCTATGGGCATGGCATCACTCGTAAAGTTGTATGTACCATACATGCCATGGCATGTGGCATCCATCCAGCCTTCTTGCACCATGCCACATCCATGATGACCCATGGCTCATTATCACCAATTGAATCAGGAAGACAGAGGTCCCTTGACAGTTCTTTAAGCGAAGGCCTGCTTTTCCCAAGAGCCTCTGTGCGTACAAAGGTACCTCACATTTCTTTTATTCCCCACACATGGCCGAGCCCCTCCCCATCTCCATCTCTCCTTTACTATAACGTGTCGGACCCGATGAAATGGTTTTTTTTTTAATCCGTTGCAACTTTTTATTTCATAATAATTTCTCTTTCATTTGAAATGAAGCTTTTACTTTCTCTCTCAGCTCTCTCAATTTTTTTTTCAAAATGGCTCTCCATGATGCATTTGTGGACCTTGCAAATTACCCTTTGCTTACTTGACCACCATTTCACACCATTGGACCTTCGACACACCTCAAAGTGTGTTTGGCACACACCCAGATGCTCTAGAGATGATAAAAGTAGGAGAAATCACATGGCATGCCGTGACATACCTATGGCATAGCATTGCTCCCTATTTAAAAAAATTCCTAGCCAATGAGAAAAAGGGAAAGGTTGGAGTACTGTCGAGTTTCCTTAATCAAATAGCTTTTATTGATCGGTTTTATAACTGAAAATGGTAAATTTTTGTTGGTTATCTTTAAGACAAGGTCAAAGTTCCACCAGTTTTTGAATTTCAGCTAGTGCAAAATAGATTAAGGTCGAGTTTCTTCATGCACCAGGGCATAGCCTAGGAATGTATTGAAATTTTGGCTATCCATTAAAGGAAAATAGTACGTAAATTAAAAATTATGTTCTCTCTCTCTCTCTCTCTCTCTCTCTCTCTCTCTCTCTCTCTCTCTCTCTCACACACACACACACACACACACACACAGAGAATAAATGTAGGTCCTTATGGAGAACACCTTCACTTGTTTGCTATAAGTTGATACGAGATAATGCTCCTAAGACTCTCACAAACGGATGGGGCTCTAAAATTATTCAAATCACCAAGAAACCAGTGCTTTTTTCCCCTTTGAAGATATGAAACTAGGATGCCCTAATGCAACAAGCTTCAAATCAAAATCAAAAGCAACAAAACTAACACATCCTTTTGGGGCTCTAAAATTATGCAAATCACCAAGAAACTTGTCTTTCAAGATATGAAACTAAAAATGCCCTAATGCAACAAGCTTCAAATCAAAATCAAAATCAACAAAACTAACACATCCAAGGCTCTAAAACTGTGTGTTTTTGGAGTGTAACATCCTAATCAACACTGAGCAATATTGGGAGATTCCAATAGCTTGGAATGGATGGATGAATGGAGCTAAGCCATAGACTAGTCCCGGTGGCAGTGCCAAATATGTTCAAGTCAAGAGCTTGCCTCCTTAACCTTGCCACATCATATGTCATTAGGCCTTGCCTTAAGCCATAATTGCAACTTCCTGATATCGGTGTGCTAGCTCATCCCACAATCATGTCCTCACTTCGTTGTCACATCGGAATGCTCCTTTGCCAATGAGGTGAAGGAAGAGCTCACTATGCCTAGATGGAGGTAAAAAGAGATAGCCTTTGTGATGGCTCTCTCAAACAAAAGGTGGGGGAAGAAGAAGAAGCTAATGCAAGAGATAGCCTTTGTGATGGCTCTCTCACACAAAAGGTTATGCAAGAGGGGAATGGATGTGTGTTTCTTAGTATCACAAATGACACATATACAAGGGACTAGTTTTCACACTAGGACATCCAAACTTAAAAATGAATCGTTCACTATTATCTTAAGCAAGGATATACATGAAGTCCTTATACTTTCCCTATTTGACATTAAGCTCAAAGGAAGCCGTTTTATATGTTTCAATGCCATCTTATGAGTGCTCGTTCAAGCAGGTAAGATGGCAAAGTGCTTTACAATAGGTTGGTGGGCAAGTGAAACCATGTTAACCTACAAAGTGGTTAACAAGGGGTATAGCTTACAAGATTGGAGCATAGAAGTGGTAGAGCAAGGAAGCTAATACTATGGTAAGTGACTATCTTTATAGTCTCTCATGTTGGCACAAGAATTGGTAAGACATGCATATCTAAAGCTACTCATGTGGATGCCCTATGTAAAGTGGCTAAAAGTTAGATCTCATGTGAGTGGATGGATTAGAGGAATCAAGGCATGTCTACACAGAGAAGAGCTATTACAAGAAGTCAACTATGCAAACATGACAAGACAACACCCCCTCGAGGAGGGTCATTAAGGTGGGGGCAACTACAAGCTAGAGATACTTATAGAACTAGGTATGATGCTTTACTTCATGGGAATGATAGAAGCCTCCTTGAGATTGTGGATGATAAAAACAAGGCCACCAACATGTTTGTGGATACGGGGAGAGGTTTTGATATATGCAAATCCACAGAGATTGTCTTTGATCTCATGTGCCAAAGTAGGTGTTGGGGGAATAGTTTTGTGCATACATGATCTTCACATTTCCATCCTTGGGAGGAACTCCTTACCTTGTTGTCCACTTTGGGTTGCTTTTAAGGATGTGCTTCTTTATCTAAAAGATTGCATTCATTGTAAGATTCCTCCCTCTAGCTTTTGAGGTGTAAAGATATAAGAACCTCCCCTTCTGTTCTTGTAATTATTCCCCTCTCTGAAATAGAAGAAAGATCTTGTTTTACGCTGTTTTGGCCTAGAGAGAGAAAACATCTAGAGAGAGATCATCCAAATTTGAGATACCTTTGGATATAAAAATCCTTCTAGTATCTAAATTGGATTCCCCTGAAACAGAAGTTCAAAATGAGCTTTCCAATGTGCATTAGGAATTAATTAAAAATGGTATAAGGGACCTTAGCCTAAGGGTCTACATTTTCAAAAAAAATTAGATTATGGTCCAATTAAGGTTCCAATGGGCCAACTGGATTAATCCAAGTGTTGAGATGAGATAAATCCAAGAGAATAAAAGAAAATACCCAAAAATGAGTAAATGCTCACATAAGATGAAGAGTTGACTGAGTACAAGGTTTATTAGTTAAAAATTATGAGATATTACTAAAAAAAATGAGATATTTTGGAATAATGATGCATTTTTGACACCTTGGTAAGAAAAGGGGGACTCTTGAGGTAGGCACCTCTTTCACATGTGTGGAAGGGTTTTTAATTCAAAAAAATTGTGATATTTTTATCTCTCCTCACTCCTAGATCAAACCAAATAAAAAAGGGAGCCAAACTGCTCCAAATCTTGTCCAAATTGAGTCAAACTGAACCTGGAAAATTCTAAAACCCAGTTGGACTTGGTTAGTGGCCTCCCTCACCTATAAATAGACCCTCAGTTACTTGTAATGGAATATTGGAGCTATATCATGCCAGTATTATATTAAAATAATCATATTTTCTATTATCCTTTAAATTTTTCGCTCTCTTGGGAGCTTGGAGCTCTCTCTCTCTACAACAACTCTTGGAGTTGCTCTTCTCCTCTTGGTGGACCAATTGATTGATCGGGGGCTTCACTACAATTAGAGAATCAAGCCAAACTTGGAGGTAAAATCAAATTTTATGGTTTTTTTTTAATTTTCTCAATAACTTTCTTTTTCTCAACCCCTCTCAAGCTTGAGAAGCTTTCTAAATGATTGTTTTAATTCAAATCAAGCTTTCCCTTAAAGTCTTAATGTTTAATTAAGAGAAAGTTAATCTTTATGCTTATTTGTAATGCTTTCTTTAAGTAAATCTCTCTCTCTAAAAGAATAGCCATCTTTATGGCTAAATCCCTTGAAAAAGGATGCTTCTCAATGATAGTCTCTTAATTCAAAACTAAACTCTAGTCTTGATAAGCTAGAGATTAAGAAAATTATATTTTCATAATTTTGTGCTAAAATAATGGTATTTTTTAGATTATTTATGAGTAGTTAAAAACTACTCTAATTCATTCTAAATGAGAAATGGATTATCCTAACAAATTGGGAAAAGGGGAATGTTGAAATTAGATCAATCTAGTGGGATGATCATAGTTATACTTAATTTTATGTGGTTAAAATTATGATTTGAATTCATAGTTTGATTTTAAGCATAAAAGAGGAACTACTATCATATTTTCATTACAAGCTTTTATTTTTTTTTAAAATAATTGAGAACTATTAGTAATAGCAATGAAGCTATGGTAAAATTTTTAAAAAATAATACATATTTTATTTTTATGCATAATGCTAAAAGATGACTTCCTACCATATTCTAGGATTGGACATCCTATGCAAAAAGAATGATTTTTATCATATTCATGAGAAATAAATTTTTGTAATTATGCATAATTAATTGATTATGGTAAAAGATGAATTTTTTGTAAATTTATTTTTATACAAAAAGAGGAATTCCCATGATATTTGTAATCCAAGTAATTAAATGGTAAAAGAGAAATTTTTGGCATAATTCAAATTATGAGTATTTATCAAAAGCAAAATTTTGAGCATTATTAATTTTATTAGAAAATATGGGTAGAATTGATTTTTATAAATCCCATGAATCTTTTACTCGAAAAGAAGAATATTGAATATATTTTACTTGAGAAATTTGAGAAGGAATATGAAAATATCCATCGAGAGAAAACTTGGATAATTCTTATTTAGAAAAGAGAATCTGGAATCCCTGGGAGAATCGAGGATCTAATGAGTAAACAGAAGTTTAGAATTAATTCTCATTAATGAAGCTTAAGGAATGAAAATACAATACTTAAATGCTCTTTATGAATTTTTACTATTCAATTCTGATAAGGCTAAGAAAATAAGTTTAGTTAGGTTTTTTTTTTCTTTCCCTTAAAAAAAACTATTAATAGTTCCTTCTCTCACTTCATTTTCATTTCACTTTTTTAAAGAGCTTGAGCTCAAGATCTACGTAGACACCCACGTAAGGATACCAACACATCACCACGTTAGCATAGTCGTACATGGATATGGCACCAAGAACACTGCACGTGTTACCATGCCTTCACAAAACACAGTGCAAGGCGCCCAACGACCACATACTGGCGACACCATGGAAGAGAGTAACCCCTTGGATTCTAGGACACGCCCAATGGGATCACCAGAGTCCAACCCTCCTCCCACAGCAACACCAGCGTACACACATGCAGGCCCTTCTAATGGGAGCAAGTGTGTGAAGAAGACCCCACAATGCAACCACCCCAGAGATCAAGACAGAGAGGCCGATGATGAGTAGTTCGATTGGGTTGGTGAAAACATTCCTACATTGCGCAGCACCATAGGTGGCAAGAACCTACTACCCGGACAGGGTCCCCTACCTACCCGGGAGGAACTTGATACACAGGTACCACAGCAACAGAGGAGAAGGAGGATTCAGACTATGAGAGAGACCAAGAATAAGTTTTCAAAAATTGTATTGTATTCATAATAAGAAGTGATACATCATCTTTACAAAAGCTTTCTTACAATATTGAGCTTCCTTCTCTTGTTATTAAGCAGAGTGTGCTCAAGGAGTGATTGGGCTATTTCTTGAGGATCCTCTATGCCTATGCTTTTGGCTATACCTATACGAGCAAGAAGCTTACCCCTAAATCCAGAACCAAAAACATCGAAGGCAAGGGATTTTTTAATCAGAACTTTACATTTGGTGCTCTGTGCCGCCATAGAGGCTACACAGAGAGCACCTTAGAGAGGGCTTTCAAAAAGGAGAGAGTGAAGGCAGATTGAGGGGTGTAGTCCCTGTGGATAATGGCGATGCCATCCACAGGAAGTCGACCAAGATAGTGCGCCAACGCGGCATCATGTCCATGGACCTTGGCCTGGTCTCTGCTGCCGCCATGGCCTCTCCCAGCAAATGCGTCAATTTTAATCACCCTCTGCAATCAAAGGAAAAATCAAAATATTTTCCTATACATAATTACAAATGTTTCTAGGTTGTAAAAGGTCGATTATTACCTCTTGCTCAATGTCTTCTTTTGCCAAAGTGCTGGTGGGGGCGGAGAGGTCAATCGAGGACTTAGCCTCATCCTTTTTTGGTGCTTTGGTCTCCTCCATCACTCCAACAAAACAAGGGTATCCTTTTCAGCCTCTAGCTTGTCTTGTAAGGTTGTGAATTCCTCCTCTGGAACTAGGGCTTGCTCCGCGGTCTCAACCACAGTTTCCTTGACCAAAGCAATTATCTCTACGATAGATTCTCCAAGGGGTAATATAGCACTATCTAGGTGAGGACCGAGGTTGACGTATCAAGGTCCACCTCACATCGCGTGCATATAATGCCCAAGCATTCATCCATTCTCAAGCTAGCTGCCTTTTCAAGGTCATGAAGAAATAAGTATTCTTCACCTTCCACAATGATGCTCAAGCGATTGATCTCAAGCTCTGGTAGCACCTTGCTCTCCTCGTGTGGGGAAGATGGCCCCACATCTTGTACTACAGTGGGTTGTTCAGCTGCAGATTGTGCACCCTCTAGAAAGTGCTCTGATGCAAGCTGCTCTTCTACACCAGCACTCATTCCTACTGCCTTCACTTCCTTGTCATCCCTCAAATACCCTGCCAACTGCAATGTAGCCATCTCTACCTCCTCATCTGAATCCTCATCGCTGAGGAACGCAAAAGTGGCGAGCCACGAGAGGAACCTAGTTCCTAAATTGCCCTTCCCCAACCTCTTCACCTCCTGCTTACAGAAGGTATAGTAAGCTCCTGCGGGGATGCAGATATCGATGAAGCATTCAAGGCGCTGGATGTAGGGGCGGGCATATTGTTGAATGTACTTAAGCAGCTCAACACCCACCATCGATCACTGGGGCAATGGGGAAAGGAGATGGAGTGGGGAGCCAAGTATTGCTCCATGTATGCAATCTGCGTCTCATAATGTTGGGACGTAAGAGTGAGCGACTTTTCAAAGTCGACTTCACGAGAGAACATGACAAAGAGCTCGCTCTTTCTCGCCCACGGGGTGGTGGGAGTGGAGAGGAACTCATAGAAGTTGTCAAAGTGGGTAGCCATGTGAATGCAAAGAGATAGTGTGAGCTCGTGCTTGGTTTCTATCGCGTGAAAATGAGAAAGAAGGCACCTTTGGCTATTTATAGTTAAAATTTAAAGTTTGGCCTTTTCACACTAGACCGCTAGACAAAAAAATTACAGTTTGTAAAAATATTAAGATTTCAATTAAATAAAGATTTGTTAAAAAAGAGCCTGCTACAAAATTACAAGCATGTCATCTAATCTAAAATTGTTATAATGTCTTCATTTTTTGCCCCTCTTGTGACATTTACTTCATGTTGATCTCCATCTCCTTGTTGACTTGAAAGCTTGTCATTGCCTTCACCTCAATCCTGAAACTCTTGCCCCTCACGTGCATCAAAACAGAGGCTATTTTCCCATATACTCAGTTCATCTTCAAGCTCTTCCACATGCCTACTATGTGTTGGTAGGGCTATGCACCTTGCTGTTGAAAATTCAAGGTCCCCCATTTGCCATGATTCTGAGACCATGGTTGTCCCCTCCTTACGCTTCCCAATCTGTAAAAATATAGAAAGTGGCACAATAACCAGAAAGTGTAAGGGTTAATTCTAGACATGTAGTGGAATCAGATATACCTTTCTTCTCATCAACTTGAAACTTGACTCTTCCACATTGTCAAAGCCCATGATGCTAAAGTGTTGACGCAGGTCCAATGCTTGCTTGTTGCCACTCGCTCAATCCATCCATTTTGCATCATCACAGCTACTCAATAGGCATAATTTCTTCTTCTGAGAGGCTTGAAGTGGGATCCATGTCCCATGCTTTTGCATCCATCTTTGGTAGTGCACATGCATGTACAAAATAGAGCGTGCCTTTAAGAACCTAAAAGACACTGTAGAATCTACTACATTGCACTTGTACACATCACCTTGATGTGACCCCTCATTAACTTCCCAACCCTCTCCTAGTAATCCTTGAATGAGGTCAGACCGTACCTCCTTACAAATATACATTGTTTTTGTTTGGTGCACTGGCATGGAATTGAACATGTGCACAAAAACATGTAAAGGACAAAACCAATTTAGTCCTACTGACCTAGATACCTTTGAAAACTTGAGTGATGTCTTGATATCACTTTTACCATCTTAAACTTTAACCATAAGATGGTCCAAGCATCAGGTTTGGGCCATTCGGGATTGTTAAGAGGGGGGTTGGGGATCTCTTCTAGCTTGCCAAATAAACCTGGTTTTTTATCTACAAAATATGAGTGAGAAAAGAAAAAGATATTGTTCTGTACAAGATCACTTGGGCTTTGAGATACAAACATTGCCTCTCCAATGGATGCATGCATAGCATAGATAACTCCAGTGAGGCTTTGGAGTGGTTGTTCCTCAACATAATTAGAGGGGAAAATATCTGCAGGGAGACATAAGAAAATGGAGAATCAGAAGAAAATTTGAAATAAAAAATCTAATATTAGCATGTTGTTAAAGCTGTGTTTATGTTACACTGATAATTTAAAGGAAACCTTGGTCGTTGGCCTTGAATGTACAGGTCTCCAAGGGTATACACATGTTGCACTATGGCAACCAGTCCTTCCTTCTTAGTATGCTTGAAGCCTTGTAGCCGCCCCTTCCAATGATGTAGCATATTCCCCAGTTGACATACTCAATATGGTCCCTTAGAGCTTGGCTGCATGTAGACCCAAGCCCCAAACCTTAGAGCTTGGCTGCATGTAGACCCAAGCCCCAACCCTAAATCTTGTTGGAGCCCAAACTCCATTCTCATCTCTTGTGTTATGTAGCACAAGCTCTTCCACCTTCTCCCTAGGTCTTCTCACATTACTGGAAGAGGCCATGGTGGTAAGAAAAGAGAAGAAGGGAAAAGAAAAGCTTGTTTTACAACAAAGGAGTGGAGAGGAGAGAAAGTTCAGGGTTTTCAGTGCAGCAATGGAAAGCTTAAAAGAGGGTTAGAGTTTGAGAATAGGCTTCCTGAACCTAGAGTAGACTAAAGAGGGATAGAGTTTCTACAACAATGGAGAGGGAGGGAGCTTGAGAGAGAGAGAGAGAGAGAGAGAGAGAGAGAGGGAGATTGAGAGAGAGAGAGAGAGAGAGAGGGAGATTGAGAGGGAGGGAGCTTGAGAAGGAGGGAGAGCTTGAGAAGGATGGAGTTCCTGCAGCAATGGAGAGCTTAGAAAAGGAAGAAAGAGAGAGAGGGAGCTTGAGACTGAGGGAGCTTGACAAGGAGGGAGAGCTTGAGAGGTATGGAGTTTCTGCAGCAATGGAGAGTTTAGAAGAGGAAGAAAGAGGTTCAAAATGAGCTTTCCAAACCTAGAGTATGTTGGGGGAAAGTTTGAGAGGAGGGAAAACATACTTTTAGGAAAAAATAATTTTTTTTTAATTTTTAGGGTTTTTAATCTGCGCGATTCTAGGTGGGGGGACCTCTAAGTTTGGGCCCAAGAGGTAGGGGGACAAGAGTAGTAATTAGGCCCCATTAGCAAACCAAAGCCCAAGTCCCCTAGGGTCAAAGAAGTCAAAAATGTGCACCCAGCCCTCTTCCTATTGGTCCATTCCTAATCAAAAGTTAATCCAAGAGGCCCTCTTTGGGTCCAAAAAATTCCTAATGGATGAGGATAGATATGATGAGATGTAATATGATGTGATTGGATGAGATGTAGAATGATGTGATTGGATGAAGACGATGTGGAATACACATGACTGGATGTGGAATAAGCAATGTGAATTGATGTAGAAGAATGTGGAATAACAAAAAATGATGTGGAACAATGTGGAAAGATGAGAGTTCGTTAGAAACTGTATTTATGAAACCTATTTTTAAATGATTGTTTTATGTCAAGGTTTTATGTCAAGAATGCTGGGGAAGCATTTTGACCATCTTGTGAATAAGGTCGTGGGAGACCTAAGTGATAAAGTTGCAACTGCTAAACGGAGAGTCAACGGAGGACGTCTTGCGTAGTAAGGTCGGCCAAGGTCTTGACCAGCCTCAGTTCGATTTAAATAGTGAGCTTCCGGTACGGTGGATGAGGGACCAAGGAAGCGGCCTATGAGTGAAGCGTTAGGTGACCTGCGAAGGAGCCTAGAGGGTGCTAACCATACAGTGCTTGGGCTCTGGGTCGCCGAAGATACCCACATGTGCGTCGGGGAAGAAAATGGAATAAGGAGTTAGAGTTGTTTTCTGAACTCGGGCATGGATCTGGTTAATTGGCCTCGCTGGTCTCCTCAAACGGATGAGTCCATGGCTCTTTTATATGGATCTGTTGGTTGATCTTGCTGATCTTCAATGGAGAGTCCATCTGGATTTTCTTATGTGATTATATTTTCGGGTACTATGAGCTAGGAACTATTGAAAAGGCCCCGAGTGAACAGGTGGTGAGTGTTCTGGTTGGCCAATGATGTCATAGGTACACCGATGAAGGAATGATTGTAAATTGGAATTCAAGCTAGATATTTTGGATAGGACTATGATCAGTGATACTATGGTTTCATTAAAAAATTATTTTAAAGACAATTGAATCAGTGAAACATGCAATTTCATATTGGGCATATAAGTGGTGTGACTATCTTGAAGTTTGCTTGAAGCGTCGGCTAGGTGGCGTGGGAACTTTTTTCCCTGGTACCCGGGGCAAAACAAAACCAAATTCCTAAATGGATCCTATCACTACAGTGGTTGGGTGGTTGGCTAACCCATGGGATTGGGGTTAGGCTGGACTGATGGATCCCTAAAATATGAGACTCAATTCTATTAAATTACGATAGTTAAGGTAAATCTTAGATAACCCTTGTTCTATAGAAAAGAATCAACGGCTGTGCCTCTTGATGAGGAAAAAAGCGTTGGACTTTATGATCCAAGTGCAAGTCTCTTCCTTGATCTGACCATGAGACTTATGGGTTTGGTCGGATCAGTTTGGTTAGTGAAGACCGTGACTATTTTAGAATAAAATATCCCGGAGGAATCGCCTATGTATACAAGGCGAGGGAAGTTTTTCCGAGTTCGATTTTGGAAGAACCGAGGGATTAGTCTCTTGTCCGAATATCCGTAGGCGAGGCCCCGAGTGAGAGGCTCTGCCCTACACACAAGAAGTGCTACTTCCGCTACTAGCAACCTAGAATTTGTTGCGCGGAGGGGGCATGGATCTTTTAGCTGGTATTAGAGCGAATTGGCTAAAGTGGATCAACCAAGAAGCAAGAAATGTCAAAAGTTTATGAAATACCAGTAAAAGATTGTAATTGTGTGATGAAATTCATACAAATTGATATTCAAAATGAAGATTCATAAATTAGAAATTGGGTCTCAGATGGAAGTACGGCAATTGTGTGGAATCCCTGACTTGCTTGAGGCCTAGATATGATGGTATTTACCTTATAGCTCCAAGGACCGTGACTACCCGTATATACCGTGGGTATATCTGCAGCTCTTTACTGATAATATATACAAGTAAATCTAAGACCTTGAAGTTATAAGCAAAAATGCTATCTAGAGGATGAATTCGAATGCTGGTTGATATGATTTTTTTTGAGTTCTGGTTGAGAATTGGATTCTGATTGAAAGATGATGATTTCTAAATTCTGGTTGAAAGAAGATAAGTTAAACAAAGCCACAATGAGGATGAATGGGACGAATCCCAGTGACGATGTTAGTAACTAGAAGATGATTATGACTTCAGCAAATCACTATGAGATTAGTGGATTGTGCTGACAGATTGCTGCTGTTTGACCTTTGACCCAGTGGATCTAATTAAAGAATGACAAATTGAGAACTTGCATAACTGCAATTTCCGTGGGAAATGTTCAAATGAAATTTCCGGTCTGATGGACCATTATTGTGTTGAGAATATGAATGAATTATTCTCTGGTAATGAGTTCTGTATGTTCTTCTTGTAGAAGGGATCTTTATCCTAGGATTCTATGGGGGGCTGACCAAACTATAAAGAACCCCATAACCAGTTAGATCTAAAGTTGGATTTGAATTATATATAAAGTGGTTTTTTCACCTAAGCGTCTTGGTTAATTTGGAAAAAAAAAGGGACTTAACAAGAATTTTCGTATTGATAGGATCATGGATCGAGGTCGTCGTGGTGGGAATGTTAACCCCCAACTCGATGAGGAAGAGCTCGACCCGGATGTTCGTAAAACTCTTCATAGATCACAACCTGGACCTTTCAAGGGTGAAGAGGAAAACTTGGGTGAGGTTGTGGAGAAGTGGATCAAATCAATGGAAGAATACTTTGATGATGTCACCGGGTACAATGAGAAGAGTAAAATGGCTCTTGCAAGGCTGAAGATAGTAGAAACAGCTAGAGTGGCATGGAGAAACCACTATGAGACAAACCGCTTGGATCGGAACACACAGACATGGAATGATCTCAAGATTTACCTAACAAAGAGATTCTGTCCTCTCGGTTTTTTGGAAACCAAGATTGACGAATTCTTAGAGTCAACCCAGGGGAGTAGAACTATTGAAGAATATCATCAGGCGTTCGGTCTCCTCCTCAAGTACTCGCCACCGCTGGATGAAGAGCCAGGTTCATTCGGGGACTGAACGAACCTTTGAATATCCTAGTGAAGAATGCCAAGCCAGTTTCTATGGCCAAAGCAGTGCGGATGGCGAGGGATTTCGCTCTAAGGCCTTTGATGTCAAGGTCCCGCTGAAGCCAGCACCATCATCTTTCAAAGATTTCTAGTTCCGGAAGGTGATTCCAACTTTTCACCACTACAGTAGCAGTAGGAGGGGAAGACGCCATATGAAGCTCATGGGATGGAGCCTTAGAACAAAGTCTCTACACACACACACTCTTTGTCTCCCACACACATATACCCACATAGATCTCGCTCAGAGTGTCACACAAAAATAAGAATAAAAAATCCCATATATACACCACACACACTTAGTCTCTCTCTCTCTCTCACACACACTCTTTCTCTCTCTCTCTCTCTTTTTCTCACTCTCTCTCCCTCACTCACTCTCTCTCTCTCTCTCTCTCTCTCTCACACACACACACACGAATCCACCATCTCAACAACACTGATTCCAGAGTTAGAGCCAGGCACAAAAAGGTTTGGAAGGTGACTTCGCGACTCCCGAAGCTTTTATTTTCACGTGCATGGGGCGAGAGTAAAGATTGGTAGTTGATATGCGATGGTACGCGCATTCAATAGAGAGGAGGTGGGACAAAACACGATGTTCGCGCTTTGTGTGTACGGGCGTCCCAGTGAGTAATGGTGGAGCAATGGAGTCGATCCTCGAGTTTGCTCCTAAAGATGATGCACAAGATCTAAAGTACTTGACCAAAACCTTGTTGCCTTGGTTAAGTAGATGGATGTAATTGTCGTTCCCAAAGATGTGGCTCTCTTTCAACCCCATACAGAACTGTCGAGATCACATTAGTCAACTTGTAATTGACTATAGTAAAACCGGCAGATCTTAGTTGCTGATGAATCCCCTTTTGTCCAAAAGGTTTAAGAATCCCCTTTTGTCCATTTTTTTTTTGTCAAAATGGTATTATGTAAAAAAATCGTCAATATTGTGACTCTCATGGCAAGGATGTGCAAAATTTTTGATAATGCAAAGGATATCTATATGTGTAAAATCTTTTTTTAATATTGATGTCTTTATATTGACCATGATGCTTTTAAGCACCTGTTTTGGTGCACCAAAGCACAGTAGGGTGGGTTCTTTTTGAAGGGCTGCAGCCTATGTAGTGGCAACATATGGTGATTTAGACACATAGCTACACAGTCACACACACACATAGTTACACACAGTTAGACACACACAGTTTGACACACAGTTACACCTGCAAAGCTACACACACACACACACTCACTCACTCACAGCTACACACAGTTAGATACACACACAGTTAGACACAGTTAGACACATAGTTACACCTACGGATTTACAAACACAAAGTTAGACACACAGTTACACACATAGAGTTATACACACAAATAGTTGCACACACATAGAATTACACATCCATTTACACACACACACACAACACATAAAAAGCTTGTCAAACACAAAAGTGCTTTAAAGTTGCATTAATTTTAATGGTAGTTCATAGAACTTCAAAGCTGCATAGTGTTTTCATCTACATAAGGTAGTGAACAGTATATAGCCTCATGCACGCTCGATGACAAGAAGTAGATATTACTTGTATCATCTTTTAGGGGCAGTTCAAACTTGTTGGTGCACCTAACAAGATGGGATTGGATGATAGCTTTAGGCTCTTGATCCAACAAGGTATAGTGTTGTGCATCTGTAGCCTTGTAATAGAGTCTAATAACATAGTGGAAGCCCCGAGAACAATCATTTCCCCATGCATCTCTCATTTTGCGTGTAGCTTCTTGCATCTCACGACAACTCCTCAGCATGTAAAATTCCACACCCTCTTCATTAACCTTTTCTCTACAGGTACAACAAAATTGTCCCCTACTTGTAAGTTCTAATAAATTCATTTGGTCTCTCAAACATAGGTTCATCTGTAGCAGCATCTTCAACAGGATCATGTTCTTTATTAGGAATGACTGTTATGTGACTCCATTTCTTTACATAGGCCTTGTTCACACACATCCTAGTTGCATTGCACATGCAAGCATCGCAATAGCAAGATAACTTCCTGGTTTTAAGCTGGGTTGAGTCAACCTTGCGGTATCCACAAATGCTATGGACTGAGTGAGAGCCGGTAATTGCTGCACAATGCCATGGATTTGACCTATCCACATCACCAATTTGTACATTCCAAAAAAGTCTTGTCACAAGACTCTCCTTAATATAGCTAGTACTTGCTGCAGTGCTCATGATTTCTTTCAAGAATGCCACCACATCAACCGCACACTTCAAATCCACACCATCTGTCTTGAGTTGCTCATGATGAGTAAGTGCCCTTTTGACTATCGCACTTGCTCCGTCATGCTCACCTTTACCATGGCCAGACTCAAAAAAGTTCCATGTCAACTCCATATTGGTAATGGCATAGTACCTGCTCACAAAATAAAATGGACGTTTAGCCTTGAATTGAGCAGCACATCCATTAGACCATACCCAATGATTCTTGAATTCCAAGCCTTCTTTCTGTAACCACTGTGAATGCATCAAGAAGCAATGTTGCACAAAGAGTGTATCATGAGCGTTATTATTTGAGACATAAAAGTGCACCTCTTTTATCATTGTGTCATCTTTAGCCTTGCGATAATAGGTTATGTGTACAAACAGTGTGACTTGATCGGTGTGCCAATGCATGGACTATATCTCATTTTGCTCCTTAAACAAGTAATTCTCTACAAAATCCACAATTGACACAATTACATCTTGCGAAAAGTTCTTTATGCACTGTCAAAATTGCTCGGCTTGCCACCTGTACACAAAATTATGTGCAATGAACTGTTTAGTGTGAACTTTCAACATCTTCCATACATCAGCAAAGCATGTCCTTTTGAGAGAGTACCTTTCTTACTTTTGCTTTACCCTCATCGTCAGCACCCGCAATAATGTCCTCAAAGATTTTTACATTACATACTTTCATGGAACTTTCTTGCTCAGTTGGACAAATATCTAGCTTCCTTTCTGGTCCATACAATTTACACTCACCCATTAGGCATCCTAGCTTGTGAAATGCAGAATCAAAGGATTTGGGACACATAGAAGATTCCCAAATCTATGTGACCCCACTAAACACATGCTCATTGGCAGCACACTTCCCAACCATGTCAACTTTAAAGCAAATTCTGCAATTGCATCCACACGATGGTCCAGCATATGTCTAGTCCTTTAAAGCATATCTGCAGTGCTTCAAAGCACCATTCATAATATTCAACTTCTTTCATGAGCACATATGTGTAGTGAGTAAAAGCACCATGCAAAAAGAATCAAGCATATGTGCAGTGCTTTAAAGCACAAGTGGATTGAGTCAAGCACAACATTGAGCTCATGTTCAAAGCACCATGCATTTGTGTAGTGATTCAAAGCACCATGCATATTGAGTCTAGCAGATCATCTTGCATGTGCAAAGCTTCAAAGCATCACACATTGAATGAAGCATATATGCAGTACTGCAAAGCACCATGCAAATTGAGTCAAGCTCATACACAATGCTTCAAAGCACCTATGTAATGGTTTAACAGAACCATTCAAATTGAATGTGCAGTGCTTTACATAGCATACTTCTATGATTTCAAGAGAAACATAAGCACAAAGGCATGCTGAATTTTCAAGTCTAGATAAGTATAACTCATGCAAATGCTGAGAATATTCATATAAGAAAAAATTGATACTAAGAAACAAACATTTTTGCATCTATATAGTTTGCATAGGCAACTTACTTGTGTCTCATCAAGAAAGTGGATTGGATGTTTTTCATAGGTGCATCTTCCGATCAGTTGACGAGACAGATATCCTTCTTGTTTGGAGAAACACGGGTGTTCTCAGTCCAAGAGGCATGAACCAAATCTTTGACCTCATCAAACTTTTTTAAAGGGCATTGACGAGACAGATATCCTTCTTGTTTGGAGAAACACGGGTGTTCTCAGTCCAAGAGGCACGAACCAAATCTTTGACCTCATCAAACTTTCTTAAAGGGCGGTGACGCTTACACAGATCTAGTCGTAAAATGAACTTTCACCTTCATTTTGGAACAAAGCCTCTTTTGGGATTCAAATAAATTTCTAGGATGTATATCTAGTAGCTTTGCAGTGTGTGTAATGGTAATATCTTCATAACAATTTATTACACTTGTCAAACAAGTCCGCACCTCACTTTACAAAAAGTTCATCACTTGATTTTGGAGCCTTAATCAAGTACATAGACTCTTTGAATGCACAAACCATATCTGAGTTGGCATGCCATCCCTTAACGTATTTTGCAATACGTGCATCCTGTATAAGACCTCATCCATAACTTCAGAGCCCATCTTCTTCCCAAAAGATGACAATTGCTTAACCAAGTAAACATAAATTCTCTCTTTTGCTACGTTCCTTCGATCTTCATCTGATACCATTATCGTTTTGGTTATGTTTGGCCGCGGCTCTTTGCTCTCTTCTTCGAAAAGCCTCACAAGATCTAATTATGCTCTTCTCTGGAGACGTGAAAATCCATTGAGAGTGTGGTTTCCCTTGCATTTGTAAATCTAAAATCGGTTCTGCTCTAGCCTTATTGCTTCAACACTCTCCATATGAGAGAGAGAGAGAGAGAGAGAGAGAGAGAGAGAGAGAGAGAGAGAGAGAGAACAATAGGTCCTCAAATAAGATTAGGTAGATACAGAGATTAGGCATAATTTCTTTGTGTGCATGTGTGTGAAAGACGAAGAGAGAGTTAAAGATAGAGATTAGGCATAATTGCTTTGTGTGTGTGTGTGTGTGTGTGTGTGTGTGTGTGAGAGAGAGAGAGAGAGAGAGAGAGAGAGAGAGAGAGAGAGAGAGAGAGAGAGAGAGAGCTACGTTTCAGTGTTTTAGATTGAGTCTAATTGCTGTGTGTGTGTATGTGTGGGAGAGAGAGAGAGAGAGAGAGAGAGAGAGAGAGAGAGAGAGAGAGAGAGAGAGCTACGTTTCAGTGTTTCAGATTGAGTCTAATTGCTGTGTGTGTGTATGTGTGGGAGAGAGAGAGAGAGAGAGAGAGAGAGAGAGTGAGAGAGAGAGAGAGAGAGGCTCATAGTGGAGAGAAGCAATTGCCTATTTGCTCAAATAGATCACTATGCTGGAGAGTATACTGTGATAGAGAGAGAGGGACACAAAACGTCCCATGCTTTTCTGTTTTTAACAATCCACTCCTCTTTTATTGTAACAGTTGGAATAACAAACAATAAAAAATAACCTATATGTACTTTTTGGAACATAAGAAAATCCCTTCAAAGCATAAATGAGGTGCTTTCAGCATGTTGTCCCAGACAATGCTTTTTTAGTGCTTCCTCCATTGCTTTAACCCACTTAGAACCGTCGAGGTACTTTTTCCCTCACTAGGAGGTTTTTTCCCCCGTGCGTATGTACACCTTCTTATCTACCCATTTTGGGGTGTGTACTTATCTTTTGTATCTGGCACACATTTTTTCATTCTAATCTAGTGAGTTTGTGTGATCTCAAGCTTCTCTATCTTGTGTGTGTGCATTGTTGCAACCCTAACCCTAATTCCAACAATTGGTATCAGAGTTGGTTTCCGTGACACGATCTACTAGTCTGCCTCCCTTCTCACAACCATCTTTTTCTGTCTCTGATTGAGATACCCTCTTATGAGAAGAAGGTATATACTGTAGTGTGTTGTATACAAAGTATACAACACTTTTAGTGTCCACGACGTGATTCAGGTGCGTTTTGGGCACCATAAGGTTTCTGCAGACGTTCTAGAGAGGTGTCATTTTGGATTGGTTTTGCTCGATTTTGGGTGTTTGGGCTGTACAATGGCAAAGATTTGGTGTGTAGCAGCCTATATGATGAGGCATGTACTGGTTGCTAAAGGCCTTTGGAATGTGGTCAGTGGTAGTGAAACTCGTCCTGTTTCACAACTACCAGTGCAACCAGGTGTTGTAGGTACATTTGAAGTAGAATCTGATGGAGAGGGCTTTCTTTGGATTTAACAAAGAGATGAATAAGATTTACTTCATCCATATTGTAAAACTTTGTGACACATAGAGGAGTGCATTACTGCATGTGAGTGTGTATCTAACCTTTGTTGTGTAAAGAAAGCAAGCAAAGCTCACTGCTAAGAAAGAAGAGTGCACGCACTACCCAAGAGAGAAAGAAAATCAGGTATACTACCCAAGAGAGAAAGCTCACAACTTAGGAAGTAATCTCACAAATAAATAAATACACCACTCAAGAGAAGAAAGCAAAGTTGTGCGTCTTGTAGCTAAACCATAGGGGAATTTGGGTACACAGAGGAAGAGACAAAACATGTGTGAGTCTAGGCCTTAGCCTTACAACTAAGGCCTAAGCTCACTAAGGACTAGTTTGGCTAGCTCTCTAAAGGAGTCGAGACAAAACACGTGTGAGCCGGGGGAACTTGGGCATACAGAGGAAGAGGAAGCAGCAGGGTTATGCAGTAAAGGGACTAAACCCGCCACCATCAAAAGTGACCACTGCCATGCAAGGGGTGAGAAGCCAGTGCTACTAGACACACAGAGGAAGAAGAAGCGGTAGGGATATGTAGCAAGGGACTACAATGCAAGAAATTTGCCACTATCACACAGAGGAACATGAAGTAGTAGGGCTATGTGGCAAGGGACTACGTCACAAGAAACCTGCCACTATTAGAAGTTAGGTGCGCAGATAAGAACAAAAGAAGAACATGGTCCCCTTGTTTTATCTAAATGCACTAGAGAGAGGAGGATCCTTTTCTCTCTCTCTCTCTCTTATCATGCGCACATGCCTACGATCGGCGGGCTTCATTCAACAAAAGAGTAATCGATCGGACCTTGCCGGATGGAGTAGTATCTTGCGCATGATCTCCAAAAAGTCCAACTGGTGGCAAAAAACTGGCCGGATGTCATCGAACGGATCTCGCACATGAAAGAAATGCCTTGGATGCCTTTATATATGCGGCAGCTTGTGATTGGAGGCTGCCAGTCGGAACGAAAGAGCAATAGGTAAAGTGAGAAAGGTCGGTGCAAAGGCTGAAATTCAGCTCTTCATGATTTAAATAAGTTAAAATTGATTTTTGATTGTTTTTAAACCAATCGTCGGCCACTTTTCCTTTATGTGCGAAGGTTCTCTCTCTCTCTCTCTCTCTCTCTCTCTCTCTCTCTCTCTCTCTCTCTCTCTCTCTCTCTCCCTCCCTTCATTTTTTGAAAAAACCCTTTCACTAACTTTGTTCATTTTAAAACTAAACTTAATATATTAACTATCCCCCTTAGCACTAACGTTTTTCTAAACTAAACTAAACCTTTAACTTTTTTCCTAAACCCCTCAACTAACCCTTGCCAACATTTTTTAAGCTTTTTGTATATATTCAAAACCCCCCTCCCTTAGTCTCCCTTTTCTCAACTAACCACTAATCTTTTTCATTTAGTTGTGTATATTGTCCTCCTTCTCACTAACCCCCCTAGCATCTTTTATTTCAATTTAAAAAATATATAAAATCAAAGTAAAAAAGAAAAAAGAAGAAGAAAAACTAACAAAAGCTAAAAATATTTACTAAAAAAACACCCAAAAAAACACATTCATGGCACATGCACCACTTCCATCATTATCGACCGCCCTCATGTTGCATGGTTCTCACTTATCACTTGCATTTGCAAGAGCACCTACTCTTAGCACTTACATTTGGGATCCAAGATCCTCAGGTGTGGATACTTTATTCTTGTTGCCACCATCAACTTTTGAGGGGGTTCCCACCTCCACCCTTATTACATCTGGGATCTAGGATCCTTGGGTGTGGATACTTTATTCTATCGACTTTTAAGGGGGTTTCCACCACCACCATTGTTACATCTTTCAAGGGGGGGGCCTCTTCATTCCTTCCATTCCACTATACATTTTCGGGGGCCTTAGCTCCATCTTTACCACCGTGCTCCATAGGCCCTACTTTGTTTGGTTACCATTCTTCATTGGCATGGGCACCTACCTTGAGCCACTTTGTATGGGATCCTGGACTAGTCTACATTGACCTTTCCATGAGCCTCATTTGACGCCACCTTCTACATCACATACCATCATTCATTGACATTCTCTAGAGCACTAACTCTAGCCTTATAGATATGGGATCCCGGCATACACCTTTGAGAGCCCCTTAAGTTCCTTGTTTTTATTTGGGATCCCATTAGATGGGATTAGCTTTTTAAGGTGGGGGAGCACCCCTCACTTCCATAGTCTACCCTCGTGAGGTGGGGGAGAACCCTTCACTTCCATAGTCTACCCTCTTGAGGTGGGGCTCGCTTCATTTTTTTCGTGCATGGATGATCCTCTTCATCGACACATTTTATGAATCCTTGGGCTTGGGTCATTCTCTACATTAACACATCCTTGGCATGATCCTTCCTTCTTTTTGTCTCCTTTTTTGTTCCTCCCCCCTCCATTTTTGTACTCATTTCCATCTCATCCGACCATCCATGAGACCAAATGTATATTAGACATGGGGGGATGTTAGCCTCTTTCCGTACCATAGGTTAGCACTACATACTTCTCCACATGATGTGCACATGCACATGTATATGCATATCATGTTATTTCCCTTTATGTAGGATTAAGTCTTATGCTCCCCTCTCTTATCTTAGAGCTTGAGGTATCTCCTTTTAGGATTTGCTTAGGGTCGAGTGAGATCTTCTTCTTGCTCATAAGAGAACTAGATGAGAGAACTAGGGATTGTTGCTTTGGGCAAGGCTTGCTCACTCTTGAGCACTCCTCGTGTGTGAGAGGCTTGTGGTTGAGAACTTATCTGTGGGTTTGCATTTTCCCATTGCCATGTGCTTGTCATTTTGCTTGAGCTTAGGCTTGTGAGTGAGAGGTGAGAGAGTGTGTGGTGAGAGAGTGTGTATGAGTGATGTGTGAGTTGCCCTTCCATTTCCTTAGGTTCATTTCTTCTTATTACCCTCTTCCCTTAGATTAGCTTATTCATTATACATTCATTACTTTCTTCTTGTTACCCTTCTTCCCTTAGATTAGCTTATTCATTATCCATTTATTACCCTCTTCTTGTTACCCTTTGCCCTTAGATTAGATTATTCATTATCCATTCATTTAGATTATAATGAAGACTAGCACATTCTTTATTATAGATTACAATGGAGACTACCACATTCTTTATTCTTTATTCTTTATTCTTTATTATTTATTATTTGCTTGAGGGATTGGGTGAGAGACAAGCTCTTGAGCACCCCCATGGTTATTCCATCGACCCGTGAATGCCCAGATTAGAGAGCACCTCGCTAGTGGGCTTAACAAAAAGGATGGAGAAACCCCTTCTTCTTCCAAGTCCTTTAGGGAAAAAGTTCTTCCATGGACAAGCTAGTTGGATGCTATGATCTAATCATCCAAAAGTTCATAGTTTTGGTCAAGCTAGTAGAGACAAGGAGGGGGCCAAAATTTCTCATATTTGTTGATGGGATGCAATAGGCAAAATTCTTAGAAAGTGCCAAAGTTGTAAGAATTCAAATTTATGTAAGTGGGATTAGGACTAAGAAAAAACATTCTAAGAGAGTCTAATTGCTTGCTTTTTGATGCTTTGATGGAAGCTGTTCCTTGCAGCAATATGTAATAATATAATGCAACATGTTGAGTGATCAAGTGAATTTGATAGGAACACATGATTGCTAACATATATTTTGTGTCTCCCTTTGTCTTGCAATGCTTTACGTTTTTAATATGAAGGCTTTCTATAATGATTATGGCTTCCATCACATAACTTTTATGTGATCAAATAGCATAAAGCATTGTATTTATTCAAATAATCTTCTTAAATGTTACCTTTAAGCCATTAAGTAAATGTGTGGTAATTGAAACAATTACTTAATGTTAATAGCATGCTATATACATGCCACAATAGATAATAATGACATGTAAGTTTGATACATGCTATTAACATTACTTAATGTTAATAGCATGCTATATACATGCCACAATAGATAATAATGACATGTAAGTTTGATATCAAATGCACCTAATAATATTTTCTAAATTTGATTAAATATTAATCACAATTCTCCATATTCTTTTATGTTTTTTTTTGTTTTTGTTAAGGTGTGACTAACCAATTTGAGCAAAAAATGACAATGTATGCTTTATCTTTTATTTGAAGTTAGATTTAAAATGTTTAAGATTCACATGCTTTATTAAGTGGGCCAAGGTTATCAACCCTTAAAAGGCTATCTATCGTTCATTGGTTCTCACTTTTTTCTAGATAATATCTAGCTAGTCTCATTTAAATTTTCACACCACAAATACTTAACAAGTTAAAATATTATTTTTAAAATTCAGATAGCCTACTTTTTACAACAAACAATGTCCTAAAATACACATGATACCTCACAATACCAAGGTGAATCAAGCTTTAAAAGTGATTTACACAAATGGATGAAATCAAGAGGAAGGCTTTATAACTTGGAAATGTAGCGTTAACCACCCACATCCATTTCCATGGAGACAGCCTTACCTTATGGTTGAATAAAAGTAATTGTGGTACCTAAAATATGGTGTTCAATTGGTGCACTGAACAAAACAATATGCTTTTGGTGTCCATCATTAGACAAAGAAGGTTCTTTACTATTGTAGGCATCCTTGACTTGACTTGATTTGAGAGGTGCCACATGCAAGGAGATGGTGTTTTTCTTCCATTTGTAATAGAAATATACTCTATCTTTATCATACTAGAGGCAGTATGATAAGTAGATGTTAAGCTCACCCTAATGTGTCTTGGGAATTTTTCGATCTGCCAAACTCGAGCTATGCTCAAGAGCCCCACCGTAGCCGCTCATCACCGCCATCCTCCTGCACTCGTTGTCACACCACAACGGTTTACTAATCCAACGGGTGGTGCAATCTCTCTCACAAAGATCGTGTGGGATCTCCGCGAAGACGATCGTGATGGTAGCCTAATCACTCAAGCAAGAGGGAGAGAAGAATCAAGAGGGAAGCAAGAGAGAGCAAGTGATTAGGATTAATCACTCCCAAACCCTAACCCTAAGCACACCACACATGCTAGATTAGAGCTGCAAGAGAGAGAGAGAGAGAGAGAGAGAGAGAGAGAGAGAGAGAGAGAGAGAGAGAGAACACGCCACTTCTATTGCACAAATGGGAGAATTAGTTACAAGCAAGAGAAATTGGATTTTATATTTCCAACCTTTTTCCACTAGTAGGCAGCCGGGGAGTAAGTGACCCGAGGCACCCAAAACATAGTTACAAGGCTTTTCTCTATGGTTTGGCCAACCTCTTGTCTGTCTTTCGAAGCTCAATACTTTGGTGCATATTTAGGATGTTTCCCTCATCAAATGATGGGATATACAATATAATGTGGGTGCCTGTTACATAAGTGTGTGGACATAGTTATCGTCGAAATGTGTTAACCAGTATGTGGTTAGCATATTCCCCTTCCTAAACTTGATTGCATCCTCATGATCGGTAAGAGGTTGTCAAGGCACGCTATAGTACTCTTTATTTTGTTTTTGGTGTTTTTTTTGTCTCCTTTGGGAAGGGACATCGTCTTTAGAGGAGTCAGAGTACTTGAATGAGTAGACTAGCACAAAACACTTAATGACCAGTATCCAAGTGGTAGGTGGTATTATTAAGGAGAGGTTAGTAAAATAATGGTGTGAGTAAGTAAGTGACGAGGGGGGAATTTTGGAGAGAGGACAAGGAGGAAATGCACATGGAAACTTCTTGCGCTATGAGATGCAGTATGTTGATAATGATGTTCATGAAGCTCTAGTATCTTGGTCAAGATACCGTAATGGGTATCTTGAGTCCCGTGGATGTTGAGTTATCGGGGTGCGGTGTTCTCTCTTTTTCTTTCTATGCTCTATCTTCTTTTGTCATTGTAGCTCATGTAACTGGGATCCTGCATTGATAGGAGTAGTAGTAGTCGAGGCGAGGATTCGGAGATGTTGAGTATAAGAAGAAGTTATGGGTAGGATGGATTAGGCATGAAGCGCAGTTATTTGGGTGAAGCGGGGGTGATTAACAAGATCCAGGTGATGGGTCATACCATTGACCAGGCTTGCGCCCACCATAGTCCCCCCATCTAGAGATGTACGTGGATGGCTGTCGATGATGAAGCATTATGCGGTGTGTACGTAGAGGACAGAGCCCTGTGAGAATTACAGGTGTTGTGCATGGGGGGGCGAGGGCAAAAGATGTGCTTGTGGTCCTAATCACCTAGATATTCCTAATCACCTAGAGACTCTCTTTTTTTTTGGGTTTTTTTTGGGTCCTCAAGTGGGTGAGAACTCACATGTACTTATTGGTGAGCACCCCTAAAGAGGTTTTTGTACTGATTAGCCCAGTTGGCTAGATTTGTGAGCTTACCCTTGAGTTTATCTTTGAGTGGGATAAGCTCTGACATTTGTAGCATTTCCCCTTGGTTTGGTGACAAAGTCAAGGGGTGGGGTGGAGCGTCGTGGACGAGGCTCCTTTGGTTGAAAGGGCTGGGCGAATTGAGCTTTTTAGTGCCCAGGGGTTGGGTGTGGGAAAGTCCGTAGGATTTAGTTGATGAAGAGGGGACTTGCTTTCCCGTTGGTCGCCAAACCATCTGCCTCGTCAAGTGGCTAGGTACTAGCTTTCTTGGTGTGGTATGGGCTAACTGTTGAGGGGTATGCCTTGGGATCCAAATGATGGAGTTGCCATCATTTGGAAACCTTGAGCTACTTCTAAGAGGTGCATGGGCACCCATCGTTTGTCGAGTGATAAAGGTCTGTGGTTTTGGTGAGGCTTCTTGGATTTTGGTCAATGAGGCTTTGAGCTATGAATAGGTGGTTGACGCTAAAGACAGGCTTTTGGGTGTGGCTTTGGGAGCCATAGGTGTGTGTTGCCTTCATGGAAGCCTTGAGCTTTGAGCACATTGGTATAGGCACCCAACGTTGTTGGCTACGCTGAGCTTGGGGTTGCCTAACTTTCGCGACGGCCCATGGGGTTTTTTGGTGCAGCTCCTTGCGGAGTTCTTATGGTGGATGAGCACAGGCGGCATTCTTGGGTAGCCAGAGGTGAGTGTTGCCTTCACAGTAGCCTTGTGCTTGTAACAGGCGGGTGGGGACTATCCAACGTTGAAGCTTTGGCTTGGGGTTGGTTTTTGTTGGCTTAGTTGGCTTCTTGCACTTAGGTGTTTTAGAGATGGCCATTTGGGGATCAAGAGTTATGTGTTATCCATGGTAGAATCCCTAAGGTGCAAGAAGATTCTTGGGCACCCACCATTGATTGTCATGATGATAAAGGTAAGAGATCAAGGTGCTTGTGGTGTGGGTGGTCGACGAGGATGTAGAGTTGAGGGGGAATGTCGACGATGATGAGGCTTGATTATCATTGTTGGAGGGTGTCGGCAATGCCCTTTTGATCGGATTTGTTGGTGAGGCATGGGGTGGGGGAACAGAGAAGACTGCTTAGTGTTAAGGATGGGGCATGAGAGGGGGAAGGGCACTCGAGGGTGAGGGTCTATGTATGATGTCCTCTTGTGGACACAAAAGGACGGTGACTTTTTTGCCATTGATTTTCATAGTGGGCGTTTCTTCGTGCTGCCAATTGATTCGACAATGAGTGGCATCAATCCACTCTTTGCCAATGATGATCCAGCCTTGGAGTGCTCCTGTATCTATGACATGAAATCTGCACTCCAACTAGTTATTTACTATAGAAATTTTAGGAAGGAAATACCCAACACTCATTAAACTCATTCATGTGAAATTTGAATGTAAGTGTTTTCTTGTGTAAGTGTGGGTTTTCCATGCCTCCAAGAATATGAGATTGGTGTGGACCATAGGATATACGTGGGCTTGCCACCGTCGGGAGTCCAATCCATATTCTTTGGTGGACTTAGTTTTGGTGGAAGTTTGGGAGCGGTGGAAGACTTACAAGTTTATTATTGTAGGGGGTGAGAGAGTACCCTTTGTGGAAGCAGTTGGTGGGGCGCAGAGGATCGGATTAGATGCACTCCTCATCCTAGAGAATCATCATTACTTGGCCCTAGGGAAACTTGAGGATAGCTGTGTTGTCAGCGGAGTTTATTGTACTTGTAGCGTTATGGACCCAGCTTCCTCCAAGGATGACTGCTTCTTTTGTCTCACCTATGGGAACCACATAAAACTTACAAGACAATGGGTTAGAGACATTATGCACAGCTTGTGTAAAAGACCCAAGGCTTTGTATATGTTGTCCACTAGGCAATTGAATTTTGGCATGGGCGGTGTAAAGTGATGGTTTGCCTAGGGAGACCCATGTCTCCCATGGCAAAAGATTGTGGCTAGCTATATGAGAGACAACAAGGCACTTTTTCTTAACATATTTGTGCCAAAGGGGAAATCTAGCCAAACCTGAAGGGTGGTCATTTTGTGTTGGGGAGCTATGCTTACAACTCAGGGTGTTAAAGCAAGGTAAGGACCTTGTAGGGTTTGTGAAGGTATTGGCCGTTTGGGAGCACAAATTGCATGCCGAGTTTGCAATATGGGATGGTATCAAGTGTAGTCAGGATTTTCATGTCATAGTTGACTTCATTACTATTGAGACATAAGCGTGGCACCCATGCGTTATCAAGGACTTGATGACAAGCATCGTAAAACAAAGAGATCATTGTTCCTCACGGTGGTCACAAAGTCTTTGACAAAGGGACCTCTGGCCATGGGATGTGAGTACTAGGTATAAATTTACTTTGAGCGTTTGATTCCCTTTGCTGCGGAGGTAGACATGCTGTGTGTCCTAGTCTCATGGATCGGTCATTTTTATCGCATAAAGGGTTTACCCAAGGTGCTATCATAGGCAACGTTAAGAAAGTCCATGAGACTACAAATGTGAGATTGAGGTCATGTCACAAACTGTTCCCTTGAGGTCATGCGCTAGGCCCATGGGTCGTGCAGATTTCTTGTTCGCAAGCTTTATCAACAATGTGGTAGGATCAAGGCGTTGTTGGCCCTAGTTCTCCTACCACGTTCATGTAAGGATGCTTACACGACCACCTCCATCCCAAGATGCCTATGACCACATGTCCATTATAGGAAATGGGTAGGGCTGCGTTTGTGTCATCACCTTCAAAGTAGTGGCCCAATGCATTTACTCGAATTGTTGGTGCGCTTTGAGTTGTAGGTTGTGGTGATGGAGTAGTTCAGGATGATGGGGCTCAAATTCATCCAAGGAATCTAAGTTAGCTCTCTCCTCCCACGGAAGCCTGTAGTTTTCGTTCCATCCAATTCCTAAGGTCATTCCATAAATGTGGATTTTCTTTTAACAAGGTTCAAATGGGCATTTGGATTTGGGAAGAAAGGATGGCTGAGAGGCCGGTAAAGTCGCGTTGATGAGGAGCTTCCTCAAGTGTGTGGCCTTGATCATCATAAGGTGGACCAGCGATGGTAGATGGGAGTTCAATGTGGTTCTTATTTGACGGAGGTGGAGGTCGAGATTTGGGTGCCGTATGAGGGTTAAATACCTCAGCAAATTTTGCGTGGACACCTTGTGAGTCACTGTCGGACTTGGTGTCACTGTTTGCATCATCGAGTTGTTTGATGTAAACATGGGATTTGGGCTTGCCTGCCTGTGGAATAGGCACTGGAGGATGAGGAGGCACAGGTGGGGCAAGATCTTCGTTTGTCAACGTCATGTTGGCGAACGGATCTTCCTCAGCCTTGAGCATAAGGAGGTGCTCCTGCCTTACTTGGTGCGGAAGTTCAGGTTCTTGACCCAGATAGTGAGTAGGTATGGGGGGCAGCTGCACTCAAGTACTAGGTCAAAGGTCACAAAAACAGGCGGTGGCTCAGGTTGAGCATGGTAGTTCTCTACTAGTGCTTGGGCCTCCTGAAGACATTGCTTCTCGAGGATGGCATTGGGATATGCGGCCAATCGTTTTTGTCATTTGGTGAGTTTTTGGGGGGTCGCATGGGGAAGTGGAATTACGAAATGATCATCACTCCCAGAGGAGGAGGACGTGGTCTTTGTTGAGCCAATGCGGATGCTAACCTGATCGTCACCTTAGTCAATGTGCTTAGAGCATTGTTTCTTTTTGGATGGTACACATTCAGTAACTAAGGTATTGGACTACTTGGGTTTATTGGCCTTTTTGGGTTTGGCCCCCAACTGTGTGATGACATTCAATGGGACAGTAGATATCTTTCCATGTTGAACGCTCAACACGTTGAGGGATGGCATGCCTTCGATTGTGGAGTGAGAAACTAATTGCAAAGTGTAATCCTTGAAGTAATGGTCGATTCCACAGCCATGACATTGTGGTGTCATGGACAGGCTTCTCTTTTGAGGGCATTCAACCACTCTATGGGATCTCTGGCAAAGGAAACACTGAAGAGGTGTTTTCCCTGTACGGGTGCACCAATGCTATGCACAATTGGCTTAGGGTCCATGTGAGGCACTGACAAAGGGAGATGATGTGTTATGGGTGCCGTAGGGGTGGCGGAGTGCATGGGCTCCAAGGTTTTAGCAATGGAATTGGTTTAAATCTTTCCATGATTAATGGGGTTTGCCTAGAGAGGCAACGGTTGGAATGGAAAGATGGGCGCTGGAGAAGGTCGTGGTGGCACTATGGGTGAGTGGTTAGTTGGGGGTGGTGCCACCAGTAATGCATGGTGCTCGGGGGGAGAGGATGGTAATGTTACAAATGAGCTTTGGGTTGGCATTCGTGCAGTGGCCAATTGTGTGGAATGGCTTTCTCGCATATTGTCATTGAGAAAGATCACCCATTTACAAGCTTGATCAAAGGTGGAGGGGTCCTTGACCAACATGTGGTCGTGGAGCCTTGGATTGTGCAACCCCAAGAGGAAATGGTCCATTAAGTGCTTGTCACTCAATTTGTCTCTTTCTTCACAATGCAAATGAAGGTACTTGATGTGTGCGATGTAGTCGCGTAAGGTTTCCTCTAGATTTTGTTCCAATTGGAATAGTTGGATTACGGGGCTCCATTTGGGCCCGTATAGTGCAAGCCCAAGAATGAAGGCCTCTCTCACTGCTTTGAAAGTGCCTTTGTGTCGAGGATCCAAGGATTGGAACCATTGCACTACCTTGCCTTCAAGGCTGAGTCCAAGGAGATGGACTTTTGTTGTATTGTCGAAAATTTCAAATGCCTGACAGATTTGGTTAAAGACCTTTAGGTGGAATACGGGGTCTCCAACTCCATGGAATTTCGGCATGAGTTTAACAATTTTCACCCACAGGGATTGTATATGTGATGTTTGTGGGTGCAATTGTTATGACACTCCCCTTCCTAGAGCTTGTGCTAAGCTCGGAATGTCAAGTTGTGGCTCAAGGGGAGGTGGTACGTGGGTGGGATATGGGAATAGATTTGCTGTTAGAGGGGGAGATACGTAGGTGTGCACGAGGCATCTATTCATGTCGAGGTGGATGTATGGAGGTGCACCACTAGATGAGGACTCTTCATAAATCGTTTCTCCCTCATCGCCAATGTGTGTGGCGTGGCGACCACATGTGAATGTGCTATGGTGAGCGTGTCGCGCCCAATGGAATGGGGGCACTTGGGGCATAAAACCATGACCAAAGCTATCTGTGGTGTGCGGGAAGCTTAGAAAAGCTTCAATGGTGCATATGCGGACCTGAAATAGGAGTTTTGGCTCTCTTTTGCCTCACACGTGAACGCACCCTTAAGGTGAAAAATGGTCTTTTGAGGTGTTTTGTGCGTGTAAAAACCACTTTAGTGATTCAGGGGAGGTAGACCATAAGCACCTCCAAAGATTTAAAAATTTTGGAAAAAAATTTCGGGAACGTCCGCTTGGACGCTTATATGAGTGTATAACTACGCTCGTGGCTTTAGGTATGAATGCTCATGGCAAGTTTTTTTTTTCAGGAACGTCTACTCGAATGCTTATGAGCATACGCCCGTGGCTTTAGGTGTAAATGGTCATGGTAAAAAAAAAATTTCGAGAACGTCCGCCTGAACGCTTATGAGTGTATGCTTGTGGCTTTATGTGTGAAAGGTCGTGGCAAGTTTTCTTTTTCCATTCTTTTTTTCGGGAATGTTCACCTAGACGCTTATGAACGTATGCCCGTGGCTTCAGGTGCGAATGGCTGTGGCAAGTTTTTTTTTAAAAAAAAATTCAGGTACGTCTGCCCTAATGCTTGTGAGCATACGCCCGTGGCTTTAGGTGCGAATGGTAGTAGAGCAAGTTTTTTTTTTGGAAATTTAAATTTGAATTTGGAGGGAGGTGATTGTTGAGTGGGGGACAACCAAGATCCCCTCATTATTGCAAGGTAGGTGGGAAAAGGCTAAAATTAGAGGCTAACTCTAAATTAGTAGTTTTCAACTAGTTTAAATCACTAATTTAGAGGCACTCTAACTTAACTAAAGATTAATTCTTCTTAATTCCAATGTTAATCACTTTTTAACCCTCTTCTTTGCTCTCTAATTACTCCCTAATGGTGAGGAGTTTAGGGATGGGAATTTGATAGGTGGATTAGCAATGTTTAGGCTAACCCAATGATGTGATCACCCCTAAGTAATCTCTTTAATTAGGTCTCTAATTAACCCACTCAAAAGAGAGAAAAATTAGGCAAATGAGACTTAATTAGTGCTAATTCTCATTAATTATGAGCTAATGGGAGTGTTCTAGGCATGGAATGAGGTCAAGGCAAGTGTTTAGAACACTAATGCCACTCTAATTGCAAGCAGTTAGGCTCAAGTTTTTTTATTTTTAGATCTCTTTTTAAGTTCACTAATCACACTAACCATTATATTAAGAATAATTAATAAAAATTAACAGATTGTTTATGATTTTTTGGGATTTTTTTGGCGGATTAGGGTTCTATCTAACATTTCTAAGCTACCTATGTACACTAATCTAACATAAAACATGTTTGGAAGCAAACATTAGCAAAAAATACTCTATGTTTAAGCAAAAACTCTCTTCTTTGAGCTCTCTAATCACCCAAATCTCTAGTTTTTTTGCCTTAACACTTGTTAATCCTACTCCCAACCACAAGCTATGCACAAAATCAAAATAATAACAACAAAAAAAATCAACACAACAAATCCAACAATAAAAACCGAATGCCATAGCAACTTACTTGGCACCAGGCTATGGAGACTCCATCGGATTCAAATCAAAGAAGGCTTTGACAAAAGTAACGGATTGGCGCTCCCTGCTGGTAGCGACCCCAAAGATGTTAAGCTCACCCTAACGTGTCGTGGTTGGGAAGTCGCCAATTCGCCGAGCTCGAGCTATGCTTAAGAGCTCCACCGTAACCGCTCGTCGCCTCCATCCTCCCACACTCGTTATCACACCGAGGCGGGTTGCTAATCCAACGGGTGGTTCAACCTCTCTCGCGAGAAGATCGTGTGGGATCTCCATGGAAGACGATCACGATGGTAGCGTAATCACTCAAGCAAGAGGGAGAGAAGAAGTAAGAGAGAACAAGTGATTAGCACTAATCACTCCCAAACCCTAACCCTAAGCACACTACACATGCTAGATTAGAGTTGTAAGAGAGAGGGAGAGAGAGAACACTCCACTTCTATTGCACAAATGGGAGAACGAGTTATAAACAAGAGAAATGGGCTTTTATAGCTCCAAGCCTTTTCCCACTTGGCCGCCCGAGAGTAATTGACCCGAGGTGCCCAAAAAATAATTACAAGGCTTTTCTCTATGGATTGGCCAACTAACCAAGATCCTCTTATATCTACCCAAAAAATAATTACAAGGCTTTTCTCTATGGATTGGCCAACTAACCAAGATCCTCTTATATCTGTCCTTCAAAGCTCAATACTTGGGAGCATCTTTAGGAAATTTCCCTCATCAAATGATGGGATTTACAATATAATGCAGGTGCCCATTATATTAAGTGTGTTGACATAGTTGTCGTAGAAATGTGTTAACCAATATGTGGTTAATAATAGACTACAAGTTAGTACATAGTTATAAAGTAAACTATAGATAAAAGTAAATATACTATAGATTAGTATAAATATATAGGTTAGTACATAGTAAGTATATTGTAGATAAGTATACATATATAGGTCACTACATAGTTAGTCCTACTACTTTGTGTATGGCTGTTCAAGCTAATTGGATTTCTTACTTCTATAGGTTGAATTTGATAGAGATCTTATGTATTGCATTTCAAAGTAGGCGATATATTTATTTTTAAAGAAAAGTTTGTGTGTATGTTGTTATGTTCCCCTAAATTTTAAAATTAGAGTTTTTATGCATGCATAATACTACTTTGTGTATGGCTGTTCAAGCTAATTGGATTTCTTACTTCTATAGGTTGAATTTGATAGGGATCTTATGTATTGCATTTCAAAGTAGGCGATATATTTATTTTTAAAGAAAAGTTTGTGTGTATGTTGTTATGTTCCCCTAAATTTTAAAATTAGAGTTTTTATGCATGCATAATATGATAACTATCTTGATGATTTACTACTTTTTTGTATGGATTTGCAAGTTACTTGGATTTCTTGCATAATATTATTGTTTCCTATTACCAACCTAGCTTTATCTGCCATTGGAGCCTTCACTAAGTTGTTTAAGGTCGCAAATGGAAATTCTCCTTATAATGAATAAAATCTTTTTCGAATTTTCATTTATGCATGAAGTATTTTTCAAATTTTTACTCCAAACATTTGTAGGGTTTGCAAGAGCATGACAAGCTAGCCTCCTTATCAAGCCAACTTGTACTCTATTCTCTAGTAAGAGTATGCCCCTTGTCTCCCTTGTCACGTGCATGCATATGGAACCCTTGATATGCATTGGGGTTTCTCTTATTTTTCTTCTTCTTCCTTATGCATGATTATTATGCATGAGAGCTCTAATGCATAAGTCTATGCATAAGATTTCTTCCTTATACAAAGAGGATTTTTAATACATATAGAGCTCATGTGCATAAAAATAATGCATAAGAACTTTTGCATGATAGCGTATGCATAGAGCTCTCATTCATAACCTTATGCATAAGAGCTCTTCTTGCATGAGAGATGATTATGCATAGAGCTCTTTATATGTGTATAGAGCTTTTATGCATAGAGCTCCACCTCATGCATAGAGCTCTTTATATGTGTATAGAGATTTTATGCATGGAGCTTATGCATAAGATCTCTTGCATGAGAGCTCTTCCTTATGCATAAGATCTCTTGCATGAGAGCTCTTCCTTATGCATAAGATCTTCTATGCATATAGAGATTTTTTTTAAAACATAGAACTTATGCATAAGTTATCTTTCATGAGATCTTATGCAGCCTTTTTCATTTTTTGATTTATGCATCGTGTCTTTTTTAAAATTTTAATTTACACACATTTGTAGTATTTGCAAGAGCATGTCAAGTCGGCAACTCAAATTTCACACTCATTCTCCAATAAGAGCCTACCCCTTGTCTTCCTTGTCGCATGCATAAGGCACACTTGATGTGCATTAGGGTTTCTCTAGTTCTTATTCTTCCTCCTTATGTAAAATCTCTTACGCCTAAGAGATCTTCCTTATGCAGAGAATTATTTTATATGCATAGAACTTGTGTAAAAGAACTCTTGAATGACAACATATAAGAATTCTTACATGAGAGATTATGCATAGAGCTCTTACATGAGAGCTTATACATAAGAGCTCTTACATGAGAGCTTATGCATAGAACTCTTTCATCAAATATTATGCATAGAGCTCTTACATGAGAGCTTATGCATAAGAGCTCTTACATCAGAGATAATGCATAGAGCTCTTCCGTATGCATATATAGCTTTTATGCATAGCATAAGAGTTTTAAGCATAAAAGCTCTTGCATAAAAGCTCTTCCTTATGCATAAGATCTCTATGAATAACAGCTTATGCATGAGAGATTCTTTTGCATAGAGGGTTTTTTTTTAACTTTTGATCTACACATCTAGTCATCTAAGCAACCTTTTTATGCAATAGTTTATCTAGAATATGTGGACAAAAGAGACGAGTGCCCTTGGTTGACATCATTAATGATCTAGACGAAGCAAAACCTATGGACATTATTGGGGATTATTAAGGTGTGCCATTTGGAATTCCAGATTTGGGCCCCCATTACAACAAAATCCATGGGAGTGGAGAGCCCCATGCCCCTTTGAATCATGCCAGACTATGATATACCAACTCTTCCTGCTTCCAAAGTCTGATTATTCCACACTCCTCTTGCATTGCTATTCAATGGCCTTAATTGAGGCTGCAAGCTAGTGACACTTGCAATCTATCTATCTGAGGTGATAACATGACAAATTCTTCCTCCCCCATGCATAGAGCTTCATCATTACAGAGCTGAGGTGTTGGTCCACTTTGCATGGTGGGATCTTCGCCATATGGTGCTTTGGAGAGAGAGGTTAGTGTCTCAATACATAATCCAAGCATATTTCCTTACCATATTAATGCTCATAGCTCCATAATTGAGGATGTCAGGGAAAAAAGGGCGATCATGCGTGTGTGTTCTTTTGTCAACCTTGAATTCAAGAATCTTCAATCTTTAAGAAAAAAGTAGTACATCTACAGTGTATTAAAGACAAAGTTATGTGTAAGCATGCAAGTGTGCACTCGTCTGTGTGCTCACATATGTGAGTGTGTGTACACGCACATGCATATGTGTGACTATGACTGGGTGTGTCGATTTTGTGTACACGCATGAGAGTGTGTGTGCATCTGCCTATATGCTTGTGTATGTCTCTTTGTGAGTGTGCGTAAGAGTGTGGGTGTGCATCTATGTGCCTATGTGTATGGATGCACGTGGGGTATGTTCGAGCATGTGTGTGTGCATGTGTGCATGCACGTGCACTTATGTGTACATGCATACGTACATGTATGTGTATGGTGCATGCACGTGTATGTATGTGTGTGTTGTACGTGTTTGTGCAAGTGTGTGTGTGCAACCTTGAAAAAACTTTTGGGTGGCTTGCATCTTGAGGAGTTTTGCTCAATTGGCTCAGTTACACTACCCTTGCTACAAAACCTGATGTACGTATATACTTCCAAATATAAGATGATGTATATATATAAAACCTGATGTACGTATATACACTCCAAATATAAGATGATGTACCATAATAACTTGGTCTTTTAACTAACTGTACTAAATTACTTGCATGTGGTACATGTAGTATGATAAGGATGAGGGCAATCCGGAGGAGGGTGACTCTTCAGAGGGCAATGAAGATGAAGATCTTTAGACCGGTGGCCTTGTCTTTCCCTTTTTCAATCAAGAAAACTTGTCTTACTCCTTTTTAATTACAAGAAGGTGTATGTAGATCAATATACCCCAATCAAGGAGAAAAGTACCCTGGTGCCATGTGTGCAGAAAAGCCTCTTCCCCCCTACACGTGATCTAAACCTCATTGAAGCTTCCCCCACTAGCTATTTAGTTCAACATTTTTGTTCTATAATTTGATTAGATTGTTATGCATCTCTATGCATGTGAGGGATAAAGATGGGCTATGGTGCCTTTTCATACCCTTATGACCACTTCAGTATGTATACAAGGACCTTCTAGATCAATGCAAGCAAATGCATTCTCTTCATCAGGGAGTTCGATCATGGGATCTCTTCGACTCCCACTGGTCTCTTTTGGAATCATCGTGCCCTTGATTATCTTACTCTTGAAATGAGGATTTTTGACTTCTAGCTGTGATTTGGTATTAATTCTTTCATACTTAATAGTAGTCTCTTTCTTGCAACAAAAAGAAACAAATCCAAGGTTAATCAAACATATTATTTAATTCTCAATATAGGTGTCATGAAATAAGAATTGACCCATTACATATTGGAGATATTCAAATCTTACATGCTGTGATATGTTATTTACCTTTAGGCTATTGTTTTGGCACTATACTTGGCATTTGCATACCCATTATGTGTAACATTCTTCTTTGAAGTTTCTGTGTGTTTTTTTTAAGCTTTGCAAAACTCAAGCACCCACAAACCATGAGAAGCTTTCCCAAGCAACAAGAAGCAGCTGATTTATAGACCATTAAACATACACCTTAAATCATCGTCATCCTCATGTTGATGCCAAGAATGGGCCAAGTGTGAACCTAGTTTTTGCATTATTTGCTCAATTTCAAGCTTTTTTTTCCTTGTTCCTCCTCACAACGTGTGATTTGAGTGATTACGTTGTGTTGAAATCCCTCGCGTCGTGTTGGCTAGTCTAGATGGAAAATTTGACAAGTTTTCCACTCTTTTCAACCACACTACTGCAGATTGCCAAGCATAGTGTTTGCCCAACCAAAAACCTATTTTTTGCTTTTGCTCCAAACCATGTATTCAACCCATCTCTACACAACTTCTAAACTTGGTTTTTCTTCTTAAAAATTGTGTATCCATACCAACCTAATTAGAGTTTAAAAGCTTTTTTTTGCTTACCTCGTGCTCGTGCTTAATGCTAAAAGAAAAGGTCAAGATATATACTTGAGTACACTAGAAATAGATTGCAATGAACTATTTTTAGGTCATGTAGAGCTAGGAGTGAACACTAGCCACTTGTATATACAACAAATTTGACACTAAGCAATACAAATCATTCCCCAAAACAAATTTGACATTAAGCAATACAAGTCATTCCCCTTGCAATAGAATGTGTCTCTCCTCTACTTCTCTTGTGTGTGTTTTGTTGGTCCATGCTTTGCTTGATGGAAGTTTACATGGATGGGCATGATATTTGTACAAGTGGCTAGCAACTTGCAATAAAATACGTGTGAGCTCTCTTCTCACTCCCTCTACTTCTCTTGCATGTGTTCTTATGATCCATCCTTTGCTTGATGGAACCTTGCATGGAAGGGCATAATCTAGGATTCTCTATTGCATGAGTTTTTTCCCCTTTGTTAGAATAATGGACCAAGTGTAGGGATCTTCTCTTGCATCCGTCAAGGCGTATTGATCTCTCCATCCACAACCCATTGGCATGGAGCTCTCCAATGTGACAATGGAGTGAAGATCTAGGCAATGAGCTGACATAATATTATCCATCCTAATAAGTTTCACTTCTACAAATAAACCTCTCTCTCTCTCTCTCTCTCTCTCTCTCTCTCACGTGTTTGTGTGTGTGCACGTGCATGTGCACGCGTCATGTGGCTTACACATTTAGCTCCTAAGTGAGAGATCCCAAGCTCAAGTGCCAAGGGCTGTCATATGGAACATACTTCCTCACTTGGCTTTGACATTGAACTTTCCCTTGCTCCCTTTTCTTCTTCCTAAATCGGCAAGTCTTTCTTTTAAGGACTTGACTCTTGTTATGTTCAATGATAATATACACATGAAAAAGACTTGACGGAATTTTGGGAGAACACCTTATCTACACTGGTAAAACCTTTCAAATTGATGAAATTATGAGATGGTGATAAGGAATGCAATTGTGAAAAACTGAAGAGCCCTTTAATAGGTTTAAGTGTTGCATAGTCGAAAACAATCATGGTATTAACATTGTAAGTTCCCATTCTTTCTAAGAGTGTGCAATAATGCCTCACATGCATTTCTTTGATCTAAGAGAGTAGGCTACCAATATCCGTTGCGTATATAAGATAGAATCTTGCATTATTTTAACTACCTTGAGACCCACAAATGAAGAGAAGCATCTGCCCACATACAAAAGAAAAAGTAGAGATACCCTCAAAGGCATTAGGAACCTTACTTTCCAAACAAGCCATTTTGCTATCTTTGGTTGTGTACCCCTGTGCAATGACATGTATACATTATCCATGTGAAATGAGATACTCCCTACCATCATTAAGTTCCCAAATAGCTTGTATGCAAGATGAAGACCACGAGCCATATTGGTTTCTCCTTGGACATTTCACATTTTGGCCCACACACCAAGAAGGACAAGCACAATATTTGGTTTGCATTCTTGGGTTGCTCTTGCTCCCATCAGAGCTGCCTAGCCCGTGTGGCAGCCCATCATCACTTAACGAGAATTTATGCAGAGAATGCTCATGGACAAAACTTGGTAGCATGGCGGTTGAGTGTGATGTCCTTGGAATCAAAGTCATCAAATATACTGCATGTTTTTTCTCAGCTTCACTTAGGGCGTTGTTCAACATATCAGAGCATGTAAGATTAGAATATCTCCAATATGCAGCGGGTCAATTCTTTCGTCATGACACCTATATTGAGAATTAAATAATATGTTTGATTCACCCTAGATTCATTTCTTTTTGTTGCAAGAAAGACAACTCTTAAGTATGAAAGAATCAATACCAAATCACAGCTAGAAGCTGGAAATCCTCAGTGTAAGATAATTGCAGCCAGTCAAGGGCACGGTGATGCTAAGAGAGACCCGTGGGAGACGATGATCCCACTCTCCTCATGAAGAGAACGCACTTTGCTTGCACTGATCTAGAAGGTCCTTGTATACATACCCAAGTGGTCACAAGGGTATGAATAGGCACCATACCATAGCCCATCTTTATCCCTCACATGCATAGAGATGCATAACAATCCAATCAAATCGTAGAACAAACATGTGGAACTCTGCAGTCAGTGGGAGAAGCCTCAGGGAGGTTTGCGTAGGTGGCAAGAAGCTTTTCTGCACACATGGCACCAGGGTCCTTTTCTCCTTGATTGGGATGGCGAGATAACGGCATTATAGGCCTCCTGTTTGCATCCCCCCACCCCGCCCCCCCCCCCCCCCCCCCCCCCGCCTCACAAACCAACACGTTGTACAAGGTAGTTTCCCTCCGAGAGCAGGGGATTTATGCATTGGTGTGTTTGCAAAGCATAAATCATGCGAAGGGATTGGCCTAGCCAAAATGCAGCTATTCTATAAGCATGGCGGAACAAATTTTGCCATCAGAAGCCTGTTGTGGATTGTACAAGCCCTATGTGAGCTTATCACGTCAAGACTTCATAGATTACTACAAACCCTTGAGAGAAAACATGAACCTGTGAGGTGTCTTCATAATTGCACTGTGTCATGCTCTACATGTACATAATTATTTCTTAGGGGTGTATGCTCTTGGTGTGTAGTCCCATCCATGCTCACAATTCACAATACCATGAAGCCTCTGTACCGGTGAGCCTCTTGTTTAATGAAGCAGTATGATTTCTTGGTGATCCTTCAGATTCATTTCTATGTTCATCGGCCTCTAATAATTGTCTGTATCTCTGCATGCCTGTGGGTGGCAGCAGCTTCGAATAATTAGAAAGTAGAACAGCTGATCTTGAGGTGGGCATCTGAGCTTGTTTATCGGACAGACGAGGTGAAACGGGACCACTAGAGCAGTAGTACATGGATCTTGGTGCTGATTGTGCTGGACCATGGGCACGCTCACTGCAATCAACATATAGATCTCATATATTGATCGCGTTCAGGTCAGAAAAACTGCATAGAATTTCACAAGTGAATGCCTTTGGGGGGCTGGGAGGCCTTCACTGGATTCCCTACTCAAAAACCCTTTCCTCTCGAGATCTATGATTGAAAATCACTAACCTCAAAGCAGCATTCTGTGGTGGCGTGCCGATAAGGCATTCCAGCTCCTTTGGAATAATCCTCTCCATCATGCCCTACAATGTATGGTAAATGAAAGCCAAATTTCCAGCCAATCAAGGAACGGCAACAATCGAAATGTTGAGAAATGTTACCTGGCACAGTGTATCACCGACGGATTGCACAAAGGAATTCAACCTGTTGTCTAGCTGTACAAATGGGTGCTCTAGTAACATCATTGCTGACGGGCGTCTGGCAGGATCTCTCTGCAGACAAAGACTCACAAAATCTTGTCCAGTGGGTGATAACGAATCAGGAATGGGGACATCATGGCAATTCATCACCTTGAACATCGCTGCATACTGGACAAAAAAAGCATTCTGTAAGACCCTCCACTATGCAGCCCTTTACATACATACATTAGACATGACCGGGCAGGACCTTTGTGGCCTATCAATGTTCACTAACCCACTAGCCTATCGGCCTAATGGCCTACGTGGGTGGTACCGTGGTCTTCAAAGACTTCTGGCCAAATGGCCTACTGACGATGAGCGGTCTGCATAGCCAGGTTTTAAAGCGTGCTAGCTAGAGTGTTGAATCATTCAGCAAGTTCAAATCCGGCATAGTATAAAGGTTGTACCTCAAACAGGTGAGTAGCCATTGTGTGTGCTGACATACATTAGTTATACCTGGACATATAAAAACCTCTTAACAAGTTTACACTTGCAGCTAGTGTTTCAGATGTTACATAAGGGACCCTTGCTCCAATGTGTTGCATGTGACGTTCCAAGACTCACCCCTTCATATTGGAACCATGGAGGTTTGCCCGTAGCCATCTCTATGACTGTACAACCAAGACTCCAAATGTCTACCGCAAGTTCAAAGCCTGGACTGTTTTGTAGGATAACCTGTGAAGTGCAAAAGCAAGCCCCATAAGTTTTACAAATAGATAGTGCAAGGAAGTGAAATAAACGAAGGCACACAGCACTGCAGGTGAATGCATGCTACCTCTGGTGCCATCCAGTAAGGGCTTCCCTTGAAGGAAAGTGTAGCTGTATGTTTTCCAATCTGCAAGGCACAACATATTATGGTGAGGTTTAACATAATTTCTGGTAGAATCCGTGCAAATCTTGATTCCAACAAGCCGCCTAAAATTCACGAAGCATAACAATAAAGACTTAAACCTTATCCCATTATTAAATTTTGACCAGTAGACCAAGAGGCACTGAGTGAGTGGTTTTAGGATACCCTCAATGTTATGTAAGCATGTAGAAGATTGAAATTGTGAGCAACTGTTACATGTCCTGTAATTACAGAATTCCCCCTAAGGCCCGAGTATTTAGGAAATCTAAAGGGCTACGCTAGTATTTTGTGATGGCCAATGTGAACTGTCAGTCATCTGTACTGGTTGACAAGCAGTCCACAATGGGCTATCAAAAAGAAGAGTTAGTTCCTACATGGCTCTAGTAACATGGCGATTCTCTCAATGTGGTCTCCCATGAAAACTCAAATGGAACCACTAAGCGCACTGATGACCCGGATGAGCTAACCTAGGATCATAAGAGTTAAAAGCTAACCCAGGATTAGGGTTAGGGCTTAGCTCGGCTTGGGGGCTTATAGGACTCGCCCAAGAGGTTAAGGCTAGCAAGGATGAGGTCTAGATTGGTCTTGGGTCAATCAAAATCATACTAGTGGCCAAAAACAATAAAAAGCATAATAACAGGGCTGGGTGCTAATGGCAGCCAGAACTAGACTATAAGAGAGTTCATCGGGCTCGCTTGTGATTAATATGAGGAATTCTTGTGGTAAAGGCATCTACCAAGTGCATTGGACCTCAAGTGCTATCACTGACTGACGATGTGGACCTCCCTGGCTCTTGTGGTTCCACACAAGAGCCAGGGAGGTGAGTTGCTAGCCAAATTTTATCATGGTCATTGATCTTGGGTTTGATGCAGGCTATTCTAACCCTAATAGGGTTCTCAGGCATGTGATCCTTACATTGGTATTACAGCCAGACTTGTTCGGCTGAGTGCTTTTGAGGCACAGTTTCTATCATAGGAGGTACTTTTCTTGTCGTGTGCTTTTCTACCTATCGCCCCCAAGAGCTTCCACATGGGTTGAATCTGCGTCTGGATAGATTCATGTGGAAGGGAGAGGATCATGACACAGGGAATAGCAGGGCAACTATTTTAAACTTTAAAAAAAGGCTTTTTTTCATTATTTTTTTACGAAATCTTGTGCTTTAGGTCTGGGCCTGCACTGCACAACGCAGTAACACCTCTGTCCATCCTAGTCTTGTCATTGTGCATACATACGTCAATGTTTGTGTGTCCATACGGACATCTGTATACTCGCAGGGCCAACAATCTGCATTTATCCCCGCCTTGTAGGATGCCTTGAACAGGTGATTCTCTTTGGAACAATGTCACCTTCGAGTCTAGATATGGTGGCTCAGGCTCCGGAAAGTGGAAATGCAACTTTTGTGCTGATAAGCACCATGGCAGTGTCACCAGGCTGAAGGCACATTTGTCACAAACAAAGGGTTTTGGCATCGGGCCATGTAAGCATGTGCCACAAGAAATCTATGATAGCCTAAAGGCTTGGAAGGCCATGCAGCTAGGTATCCCCCTTGAGGATATCCCCAATCTGGAAGAGCCTGAAGCACGTCAAAGTGTCTCCAAGAGGACTCGCAGTATCAGAGAGGAAGATACCAGAGGTGAGGTTGCAGGTGGTGTTGCAGGTGGTTCTAGAAAGAAGATGCAGATGAGGATGAGCATGAGGATGCAGATAGTAGCTAGCAGCTGCCAGCATCATTTTATTTGGACATGTTATTTAGTTTGAACTTTGGACATGTTATTTATTTTGATCTTGGATTTTGAGTCATGACTCATCACCCACGTGGTGATCCTTTTGATTCTGTTTAGTCATCAGTGATCACCCACGTGATTTGTGATATCATCATATCTTACATGTATTTTGTTTTTATTGAAATGAATTCAATGTGGTCTCTTATAAGTTATGTCAACAGTTTTTTCTTTTGTATATTTCAAGTTAAAATTATACATGCTTTTTCTATTTTGTATGAAACCTTTTTGTACCCGTTTCTTACCTTTTATGAAAGGTTTCAAAACGTATGAAACCCGTTTCATACCTGCCGTTTCAGAAACGCCTGGCTACATTGGACACAGAACATAAAGTACACATAACATAAAGTAATCTCATTATATGATTCATGATTTTAACTGTCATCTTGGCCAACAAATAGAGCAAGGGGAAGAGAAGGTAGATAGCCTTAGAAGTTAGGCCTCAATAGAGCAAGGGATGCCATAAATATTGATGGAAGAGAAAAAAACGTGCTACTTTGTGAGTTGTGCAGAGAAAACCAACATAAAGCAAAACATAACATTACCCCTTTGGAAGACCTCCACAAGGCCCAAGGACACCAAAGAGCAGGCGGGCTGAGTCGCTAACACGAGCGATGGCAAGCTAGCACACAAGACGGCGAAAACGTACAAGCGGCCACCACTAGGAAACGCGAACGAAAAAGGTACACGGTACACCATACGAAACGATTCAATGCGTAGGTTTTTTATAATATCCATGATGAAAAAAAACGTGTTCGTAAAGAACGAAACGTTTCGGACGTTTCAAACCTGTACAAAACGCGTTTCTATGCAACTGTGGTTTTGCTGGGGTTGTACACACAAATAAAGTGTGAACATATTTTTTTTGGTAGCTCATCTCCCAACCATAGCTCAAAAGCTGAGGCTAGACCAACACCACAACGTTCCCATATCACCAAGGCCCACCCCTCCAAGTTGTGCGGCTAGAGCTCAAGGTCTAGGCTTTGCTTGGGTTTCAATCCCCCTCCGAGGGATGTGTGCTTATGACACAATAACTCACTTATATAGGCTTGGGGCTAATAATAAAGCAAGAAAGCACACTTACTAACAGTTACAGTTATGAATAGGCTTTCACATTAGTCCACATCAATAAGCGCTTATAAGTCACTTATTCCATGTGTGTCCCTTCCCCGGCCATCCTAGGTATAAGCCTAGCCTCAGAATACACGCCAACCGGTGGCCTAGCACTGACTATAACATGCAGTATATTTTGGTGATATGGGACACCCGGGATGTTGCGTGCAAGGTCTCTTGATGCCTCTATATCTCTAGCTCAGGGATGCCTATACATACGAGGCATAATCCTAACCAATGTTGACACCTAGACAACGGAACTTCTCAGGATGTCTTGAGCATTGCAGCTACAAGGATAGGGTAATTTCTTGGGGGTAATGGTAATTCATTTTTTTTTCAACTAGCCTTTGGCCCAAGATCCTCCCATAGTTACCAAATTTCACCGCCCGTAAACAATTGCCCGTAGGCGCTTATTTATCCACCCGTAGGCGATGCCGCCGAGGAAGCACCAAGGGGGGTTTTGAGCCCAGGACCTCTTGGTCCTAGGCAAACACCTTCACCACTTGCGCTATCACCTCATTGGCGGGTAATGGTAATTCTTTGAGACCAGTTAGTGCTTAATAACTATATAATGTAACTTTCTTGAGAATTAAAACATGGTTTGAATTGAACCTTACGAGCTGGAAAGCTTCCACTAGTCCCCATCGCAGCTCCCCCTCTCGTGAGACCTTGTGCACACCCATCTCTCAGCACACCAGCCCCCACCCCTTCACTTCAGGTTCACACCCCTCTTGCCCCTTCTCCCTCAGCCTTGCGCCTACTTCCCCACCCCACACCTAGCTCCCTGCCTCCTCTCCCAAAATTTTGCACTTGTTTTTCCCCACGCCAACCTTCAGGCTTCTCCTTGTTTCCTCTTCTGAATCACACATACCCCTTCATCTTCGCGTTGCCCATCTGGGCTCTCCTTCACCCTTCCTACCTCCCCTATTTCCTTAGTCACCCTATGTTGCCTTGTTTCCCGCCTATTACGTACCTAGTACTAATGGACTAGTGGTCTAATCCAAGGCGAGCCTTGGGAGTAGAGGAAGAAGGTTGATACAGGTGCCTAAGGCTCATGGTTAATAATACACTCCATGGTCTGTGATGGACCAAGATTACCATCGGCTACATGACTGGATTCGACAGATCATAGACGGTCATGCCGAAGGCCTCAGCAGGCAGGCATTGGTGGTATACCAGTGCTAACTGGCATGGTTCGTGGGATTGAAGTCTTAGCCTCTTGCTCCGGGGAGGTTTGTGGACGTGAACCTATGGTTGGGTGGTGAGCTAGCCTGCACCCCTCTTAGGGGGTTTGTACTAATCACTCATGTTTTGCATTTAGGAGATTCGTGGCGTTGTAACACTTGGTATTAGAGCAACCTAAACACAAAAGATCACACAATGCACAGGTGAAGGCATGAGTGAAGGTCTCAATAAAGCTTTTCCTATTTGCTTTTGATGGTTCCTTCGAGAGACCTGATGGCTCTTTCCCCTCTGTTAAGAGGGTTCCGTGGGTTTCACACCCACAAGGAGCAGACATAGGTGGAGGAAGTTTAGTTTGCTTAAGTATCGAGAAGCAAATTTTTGATAGCTTCTTGAGTTGTACTCAGCTGAACAACATTGACCAAGATTCTCCTTAATTACTCGAATTCATGGTAGACCGATCTGAAGAACTAGATCTGGTAGATAGATCTGGACCATGTATGAGTGATCCAAGAGAGGAACCCAAGAGTAGTTGATCTCTTGGGAGGTTCAAATGGAGGTATACACCTAGGAGATGTTGGCATCTATGTCATAGGCAATGGTGTGTGAACACCATAGGATAGTTGGGGCACTTTTTACTCTCCTTAGGAGGGTTTTTTTCCCCATGTGTGTTACCTTATCATTTCATTGTACTTTCATATTTGGTACACCCAATATTCATTGTGTTACGTGCTTTCTCTCTCACAAGCTAACACGATTGTGTGCTTGCTTCTTTGTGTGTGTGTGAGTGTTGTTGTTGCTCCCCTCTCTACCCAACATTTGGTATCAAAGCTGAGGCTACACCTATTGGGGTTTAGGGGACTCTTCAGCAATTCGTGGGCAAACTGTCTAACACATCATTTAGTTGCAGATCGAGCTTCTCTTTGGGAAGCCCCACCAAAAGGGCCCAACAAAGCATTGTTAGGCCCCCACTAAGGGAGCCTAAGCTCCATCTAGGAGCTTGCCCTAGTTAGGGCAGTTGCCGCCCACCAACAATAACCAAAACCGTCGCCTCCGCCCACAATTGCCATATTTTGTAACTTGGTTGAACACAATGCTAATCAATACACTTAAATACACTAAGATTTGAAGGACACTTGCTCAAATACAAGAAGTAAATTGCTGAATTGACAAGAGGCACACAATGAGCCGGAATGGCCGACCCCTCCCTTGAGTAAATTGTATTACTATTGGAGAAATTCAATACATAGCTTCACGGGCATCCATTGCCAAATCCTCCATGCCAATGCATATGAAATTCAGCATTTAGAAAACAATGGTATGTCGATGTAGATCACCAAGGAGCTGCCTTGATGCCCGGCCCGACTTCAGTGCCCATATTCTCTACCATTGGCTCTATGTTCTACCAAGCAAGGTAGCAACATCTTCAAGAGCACATAGGACAAGAGAAATACTACACAGGGCGGCTAAACAAGGAGTCCTGCCCTTCTACTGAGTTAGTAATGACAACACGTTGTCCAATTAGCTTACCAGTCTTCATAGAAGTTGTTGCAAGCGGAAGCCTTCGCGTTGGAAGCTTTAGAAGTGTTGATATCTTCGATTTGCCGCAATCCTTCGCGACAAAAGTCTTCAAGAGGATGAAGGGAACCTTGGGAAAGCTTCCCCTATGGTTCAACTTGAGAAAGGAAGGCTGAAATTAGGGTTTTCAGCAAAAAGACCAGAAATTACAGCAAAAATGAGAGCTGTTTTGCTGAATTTCAGTCATTGGGAGTGAGTAGGAGAGTGATTAGCACTTGGAAACACTCTTGGAAGCTTGGAAAACACCCTAGCAAGTTGGGTATGGCTATGGAGAGCTTGGAAATGGAGAGAAATGGTGAAAAAACAAAGTTTTCAGCCTCCAAAAATCCTCATGAAGAGAAAACACGAATTTCTCTTAATAAGTAAGTGAATTGGGGTCCAATCAGGTGAAGGGACATGGGGAGATGCCCATTTATGAGTAAAAAGGGAGGATCAGGTCCTGGACATTGAGTCTTGTCCGCCTCGGGACTTCAGTGAGTGTGAACTTGGAAGCGGTCATAATTTATAAGTGACTTTTGGGCGCCCAAACTTTAATGAAGTGGGAACGCACTCACTTATAAATATTGGCTAAGTCCTAAGGGCTATTTGAGCCTAGATTGGGTAATACTTACCACCTGTTCACATGCCACACAACCATGTCAGCAGACAGTTTCACACACACGGTTCACGGGCGGGCGTCTCCTAGCTCGGAACTACACATAGGTCATGCAGGCATGAAAACAGCATGCAATTTCATTTGCAGGCAAGCACATAAAGATGCTATGCAATGCAGCATTGGCATGAGCAATTTCCGTTCATGAAACCATATAAGACCAAGCGTTTCCAAGCAAGTATATGCAATACCAGACCCAGTGGAAAGCCAATCCTCCAGGCGTTTCCGGGCGTGTACACAAAGGCACAAGTCCCAGCGGAAAGCCAAGTCCTCCAGGCGTTTCCGGGCATGTACACAAAGGCACAAGTCCCAGCGGAAAGCCAAGTCCTCCAGATATTCCGGGCATGATAACATCAAGTCCCAGCGGAATATCATATCCAACTATACAGCATGACACGTGTCAATCACCTGCATAGGCATATTCCATAAGCCATGGACACCAATCCAATATGTACATAGTGTGAAAGCAAGAGTGAACCATTTGGGTGGCCAAATGGTAACATATTCCACCTATAGGAGAAGACTCGCCCAGCAATCACTTAGAGAAGCCCCAAATCAATTTTTTGATTTGGCCAACTCCGCCTCCTCTGCCCTAGCACTGCCCATCAGCAGGTTGAGCTGCCAACTCCACCCACCGCTGCCACCAGCACCACTGTTGTAGAGCCCATTTTCAGAAGTCAAATTTTTTTGATTGTTTTTGGATAGGTGTATTACTCATCGTTTTTCGAGTCTCCCAAGCCAAAGGAATCTAGAATCGGACCCGCTTAGGCCATCAAAACCCTTCTGCAAATTTTCGGGTTTTCCAAAAACAAAGCTGAATCAAGCCCTAGGTTGAATCCAAAAATTCCTCGTGCTCTCTTTTTGTGCAATCGGCATCAACATACGACATTCTGACACCCATCACTAGGGTCCTTTTTGGTCATCAAGCCTCTGTTCAGATAACTTTTCTGAATGGGAGAAGAATTAGGGTTTCATGTGAGAGACAAACACACAGAGAAGAAGGGAGAGAGAGAGAGAGACATATGTAGGGATAAGTCAACTCAAGAATATGAGTGTGTGACTCCCCTATCACACATGTATATTTTGCACTAGTACACATAGTGCACTTAGTACATTAAAAGTACTAAGTGTACTATGTACTATAACTTATGGGCTTGTACACACTATAAGGGTGGGCATAATGCCTTTACCCCAACAACCTCCCACTTAAAGGCAAAGTGCCCTTAAATGAAGGAAAAGAAAAATCAGCATGTACATGATAATATACAAGGCCATATCAAGGCTGAAACTGGCCTCATCCAATGCCCATCAAGTGTCTGCAATGAGCAAACCGCTTCGAAGGCAAACTCTTTGTCAACAGATCAGCCGGGTTGTCATCCGTATGAATCTTAACAAGCTGAATTTGCTTGTTCTCTATCACCTCTCTGATGAAGTGATAGTTCACATCCACATGCTTCATCTTTGCATGAAAGACAGGGTTCTTTGCCAACTGGATGGCACTCTGACTGTCACAATGCAACAATGGAATATCCCCTGTATAACCCAAATCAACCACTAGCCGAGATAGCCATAATGCCTCCTTGCAAGCCTCTGTGGCTGCAATATACTCGGCCTCTGTAGTAGATAAGGCAGTGCACTTCTGCATCCTGGATATCCATGACACAGCACCTCCTGTGAATGTAAACACATAACCAGTAGTTGACTTCCGGTTATCTGGATGACCGGCATAATCCGAATCCGTGTAACCATGCACTAATGCATCCTGTTTGCCAAAACAAATGCACATATCCTGTGTGCCCTTCAGGTATCTCATGACACCTTTCATTGCTTCCCAATGCTTCTTGCCAGGGTTCGCCATGTATCTAGAAACTACCCCCACTGCAAATGCAATGTCCGGCCTGGTAGCAACCATGGCATACATGAGACTGCCACAAGCTGAAGCATACGGAATCTTGGCCATATCAGCCCTGCCACTATCCGACTGTGGGCTGTCCATAGCACTGAGTTTCACATATGGAGGCAAAGGAGTACTAGTCTTCTTCCCCCCGTCCATATTGAACCTCTGCAAAACTTTGCCAATGTATTCCTTCTGAGACAAATACAACACACGCTGATTTCTGTCTCGAAGTATCCGCATACCCAAAATGTGATTTGCATCACCCAAATCCTTCATATCAAAGGTCTGATGCAGCCTCTTCTTCAAGGCATCCATCTCTTTACGAGATTTCCCGGCAATCAACATATCATCAACATACAAGATGAGGATCAATAGACTGCCATCCAAAGCTTTCTTGGTGTATAAGCATTGATCTATGTCACTTCTCCTGAAATCCTGGGATTTCATGAATGTATCAAATTTATGATACCATTCCCTTGGTGCCTGTTTGAGCCCATAAAGACTCTTTTTCAGCTTGCATACAAGCTTCTCCTTTCCATTAACTGCATAACCCTCTGGCTGTTGCATATATATCTCCTCATGGAGATCACCGTGAAGAAAAGCAGTCTTCACATCCATCTGAATCAAGTCCAGATCATCATGAGCAACCAAAGCTAATACAGCTCTAAGTGTGGTCATTTTGACCACTGGAGAGAAGATCTCATCAAAGTCCACACCATATTCCTGCTTGAAGCCCTTAGCCACTAACCTGGCTTTGTATCTTGGCTTTGCATCAGGTGCAACTTTGAGCCTGTAAACCCACTTGCATGGCAAAACCTTCTTGCCTATAGGCAAATGCACCAACTTCCATGTTCCATTTTTGTGCAGAGAATCCATCTCTGACTTCATGGCACGCTCCCAAAGAGCCTTGTCTGCCCTCTGTAAAGCCTCCTTATAACACGAGGGCTCCCCACAGTTAGTGAGCATCAAGTAGTCAACCCCTGGAACAAACCTGTCAGGGGCTCTGGAGGGCCTTGTGGACCTCCGTACCCAATGACCATCATTTGCAGGTTGCTGTCCAGCCTGCATATCACCTATTGGTGGCTCCTGTTCCATGCCATATGGTTGAAAGATCATGCCCGGTATCTCCTCTAACTGTGGGATATCCATAGGGATATCTTCTGCCATCTCTGGCTGTCCATTTGGACCATTTTCAGCACCATTTAAGAGCTGGTTTTGTTGCTGTAATGGCTGATTTACAGCCCTTGGTTGTTGTCCATGATGTCCATCATCATCAAAGATGACTCTGCCAGGCTCCTGTTGCCTTGCAGGCTCCTTATACATGCATGTTTCATCAAAAATGACATCATTGCTGCGTATAATCTTTCTATTCATGGGATCCCAAAGTCTATACTCCATTTCACCTCTGTCACCATATCCTAGGAATATGCATTTGTGAGACTTAGGATCAAGTTTGGTGTGCATTTCCCTGCGTATGTGCACGTACACAACGCAACCAAACACTTTCAAGTGCTTGTAGGACGGAGGCTTCCCTGTCCATACTTCCTCTGGCACTTTCCCACCAAGCCTCGTGTTAGGTGACCTGTTTATAAGATGAACGGCTGTCATAACAGCTTCAGCCCAAAAACCATGAGGTAACGCAGCATGTGACAACATAGAACGGACCTTCTCCTGAATGGTCCTGTTCATCCTCTCTGCTGTCCCGTTTTGTGGAGGATCATAAGGAGTAGAGAGCTCCCTCTTGATGCCTTTAGCATCACAAAAGTCCTGAAACTGTTTGGACATATACTCTCCACCATTGTCGGAACGCAAAGCCTTTAGTGTTTTGCCAGTTTGATTCTCAACAAGAGCAACAAACTTCTCAAACACTGAGAATGTATCACTCTTCAAACGAAGAGGATAAACCCATACCTTGCGTGTGGCATCATCAATAAAAGACACAAAATATTTTTTCCCTCCCAAAGAAAGCTGAGGCATCTCACATACATCTGTATGCACAAGCTCTAACTGAGCATCTTTCTGTCCAAGAGCTTTCTTGTGGGGGCACTGGAGTTGCCTGTATACAATGCTCACAAAACTGAAAACTTGAAAACTTTAGAGAAGGCAAGTAACCAAAACGAGACAATTGCTCCATTCCTTTGACACTCATGTGTCCCACATAGAGATTTCCGGCAGCTCGGTTGCATTTACGTTAGCATGGTGACAAACACCTGCATGCATGAAGTAAAGAGTGTCCACCTTAGAGCCTCTGGCAACAACCAGTGAGCCCTTACTAATCTTCCACTTTCCACGACCAAATGTGGTAACATAATCAGCATCATCAAGCTGTCCAGTAGAAAGCAGGTTCTTCTTGATCTCAGGCACATGCCTGACATCATGGAGCATAAGCTGTGAGCCATCTGAAAACACAAGCCTCACATCACCTCTGCCAAGAATCTTGCATGCATGGTTGTCACCCAAATAAACTACTCCTTCATTGCCAGCAGTATACCTGACAAACAAGTCTCTGCAACCTGTGACATGAAAGGAGGCACTTGAATCAATGATCCATGAGTGCATACCATGACCATCTCCTGCAACAAGAAGTGAATGGGCATCAAGTGAAGACGTGAATAGGACTTCATCCTCACTGTCACCTGCATGTGACACATTGACTTCTTCAATCTTGACTCCACTTTTGCCCTTTGGCTTTGCATCTTTGGCTTCATCTTTGTCTTTGTCCTTTCCTTTGCCCTTTTCCTTTTGATCATTCTTCCATTTGTAGCATTGCTTTTTGAAGTGTCCCTTCTTGCCACAATAATGGCAATACACACACCACCTAAAACTCCCATATGCACACAAACACACACAAATTACAACCTCACACTTACACACACTCCTAAATCAAACACACACACAACGTAAACTTCCACATACACACACACCCCTAAATTAGACTCTCACACACCATATACAACTCCCAAAGTGTAACTTCTTTTAATTTTTATGCATCATTGCATGTATTATAATTGAGTTGAAATTCTCTCTATACTGTAGATTAAAGTGGAGGTGAAGCAATCTGAAGTTCAATCATGTGAACATCAATTGTAGCTAGTGCTGCATATGGAGAGACAAACCCAAGCATTAGATCTAGGTATTGCCACCTCCTTATATAATTTGGCTATCGCTATAGCTACACATGTAGGAGAAGGCACAGTACAAAAAGAAACCATGGAAGATTCAACAAAAGGGTCAGACCGCAACCAATGTGTTGGTTATGGCTTGTCTCTTAATCATGTTTAATCAACATTTTGTTCTTAATTAGGCTTAGGGCTATGGATCAGTACAACAAGGCTTCCGTACATGTAACATTGGCATTAGAGCATTTAGGCTCAACCACTAAGCATAGGTCCCAAGGATGTGCACAGATCCATCAGAAGAATGCAGCAAGGGAGCAGATTGAGTGGTCTCCAACAAGCGAAGCTAGAGCATTCTCTGGGGGTATGTACTCAGAACCAGTACATCATTAAGCTCTCGAGTTAGTTCCAAAGGCCTAGCAACAGGCATGATCAATTCCAGTAGGTGACCCACCACTGTGTTAAGGGAATGGGATAGCATACATGGGGATAGCAGTGGAGCAAATGTTCAGTTGCAAAGTCCTACCAATGGGCATCATCAGTTCTAGCAGGTGACCCGCCGTTGTGTTAAGGGGAAGGGATAGCAGGCATGGGGACAACAGTGGAGCAGATGATCAGTTCCAAAGGCCTAGCATGGGCATGATCAGTTCTGGCAGGTGACCCAGTGCTATGTTAAGGGGAAGGGATAGCAGGCATGGGGAGCAGATGCTCAGTTCTTCAGCAAGACTTGGAAGTGGAGATTAGAACTGGAAGGTGTTCAGACAAAAAAGAGTCAAAGTCAACAGTCCATGGAAGAAGGATAACAAGTGTCCATCCCATCATCAAGTTGAGCAGGAGAGGATGTCACATGCACGCCCGTGCCATGGCTAATCTCCAGCATGAACCTGATAAAGACAGCATTTAGAGCATCATCTCCAGTAGCATCATCACCATCAGCATCACGATCACCATCATTATCATCATCAGCAGCAGCATAAGAGGGCATGGGAACCCAATCAGCAGCCATCAGGGGCATTCAGGCAACAGTCAGCAGCCCATAGGGGAGCAGCCAGTCGGCTAGCAAAAGTATGAAGGCCAGCACAAGGGACAGCACTGAAGTAAAGCACAGCATATTAAAAAGGATTTAATAAGCATGGGAACCCAGTCCGCAGTCATCAGGGGCATTCAGGCAGCAGTCGACAGCCCATAGGGGACCCTAGCAGCCAGTGGCTATCATCAGTATGAAGGCCAGCACAAGGGACAGAAGTGAAGCAAAGCGCAGCATATTAAAAAGGATTTAATACCTATTATTTGTCCAGCAACAAGCGGACAGCTTTTGGGCTGGTGTAGTCGTGAAGGTGCGGCTAGATGATGCAAAGCAAGGTAGCCGGTGCTCTATGGCTGTAGGGACTTGTTGAGGAGAAGAAAGACATATAGCAAAAGCTTATTGAATCTATAACAACAAGAGAGATTGGGACATGGTCCTGTGAGTTCCTCTTGGTTGTATCATGTTACTGATTCTCTTTACCCTTTTGTAATAGACTTAGGAGAATAGTTTATTTCTCTTCCCTAGCTATTTGTCCGGGAACAAGGAAAGTGTTTATTCTTGTTTTCATGCACATGCTGGAAATCTAGTGCAAAGCACCCTCATACTTGTACCAAAGGAATACTCCTTGGAATGAAGTTTTTCCTGAGGGGGGACGGCCTATTCCGACCCTAGTGATGTGTTGAGAGAGGTTAGCTTTCATTCAGTGTAGAATTTCTCATTGGTTTGCAAGTGTATTCAAACTAGGATTGGTACTACTCGTGCCCAGGCTGGTACACCCAACCTGCAATGTGGAGACCCTTATTCGGAGTTAGTTGGTACCTTATTAAGGTCTAGGTCAAGAGATGAGGCTTAATGCCTATAAAAGCACTATACTTGGGAGGTTCTTATAGCAGTAAGAGTATCATTTGAGTTGTGCAACATTTCTCTCTTGTTGTCTATCGCAGCTCTCTCTCTCTCTCTCTCTCTCTCTCTCCCCCCCCACCATTGTCATGGATTGAACTTCCTCACTCTAATTGAACCCCCATCTCTCCTACACTCACATCATGGAAATCTTCCACCCTCCATAGCATGAGCTCCAGATCCTATGAATACCAACATGGTATCAGAGCACGTTCATATGCTTCATGTTGTTTTTTTTATTTCTGCATTTTAGGGTTTCCATCTGAGTTTTAGGGTTTGTTGTTGATCAACCATCTTCCTTGCGTTTTCTGAAGTGAGCCATCATCACGGCTGCATTTTGATGCTACTGCCGCCATCATCATCATCATCAGGGCTGCATTTTTTATGCTGCTATATCGACATCATCACCAGCATCATATATGTCTAAGCAACAGCCTATCAGCCTGTTGCCTGCGACAACCTCTCCGTCCGAGCCACCATTGAAACCGATCCCATCAAGTGGGAATAGACTCCGTTGGACACCCACACGCGCAATAGCACAACTTAATATCACAATTTGAAATGGACAACTTAATAACAACTTGAAATTGAAATGAAATGAAATGAGATAAATGGACACCAGCACTGGGGACATCATTCACACCCTTCGGGGGAGATGGGAGCACCTCTCACAGAGGTGACTCAAGGCAGATTAAGGCAGATGCACCAACATCTCGCGAGACACCACACGGAGGCACACGGCCCACCAACAGTCAATTGAAAACGCACAAAACGAAAGCTGACATGAAGTCTGGGCCCCTTCCTTTGCAGGGAGGCGACAAACAGATCTAGCATTATAGGCCCCCGATGTGTCTTTTCCCACCCATTAAAAACTTCTAGGTTTGTGACCATGAGTCTAAGAACATATGATGTGCCCTTGGGACAGCAATGATTAATTTTTGTGGGATGCAAACCATGGACATTTAATAGTAGGTGAAGTGTAAAGTTCCCAATGGTGTGGAAGTGAACTTTCTTATGAGGAGGTTGTGTGTATCTTTGAACCTTCAGACAACCATAGTTACAATCATATCCAATGTTTGGAAAAAAGTGTCCATGATACTTCAGTATGATGTTTTCAGAAGGTTGAGATGTTTGAGAATATCAAACGTGCAACCTTTTACTATAAGCAATGATTGATTTAAGAAACGATGCTGCCTCATGCTCTCGTCACAACATGTTTGGGAACCATATGTTTGTAAAAAAAGGGATCCCACATACAGTATGTATGATACCCCAAGTATGGTTGGCAGCTCCAAAAATTTCATACATTTTCATGATGTAGAGTATGAAAGGCCCTCTATCCTAACTGGTCATCTCCATATATCCACTAGCCCTCAAGGGTCACCCCATCTCATCACATCAGCACTTACGTGCACACAAGCAGAACAGGTGTGCCGACATGCACACTCCTACTAGTGAACATCGTATACAAATACATGTTTACACAATTCTATGTGCCTACAATGGTAAGGAAACAAAAAGTGCATACACATACAAATGCAAATGTGAGCCCACATGAAAGGACGACCTTATCTTGCAATTTTGGGTATAAGTATAAGAAAAGAGAGAAAATGTAAATAAAAACTATAAAATAGTGTGCAAACACAAATTATCCTTCATTATAACCATGTGACAGGAGTTGGCATTTGCATTACAAGCTTTGCCATGCCGAAGTCTGCCAGCTTCACTTTTCCATCTTGGTCCACAAGAATATTTGCACATTTGATGTCCCTACAACACATACATGCATCAAGCTATTAGAAAGTGCATAGAAAAGTCCAGCTTGCCTCCTAGAAGATCCCATAAATCCTATAAAAGAAACCTAGGATTAAAAGCATGCTTCTCACAATAGTGTGAGAGCATATTGAAATCTCTTTCAAGAAAAGAATCTCATTTAACAACATTTAACATCATTATAAAAATTTCTAATGGATAGTGGATTCAGCAGAAATACAAATGACACAAAAGGAAGTCTTCTCAGGAATGTCATATATACTCGTTTCATCAAAGAATTAGATAGTTCCTTAATTCAGCTGCCATTAAGCATTATGATTCTACAAGCACAATCAAAACATTAAACTTCGTGGCCCTGGATTCCCACGAGGCATCTGTCCTGTGTCTCTGTAGGGAGCCTCCTAAAGCTGGCCCACTCTCCCAGCGACTGAGCAGGACCAGAGCTGAGTGAGAGAGTGTGCCCAAGAGGTGGCCATTGGGCATCCTAAAGAGGGGGTTCCAAATCAAGGGCTGGCGGAATCTCTCCTCGTTAAAGGTCGGGGGTAACTGGGTGAGGGCTGGCTTGAGGTGGCCCCAAGCTCTGATCAAACTCGCAGCAAAGTGGTCCTCGAAGGAGGAGCTGAGGCCGCAGGCTCTAGCTTGCATGAAAATCCACCGCACACTAGGGTCCTATGGACCACCGAGAGACGCCGTGCGGGCCAAAATCCAAGTAAGGAGGAAGGCCTTCCAGGACTGCTCCCCCTAGCTAAAGGCCTCGAACGAAGAGGGTTCTGCTCTGAATAGCTGGATCAATGATGCCGAACCCACCACGATGACCGGGCTAAATCATAAACCTTCACGTCCTCGTAGGGGACGGACACCTTTCCCTGCCCAAAGAAAGTTCCAGATCAGCCTCTACACCTGTCCGATGCATGCCTGGGAGAATTCCCAGCAAGAGGTAATTTACCACATACCACGCGAAGTGCAAGGGAGAGCCAGTCGGTGCTCCATGCTCCCAGCAAAGGAGCTTCTTCCGAATGCTCAAAAGTACAGGGGAAAGATCGGCCCATGTAGTTGGCTTCATATGGAGATCCTTCAGCCAGGAGAAGGCCTTATACTAAAGCATAATTTGAATTTGACTAATACACTGAAGCTCAGTGTACTTGTATGGATCAAAAAAGGCAGTCCACTTCCCAAGCCAGCTATCCAAGTAAAGCTCCTCACACTAACTGTCTTTGTAAATCAAGAACAATGGTGAATAAATAATCCACAAAAGGAGATGCAAGAGGTTGAGGAGTAGGTGAAGGTTGACCGAGAGGTAGAGGAGGTTGCACATAATCCATATTCTTGCTTAAAGGGTTGAGGATATGTAGTAAAAGCACAGATAAGATCATTACCCAATACCGCTCCACTAATGGGTTGTCCCGTATGATGAGATTGTACATGAAGTGGAAATCATGTGTACTTGAGTGCCGAGTGGTACCACTGCAGACTGCATGGCAGTATCGCCCACGACATCGTGTATATAAGACTCGGCTGGCCACCAAAAGCACGAACCCCCGAGTTGCTTCTTGTTCCACCGTGGAGAAGAGTTTGCAGAAAATTAGCAAACGTGCAAGGAATTAAGCAGTACAGAGTGTTAAAGATGATTGCTAGTAGGGGGTAGATAACATAAGCTTCAGCGTTTTAGGTCGACTTTCAGCCCATGCTTCAAGCGTGCCGGCTAATATGTACCCAAAATGTTTTCTGTTTGTGGGATTAATTGAATTAATTTATGTGACCTTTGATATGAAATTGGAAACCTTTCTTTAGTATGAGATCCGTTAAAATCCCTATTTTATCTACATGATTACAACGTGTCTGCCAGCTTCATAGGGTATGTGTCCTCTCTTTACGCAGTGCACCCTCTCTCTCTCTCTCTCTCTTTCACTCAAGGTCTATGCCCTCCCAATGTCTGTGTGTGTCTCTCCTCGATATGCTTGCATAGAGGCTGTCTCTCTCACAAGGGGCGCCCCCCCCCTCTCTCTCTTCAAGTCTGCTCGAATGAGGCAGACAACCTTCCTTCATCGCCTCTGTCTTTCCGAGCAACCGTCACCTTCCTTCATCACCTCTGTCTTTCCGAGCAACCATCGCCCCTAGGGTCTCTCTCTCTTCAAGTCTCCTCGCATGAGGTAGATGACATTCCTTCTTGTGAGGTAATCATCGCCTTTGTCTTTCCAATAGCGCGAGCAACCTCCATCTTCTTGCGTCTCTCGCTTCGCTGCACTATACGCTAAGGTGCCTGATGAAGGGAGGAGCCTTTAATAATTAATGCCCGCGCATTGCACTATACGCTAAGGTGCCTGATGAAGGGAAGAGCCTTTAATAATTATTACAACACTAATAAAAGTCTCAATATACAACACTAATAAAAAGCAAGCTGCGCGGCCAGATTTTTAGGTCACTTATGCCTATGATACTTTTTTTTAGAATGTCCTGTAGACTCTCAGCCACGCACCTATCCTGCTGCCAGCCCTATGCACAAAAGTGGCCCTGCTGTTCTAGGGCCAGCTGTACAGCCAGTTACCCACATATCTCCCCATCGCTTGTGTGCATAGAAAACAGTGCTGACACCAGTCAAAAAGCTATCCTGCACGCTCCAGTCCATCGCCTCTCATCTCTCTTTTCCACACTCCCCGACAATCTTGCAAACCAATGAAGAGGCTACAAGGGAGGAGACTATAGATGCCAGGAGCTGGAGGTCCACTTTCGAAAATAGGCAAGGGGCCGGTCAGGGATGATATAGCGGCTGCCGCCATGGAGTCCTCCTGGATGGGTAAAGACCAGAGAAGCCAACTCTTGCCGAAAAACAACAGCCCGAGCACTTGGAAGCTCACAAAAGTGCGAGAACAAAGGGCAGGGAGGGTGAAGAAGGACGAAGAGGGATAGCAACAGGAGAGGCGGAAGGGCGTGCAGGAGGCGGGGGACGAGAGTGGGAACACAGCCAGGAGAAGGCGGAGGCAGAGTGCGAGGAGGGAGGCAGAGGGGAGCACAAAGGAGGGGCGAGGCCCGGAGGAGGAAGCGGGGCGCACAAAGGAGGATGAAGGGGAGCGCAAAGGACAAGGGCCAGGTGCGTGCAGGAGGGGGTAGGGGGCAAGTGCGTAGATGGGGGGAGCTCCAGCCTTAGTTCATGCGGGCCAACATCTATGCACGTCTTGGTGAAATTACAAAGGGGCTTAGCCATATAAATATATAAAAGCTTTTTCTTTTATTAATAAAGCTTTTCTCCCACATTATAATGATACAAGACTTAAAATTTAAAAAAAAAAGGGGTGCCCACACTTTCATAACATGGCACAGATGACCTTTAAAAATAAAAGTGCTCGCCCATGTCACTCATAAAGCGGGTTTTACAAGGTTTAAATGAATTACGACGTTTACAATGGAGTTTTCATGTTCAAAGCCAACATGTAAACATATAACAAACAAATCACTCCACACGCCCTGGGGTTGCCTCAGGACAACATATAACAAACCAAAGAGCACATAGCATACACATGCTCAAGCATAAATCCAGTGTCACACACACTTATGCTAGTGCAAAACACTCATGCAAGAAATCTCCATTCATGATGCTTGTACCGTCATGAGCTCGTCTCAAGAACTGGATCAAAGAATCATACCACTTGATCCTAAGAACCCGAGAGTCATACCACTTGCTGCTCCTATTAGGCATAGATCCGGGAATCGTACCACTGATCTATCTTGCCACCAAACTCTGGGAATAGTACCACTTGAGCCACTAGCTCACCACTAGAGCAAATACACCTAGACTCCGGGGATTGTACCATTTGAGTCCATTAATGTAAACATATCCATGGATAAAACTGGCCAACAAGTAACTTTTATTAACAAATAAAAGTTATTAAAAAGATAATCAGGGACTAATCCAAAATGGTGACACCTAGCCAAGCAACCAACACACACGGGTGATAAGAGAACCCAAATAGTAAGTTTTCCCAACCCCGACTTACGCACTCCTGGAAACTAGGGTTCTATCCTAACCAAGCAGCCAATGCACACGGATGATGAAAATAAAAATTTTAGCAATACCAGTGTCTCTATACCAACTATACAACACTCGTGCTTATGTGCTAGGGTTTGAGAGTAGAGCGCAACCAAATCAAAAACACACACCACACACAAGATTCCTACAACTTTTGTTCTGTACTATGTACAAGAAAGAAGTTTTGCAACTGGAATTCAAGTACAAAGGTTGATTAAAAACGAAGACGTCAGTTCTCACCCCTGCTCTGCTGTAGTGAAACTCTGTAGACGCCTAGCGCAGAGAAGTATGCAGATGAAAATGAAAATTTTCCAATATGCACAAATATAGCACCCTGAGGTGCTGGTTGGCCTGTTAATTAGATGCCAGCCTGTTCTCCTTGTGGTATGAGTCCATATCCGTGTCTCTCTGTGGCGCTGTCTCTAACAAGAACTGGCCAAATCTGCGCTGGTCTGCGGACTCCATGATCTAGCGGAGTGAGGGATGTCCACTGAAGATGGTGGTGTATCTCTCTCTAATGACACTATATGCTCTGCATCTGCATACATAATGTTCCTCACTCTCAACCTCCTCCTGGCATAGTCTGCATATCCTCTCTGCTCTGGGGATCCGTGCTGCCCTACCTGCCTCAATCTCAAGCTGGTGTGATGACACTCTGAGCTGGCCAATCGCCACTCGGGCACTGTGAGGCATGTACACATCCATGTATCCAGGTCTCTGTATGAATCCGTCCGCTGAGATACGCATAAACTGATCTCTGTAGTATAGCATCTTCGGCGGTAGAGGCTAACTGGGTGTAATCCAAGTCTCTTGAGTGTATCACTGCCATAAATCCTACCGAAGGACTCTGTTCCTCTCACTGTGAGAGAGCTGGATGTGTGGTGCATGTATATCATACTGGAAAGGTGGCAGGTGCTCTATGTCGAGACCATGTTGAGTGAGCCACTGTATCATCTGTGACTACCATGACCTCCTATCTCCACTCTCTGCGCGAGCTGCCTGGACGCCTCAAAAGCTCTATGTGAGAGTCGATCTGATGGCATATCTCTGATCCTCTGTATGAAGCAGATCATCTGGAAGAGAGCCTCTACTAGCATAGGAGGTGCAGCAAACTCCATCCGAACAATTTCATGTGGGACGGAGGGTTTGCTGCGGATCATCCGTGAGAGCATGAGAATCTGAGGCCTCTCTATCTGAGACCATGTGGAGGTAGCGAGCCCGTGACTAGTGTGTCAAACAACCCCCACTTCGTGCGGGGCTCTTGGAAGTGTGCCTGGTGACACTGTCTCTCTAGCATGGCCAGAGCTGCATACCCTCGTGTGAGTCTATTCCTGGCTGCCTGTGCCATAGTAAATCTTCCTGGCGGAGTCGTAAATGTAATCCCCAGGTACACATATGAGTCTACCACCTCTACCTGTCCTCCTGCTAGTGTGAAGATGGCCTGTCGTCGAACCGGCCCTGAGGTGTGGTGGAAAATCATGGCCTTGGTTTTCCCAAGGTTCACTGTAAGCCCCCTCTATGTGCAGAAGTCATCGAGTGCATAGAGATGGTGCTGTAGTCCCATCCACGACTCAAAGACCAAATAATATCATCTGCATATAGTATAATGTGGACGTGGTACCTGAGATGTCTACCCCGTCCCCACCACCGTGACCAATGAAGTCAGCCACCTCATCGATGTATAGCCCAAATAGTGTAGGAGAGAGTGGGCATCCTTGCTTCACACCTATGGTGCTAGCAATAACATCAGATAGCCCCCCTGGGCATCGTATGCGCCTATGGTGCTAGCAATAACATCAGATGGTGCTTCACACCTATGGTGCTAGCAATAACATCAGATAGCCCCCCTGGGCATCGTATGCGCCCGAGGACCTGCTCATATAAAGCATAGATGCCCCAAATCATCTCTGATGGGATCCCCAATGACTGTAGGCGCTGGAAGAGTCTCTCTCGTGGCACCGTGTCAAATGCTTTTCGGAAATCCACAAAGCAGCAGTATAATCTCTTCTCCCGCGCCCTAGCCTGGTCAATCAGACATCTCAGAGTGAATATATGGTCAATAGTGGAGAAAGCTCGTCGGAATCCAGCCTGCCCTGGTGCTCGCAGTCCCTCCTTCTCTGCATATGAGCTCAACTCTGCCTCGAGCACTGCGCCATAAAGTTTGGCCAATGTATGACCAATCATGATAGTCCTGTAGTTGCTGGGGTCTAGCATGTCTCCCACTTTCTGGAGAGGCACGATGGTGTGCATAGTCCACTCAGCTGGTAGGCCCTTCACTAGTGCCCTATTAAAGAGGTGAGCAACAAAGGGTCCCGTGTGTCAGCTGCATAAATAAGATGCTCACTCTGTATACCTGTGTGGTCAGCCGATCTCCCATGCTGTAACCGGCAGATAACTCTCTCTACCATCGAGGCAGTAAAGAAAGTAGAGGTGGTAGGGCGGGACTCCTATGGCTGTGGTATGGGCGGCTGCTGAGGGATATGGTAGAGGCTCTTTGCATATGTGTGCCATGTGTGTGGATCCTCAATCGGGGTAAGAGGGCAAGGCTCTCTCATCCCGTTATAAATAACGAGATGGTGTCACGCTCCCAGCTCAAGTAAGTGATGACCATATCTGGTGTTATCCGGCCCCATGTCCTCTGACACCCTGCAAGCTCCCGTGTCCTCCACCTCTAGTGTGTGCATCACCTCGGGGTGCTCGAAATCATAAATGTTGCACTGTCGGCTCTGTGTCCGTGCAGTGAAGTCCCCCATAAGGAGGACTTCCCCCAGGTTGGAGTAGTGTATGATCTCATCTGAAAGGGCTGCATATGGTGACTCTCCCAATGGCCCTGTGTCCTCCTCCTCCCCTCTACTCTCCTCCTCTGCTGTCATGGCATATCTCGATCCTCTAGGAGAGAAGTAGCATAGAGCAATGTATAACACCCTGTCTGCTGAGAGTCGCAGTCTAATCCACATGTATCTAGCCTCCTGGTCACGTGCTCCCACCTGGGCGCTCCTGTAGCTCTCGCTTGAAGAGTACCGCTATACCTCCAGATCCTCTCGATGTGCTCTGCCGTGTGGTCCCCCTGTATGTAAACTCCCACTGATAGCCCTCTACTTTGGGTAGCCCCCTCTCTAGGCTCAGGTGCGTCTCTGTAAGTAGTATGATGTCCCGTCCCTCCATGACCTCCTCCATCCTCCCAGGATGTGTCCAAAGTGCTCCATTGCAGTTCTAAACTGCTGTGTGTATCTGTGAATCCTCCATAGCCGATGTCCCATAGGCCGTCTGGCACTAATTGGTGGCCTTGCCATCGATGATGACACGGCCATCGCGATAGAATGCTCTCTTGCCCTCTTTCCAGGTCTGTAGGACTCTCGGCATGCATGTTTTCCTGTGTTCTATCTGCATCCTTGTAAGGTCATCATCCAAATAGATGGGATCTCCCTGTAATCCTCGTAGAATCACCCTCTTCCTCATGAAGGTGACCTTCTCCGTCTCTCCTGCAAACTGTAGGATGAGGGCTCGCTTGCGTGTTGAGTCTTTCCCGGCTCTCCATGCTTTGGTGAAGGGGAGAGGGTCCTCTTCCCTGTAGCCGAGCTTCATGCATAGTGTCACCAGCCTAGACATTTCCCAGTCTGAAAGGAGTCTGGTGGACTCCAGGATGTCTAAATATTTGGAAAGTACAAGCTTTGGGAATGGGGGATTATCCTAGAATACAAAGGACCACACTCCTAAAATTTAGGAGAGTTGCTATTTTTGGCCCGACTCCGATGGAAATTCTGTTCGCGTCATTACATCTGGAATTGAGCAGATACCAAGAGTTGGCAAAGTGCCTATGACAGAATGTCTACCAGTTGGGATATTTTTAGAGATAAAGTTTATGGAAGGACCCATCTCTTAGATTGGGACATGTGGCAAGAAAGTGGACCAAAGTGAGACAAGTTGCCTGACACTTGTGTTAGGAATCTAGCATGGTATCACACTAAGCTAGAACATGGAGAAGAGTGCAAGAGGAATGAAGCAAAACTAAGAGATATTTCCATTGATGTGACCCCTGAATAAATAGGGCCAAGTACAAGACATTGAGCAAAAGTGCTTATGGGATAAATGTAGAGGTGCCACATGGCACACACTCAAGACTCAAGACAAAAACTAAGACTAGAGAAATAGTACACCTAGTGTGCACTTATTTCCAACACCCTCCTTAAGTGGACACTAGGAGGAAGATAGAAAGACAAGACTAGAAGACAGACATAAAGACCGATAGACTGAGAGACAAGACAGAAGACATGACAGACAAAGATCCTGAGACACCCCTCCTCAAGTGATATCCTCATATGGGTCCACAAGGGTAGGGACAAGAGTGGATCATAGACAGACAGAGAGAGAGGCAATCAGCCAGTAGAGTGGTCCCACAGAGAGAGAGACTGTCAGATAGACATGAGAGAGTCTGACAAATAGAAGATAAATGGGGACATTGACAGAAAATGCCAAGAGAATGTGGGTAGCTAATCCACAAAAGAGAGGCATATAGACTGATAGACAGAGACATATGACTGTAAGATCACACAAGATAGACACATAGACAAAGAGACTGACTGATTGTAGATAGACAGAGAGATGGACCTTGATAGATAATCCCTCCTCAAGGGCAATCCTCCTGCTAGAGTGGGTAATGCAGGGGTGCCTCTTGGATAGGGACAAAGACAAGTCCATGTAGACATGACATTACCCCATGATCTACATCATTGGTGATCAATGGTGGTAGATAGCATGAAAGCATAGACAAATATGAGAGAGATGGGAAGGTCTTACCATATTTGGCAGTGTCTAATCCCGTACAAGATAGAGAAGTAAATGAGGGAGAAGGGAAGGTCTTACCACTTGCTGAGGATGTCAGTGTCTAATCCCTAAGAAGAGAGATCTTTGTAGTTTGATATTTTCGAGAGGAGATAATAATAAAAATTCAGAACTGAGATTTTTAATTTTCAAGAGATAGAAAGTAGACTGAAAATACTTCTTAGTTGGAGTGTGCCTTGAGCTGCTGCTGTAGAGGTTGCTGGAGTAGAAGATGGAGACATAGAAGCGGCTGGAGTCGAAGATGGAGACGTGGAAGTTGGAGTGGAGGCCGGAGGAGAAGATGATGGAGGCTTCGTAGCGGCAGATGAAACGGCAGCTTTAGGCGAGCTTGCTGGACGTCGTGGCTCCATGAACAAGCCGGTAAGCTCAAGTAGAGAGGCGGCAGCACCATGATGAACCCCCGCAGCAGCAAGAAGGAGAAGACGGGCAGTTGTTGGCGCAGATCTGGAGTTGCAAGCTGGAGCACAATCAACAGGCCGAGCAGAGGCAAATGGGGCAGGTTGGTATGGCGGGCAGAAAAAAACGCAGCTATGGCAGCAGACTGAGGATAGGGGCAGCACGGGCAACAGCTGGAGAGGTAGGCTGAGGGGAGAAGCGGGCAGATCCAGCAGAAAATGGCAGGGCAGATGCAGGAGAAGATGGCGCAGAGAATGGCGGGGCAGAGGTAGAGGTGCGGCCAACGAAGGTGATTCTATGGATAGCTTTTTGACAAAGATCAAGGATTTCAAAGAGCAGCTCATTTCTGCAGATGAAATCCTGTCTGACAGTTCACTTGTGCAGACTGTTTTGAATGGTCTACCAGATTCTTATCAGGGTTTTGCTTCCACTCTTCGCTTGATGATGAAAGGCAATCCCAATGCCTTATCATTTGAGGAGTTAGTTTCTGTTTTGCTGCAAGAAGACCAGTCAAGGCAAAATAGGAATATTATGCGTGTCGCAGATCAAGCTTTCGTTGCTAGTCAGAGAAGCGGGAAAGGTAAAGCTGGCTTTTCTTCTAGTAAGCAGAAATCTGCAAATGCTGCGCAACCAAAGAAGGAAGACAAAGATGAGAAGAAGGGTGACAAACAGAAGACATTTTGCAAGTACTCTAAGGGAAATGATCATGTCATCAAAGCGTGTCCTAAGCTGGCTGCGAAAGAGGCTAAGAAGAAAGAGGCTGGTATGGCTGTTGCAGATGCCTCTCCTTCTAACAATGAATCTGCTAATGTTGTGCTAGATACAGAATGGGCATTCAATGCGCAGTGCAGTTATGACCCATCTTTGCATGACACATGTATGTCTGCAGTAGATTCAGATGTATGGTACTTTGACAGTGGTGCCACTAAGCATATCACCTCGCAGCGCAGTTTATTCACTTTCCTTGAGTCTGCTCCCACAGGGAATACTGTCACTTGTGCCAATAACTCCTCTTATCCCGTTAAAGGAGTTGGACAGATTGTGTTGAATGTTGCAAATGGCAACACCTTTACACTTTTTGATGCATTGTATGTGCCAGGGATCAAAAAGAATCTGCTGTCAGTCTCCGCATTTGCCAAAACAGGTTTGGTTGTAAAATTTGTGGATGACAGATGTACTGTTCATGATCTCTCTTGTGGTGACATCATTGTAGCATCTGGTTCACTATGTCGAGGGCTGTATAAGCTCAATATGGATGGCAAATGTGTAGAGGATTCAGCATGTGCTATTATGGATACGCAGGCTATTTCAAATGCAAAACTGTGGCATGCACGTTTTGGTCATCTGAATTTTGCAAGTTTGCTGCGCCTGCAGAAATCTGAAATGGTGTCTTCTTTGCCTAAGCTTGAGGCACCTGTCAAGCATGTTTGTGAGGGCTGTATATTGGGTAAAATGCAGCGTGCTTCCTTTCCCAAAGATGGATCAGTGAGAGCTGAACGCAGATTGCAGCTTGTTCACAGTGATGTTTGTGGTCCCATGCAAACTCCATCATTTGGAAACTACCTTTACTTCGTGACTTTCATTGATGATTTTACCAGGCATGCATGGGTATATCCTTTGAAGGCAAAGTCCGAAGTGTTTTTGTGCTTCAAACAGTTTTTGGTTATGGCTGAAAATGTGTCAGAAAGTAAGATGGGCACCCTCCGTTCAGATCGAGGGGGGGAGTATATGTCTTCAGAATTTAATGCATTTCTGGCTGAGCGTGGGATAAAACACCAATGTACAGTGCCGTATACACCACAGCAAAATGGTGTGGCTGAGAGAAAAAACAGGTCTCTCATGGAAATGGCAAGATGTATGGTTAAGAGTCAAAGTCTACCACATGGTTTTTGGCTTGAGGCTGTCATGTGTGCCACTTATGTACTAAACAGGTGTCCCACCAAAGCATTACAGGTTGTCACTCCATATGAGGCTTGGCATAGCCGCAAGCCATCTGTTGGCCATTTACGTGTTTTTGGTTGCCTGGCATATGCATTAGTGCCTGTGCAACATCGCAGAAAATTGGATGACAAAGCTGTCAAATGTATTTTTGTTGGATATAGTGCTGAGAGCAAAGGCTATCGTTTGTATCATCCACAGTCAAAGCGCATTTTGGTTAGCCGTGATGTTGTATTTGTGGAAGATGCAGTTCAGCCCTTGGTTTCATGTACTAAGGAGACAGATATCAGCTCACGTGATGTCTATGATACATTGTTGCCTCTTTTCAGTGGTGCACAGTCAAGTGCAATACCTCATGAGGCAGTTTTTCAGCCTATGCAGGTTTTAAATGATGGCACAGATCAGCCTATATCTGATGCAGATGTGCATGATGCACTTGAGGATGAGAGACAAGAGATTGAGGGCTCTAGGAATATGCCTAGATGGCTGGTGCAGACTTTGCGTGACAGCAAGTTGGATGCCCCTTTGTCTAGTCGCACTCGTTCTGGCTCTCATGGTGCCTCTTATGCGTCAGATTGTTATGCATTGGCTGTTTCTAGTATGTGCGATGAAAGTGAGCCTGTTTCATTTGATGAGGCACAAAGTTCAGAAAATTGGATGGCTGCTATGCAAGCAGAATACGATGCTATTATGAAGAATAGTACATGGTCTTTATGTGACTTGCCCCCTGGCAAGAAGGCCATTGGCACTAAGTGGGTGTACAAATTGAAGCGTAAGCCTGATGGCACAGTGGATCGCCATAAGGCTAGGCTTGTTGCAAAAGGTTATGCTCAAGAGAAGGGCATTGATTTTGATGAGACTTTTGCTCCCACATGTCGTATGACCACTGTTCGTAGCATCTGTGCATTAGCAGCTCATAATGGTTGGAATGTACATCAGCTGGACATAAAGACTGCGTTCTTAAATGGAGATTTGCATGAGGAGGTGTATGTATCGCAGCCTCGTGGTTTTGTTCAAAGAGGGCAGGAAAACAAAGTGTGCAGGTTAAAAAAGGCTTTATATGGTTTAAAGCAAGCTCCACGAGCTTGGTATGAAAAAATACATGCATATTTGACTGCACATGGGTTTCAGAATAGTCCAACAGAAAGCACTTTGTATGTTAAACGTGTGGATGGTGTACATCTAATCATTGCTCTCTATGTCGATGACATGCTGCTCACAGGACCAAATGAGAGTCATATTGCTGATTTTAAGGCTGATTTAAATGCCTCTTTTGAGATGTCAGATTTGGGGCATTTGCATCATTATTTGGGGATACAATTTAAGCAGTGTGATGGAGGTATTGCTTTGTGTCAAACAAAGTATATTGAAACATTGTTGCGGAGATTTGGCCTTGAAGACTGCAAGCCTATTGCTACTCCAATGGAGACAGGTTTGAAGTTGAGTCTTCATGATGCTGGAGATCACTTTGATGTCACACTCTATCAGACAGCTGTTGGTTGCCTCATTTATGTATGCATTACGAGGCCAGACATTCAGTTTGCAGTCTCACAGGTGAGCAGATTTATGCATAGCCCAGGCATTAAGCATTGGCAGGCAGTGAAGCGTATCTTTCGCTATTTGAGTGGTACTCGGCATCTTGGGTTGTTTTATCCCAAGGGGGGATCATTGCCGCCAGATTTACATGCTTTTTCAGATTCTGACTGGGCTGGTTGTTATGACACACGCGTGTCCACGAGTGGTTTTTGCTTCATGCTTGGAAGCTCATGCATATCATGGTTGAGCAAGAAGCAGCCTACTGTGGCCACTTCTAGTTGTGAAGCTGAGTACAGGGCAGCTTTCACAGCTACGGTTGAGTGTGTGTGGCTCAGACGCCTTATGGCTGATTTGGGTGTTGGGCAGCCATCTGCCACCACCATCTTCACTGACAGTCAGAGCGCATTGGCAGTTGCGCGGAACCCAGTGTTCCATGCTCGTACGAAGCACATTGAGGTGCACTACCATTATGTCAGGGAGAGACTCTCTGCAGGAGAGATCAGTTTGGCTTATGTGCCAACACAGGATAACCTTGCAGACCTTTTCACAAAGGCTCTGCCTCGTGAGAAGTTCGAAGCTTTTCGCAAAGCTTTGGGCTTACTCCCTTTTGTGGATTCGTCCACATAGCTAGACACTTCCCTATACATGAGTGCTAGCTCTTGTTCACCGCATCACTCCAGGGGGGATTTGTTACCATATTATAGTAGTGATGTGTGTGAACACACTTAGGACCGCCGGGGCACTTTTTCCCTCACTAGGAGGTTTTTTCCCCCGTGCATTGTATATACGCCCATTATCTTCTAGGGCTTGTTATCTTTCATTTTTGGCACTCATAATACACTACTGTGTTGTGCTCAAGCTTACTCATCTTCTTGAAGTTGTGTGTGCATTCCTGCAACCCTAATTCCAACAATCTAGAGGGGGTGACTGCTAAAGCATGGCTCTGATACCATGTTAGGAATCTAGCATGGTATCACACTAAGCTAGAACATGGAGAAGAGTGCAAGAGGAATGAAGCAAAACTGAGAGATATTTCCACTGATGTGACCCCTGAATAAATAGGGCCAAGTACAAGACATTGAGCAAGAGTGCTTATGGGATAAATGTAGAGGTGCCACATGGCACACACTCAAGACTCAAGACAAAAACTGAGACTAGACAAATGTAGACTAGAGAAATAGTACACCTAGTGTGCACTTATTTCCAACAACTTGTTAGAAAATGGATCAAAGTGAGACAAGTGGCCTCACATGTCACTTCAGCTATTGTGTGGCTCTCCACTTGTCATTGTAGCCTTCTCTTGCCATTTTAGCTCATGGGAGGCCCAAATCTATAAATTGGAGCCCTCTCTCTTCATTAATAGAGGCTCTCTTGCTGCACGCTAGCCTCTACCACCGTTACAGGCTACCCTAATGATGGCTACTCTCTTTCTCTCTCTCTTGAAGGCTGCCCATGAAGAATACCGGCTGTTGGGGACTGTTTCGGAGGCTTCCATCGCGAAGAAATACTTAAGGCAAGAGTATTTAATCATTTATTATGATTTCTAGCCATTGTACTTGTTGTACCAGCCTTTGTACCTACTGTACCAGCCAATGTACTGGTTGTACCAGTCCTTGTACTTGTTGTACTTGCTGTACCACCCATTTGTTAGAAGTCATCTCCTGTCTAGTTTTATACACCAGGGCCTTTGTTGTGGGTGTGCCCGCCCTTATGAGGTGTTTTATCATTTTTTCCCACTCTCCGCATTTTTTCCCTATTTTTTCCATTTTTTCTGTGGCTTGGGAGAGGCAGCCCTGAGTTGGCAGGAGCACTGAGTGGCTGGCCGACTGACCCATCAGCAGACAGGTGACTGGCCGACTGACCCATCAGCAGACAGCAGACAGGTGACAGCAGTCGTGGACCTCTGTACTGCTGGCCGACTAGATGTATGCAGTCGTGGGCTTCATTTAGTGCTGGCCGACTGATGCTGCAGTCGTGGAGCTTTTTTCAGCAGGCCGACTACTCATCTGGGGACATATAAATAGGCCCCCAGCCCCCTTGCCACTAATGTATCATACCGGGATCTTCTTGTGTATATCAGAGCAGAGTTACACGCCTATTTCTCACTCTCTCTTGTGCTGTTTTTCTGCATGCGTTTTTTTTGCTCTTGTGTTCCCAGATCTGGTCATCATCTCCGCTACGTATTCTAACATGGTATCAGAGCCCTAGGCTCTAGATAGTTCTTGGGATTTGTGTGAGCAAGAGGGGGACCGTTGTGTGGCTGATTGGTGGACTGTTTTGGACTGTTCGGGAAGAGGAGAAGCAAGAAGACGGCGGGCTGATTTGCTGGACAGCCACTTGCAGGTTTTAGTTCTTCTTTGTTCCCACCCACCCACCCTTTTCAGAGTCCATCCCCGCCATGGCAGATCTGTTTGAGATGGCCGAGAGGCATGTGAAGATCCCGACACTCCCCACGTTCCCGGTGGACCGTCAGTTGGACGGGAGCAACTACGGCATATGGAAGGTTATGATGGAATCTGTTCTGGAGTCTTACGACCTCGCTGATTTCGTCGTTGTTGGTGTTCCACGGCCGGAAGTAGAGGAAGGGGAGTTACCGTCAACCCGAAAGGACCAGGAGGCTCAGACACAGATGTGGGATCGTGTCAACGCCAAGGTCCGTTCGTTTATTTTCCTCAACTGCACACCACAGGTAATCCATCATGTAAAGCATATGACGCTGGCCAGAGGTATATGGCAACATTTGGCCTCTGTTTACAACAGGGTATCGCCCATGAAGAGGATCTCCTTGAAAGTGCAGATGCGGGTTATGAACCCTGCAAAGTCATCGACGATGCGGGAGCATATTAACAAGCTGCAAGCTCTTCAGAAGGAAGTTCTTCAGGTTGGGAAGGAGATATCGTCAGAGGACATGGCCATAACGTTGCTGTCACATTTGCCCTCTTCGTACTCAGCATTTTACTCGTCTTTGATTACCAGTGGCAAGCTCAGCACCATCACATGGGAGGAGCTTGTGCCCATGGTCCTGGACCAGGAGGAACGATTCACGAACCCTCCGCAGGGTGGAGGTTCGGAGGCCTTAACTGGCCAACGGTCGAAAGGCTGTAATTCGGGCAAAGGGAAGGCTTCATCGGAGAAGTCTTCTGAGAAGAAGTCCGACGCTGACCGCGAGAAACTGAAGGCAGAGAGGACCTGTAATGATTGTGGCGAGAAAGGCCACTATTGGAGGCAGTGTCCCAAGCGGAAGACCGAGAAGGGTGAAGATTCCTCAGTAGCAATCATGAAGACTCCGGCTTTTGTGCACCTGGAGGTGATGGACACCGATGTTTCATTTTCTTCAGGCAGGGAGGAGATTGGAGGACTCTCCGCAACGGATACTCGGGAGTGGATTCTCGATAGTGGTGCTTCCAGGCACATGACTCCTTCCCGTTCCGATTTACAGGATCTCTGCAGGCTTTCTGGTCACATTCTTACTAGGGATACGTCCACTATCCCAGTTCATAGTGAGGGCAGGATGGAGATAGTTCCCGATGGCAGAGGGGGGAAGCATTCCTCCCAGGTGTTGTATGTTCCGGCACTTGGTTTTCATCTGTTGTCAGTGCATCAAGTTTGCAAGACTGGCGTACGGGTGGAGTTTGATGAGCATTTTGTTGCTCTCCGGGACAAAGCAACAGGCCAAGTGGTTTCGGAAGGTGGAGTGGAGAATGGAGTTTACAAGCTTTCAGCACTCTCTCTCCCAGGTCCTAAGGTTTGTGATGAGTGGCAGTCTGGTAATGGTCACTTAAGTGTGGATACGCTGCAGGTACAGGCTTTCCGGGACCAGATGGTGGATAGCTTACGAGTAGATGGCAGCAGTTGGCAGGAACTTTCCAGTACTGATGTTGGTGGTTCTTGTGTTCGTGAGTCAGAGGAAACTGAACAGGTCACTTATGCTCTGATGTCTCGTAGTGTTCGGGACAAAGAACCTCCAATAGATGAGGATGTTCTTTCCACGGGGACCTTTCGGAAAGCCAGGCAGGTGGCAGCTGATTACTTGCACTTGGAGGTGGTTTCTCCAGGCTTTGTGTTTCCGGATTCAGAGGGGGTGGTTGACAGGTTTCAGAAGGCCTTGTGTGGTCTTCAGGAGGTTTCCAGGACTTGTTTATGCACCGTAACAGGTGTTGATCCTTGTGAGCAGTGTGATGCCTTTTTGACTTAGAAGCAATATGGTTCATGGATCTGGTTGATGGACACCAGATTAGACGGGAGCTTCCTGATGAGGCAGTTGAGCTCATGGTTGCAGATGACTCTTTGGGAGGCAGGATTGCGTTTCCTGTGGTTTCTACGGCATGCGAAGGATCATGGACTCTTGTACACAGTTGGGGGATTGTTGGATGGAGTCCGACTCCACGGTTGGAGTGACTCAGTTTTGGGAGGAGATCCGGACACGAGGAGATCTACTTCAGGCCCAGGAGCAGTTTTCCAGAGCAGTAAGAGGCAGTCATCTTTTGCCTTGTCGCGGACAGAGGCAGAGTACCGAGCTGTTTGTGATGCTGCTTGTGAGGTGGTGAGGTTGCAGAGGTTGCATTGCAGGGTTGGGCTTCCACTGGAGGAACCCATGGTCATCCAGAGGCACTTTGTTCGTGAACAGATCGTTGCTGATGACATCTTGCTAGAGTTCTGTTCGACGGAGGACAGTACGGTGGACCTCTTCACGAAGTCGCTCTCTCAGGATTTGCTCAGGCGGCACCCCAGCTCCCAGTGGTTGGTTTCACAGCCAGGGCTAAGAGGGGGTGTTAGAAGTCATCTCCTGTCTAGTTTTATACACCAGGGCCTTTGTTGTGGGTGTGCCCGCCCTTATGAGGTGTTTTATCATTTTTCCCCACTCTCCGCATTTTTCCCCTATTTTTCCCATTTTTTCTGTGGCTTGGGAGGCAGCCCTGAGTTGGCAGGAGCACTGAGTGGCTGGCCAACTGACCCATCAACAGACAGGTGACTGGCCGACTGCCCAACAGCAGTCGTGGACCTCTGTGCTGCTGGCCGACTGGATGTATGCAGTCATGGGCTTCATTTAGTGCTGGCCGACTGATGCTGCAGTCGTGGAGCTTTCAGCAAGCCGACTACTCATCTGGGGGCATATAAATAGGCCCCCAGCGCCCTTGCCACTAGTGTATCATACCGGGATCTTCTTGTGTATATCAGGGCAAAGTTACACGCCTATTTCTCACTCTCTCTTGTGCTGTTTTTCTGCATGCGTTTTTTTGCTCGTGTTCCCAGATCTGGTCATCATCTCCGTTGCGTATTTTGACACCATTGTACCGGCTGTACCAGCTTCTGTACTTGTTGTACCAGCCACTGTACCTGCTGTACTAGTCACTGTACATGCTGTACCAGCATTTGTATTTGCTATACCTGCTGTACCAGCCGTTGTACCGGCTGTACCAACCACTGTACCTGCTGTACCTGCCGTTGCACCGGCTGTACCAGCCATTGTACCTGTTGTACCGGCTGAATGGAGAGTTGTACTTGCTGTACCAACTCTATTGCATGAAGACCCGTGGTTTTTGGGGAAGAATCAGTACCCACACAGAGGTATATGGATTATGTTGTTGGCTCAGCATTTCTACAGCCTATGTTCCGGCTTGGTTGCCTCGCGTTGGGCTGTGTTATAGCATTTGTATATGGATAATCCAGCATCTCCCGTGGGGAGAGTAAGGCCCTCAAAGCTTGTACATGATATTATTCTCCTGGGGTAATGAAATACTCCAGGGGGGGGGGGGAGGGGGGGGAGGCCCATTCCGGCCTCTATGTGGTGTCACACGTGCAAGCTCCATTTTCAGCATTTGTGGATGTTTTGTCCAGCTTTTATGTTTCATGCAAAGTGATGATGGATATATGTTAAGGCTGTGGCCATTTTTTTAATATGCATTGATGGTATCAACAAGTGTGTCAAAGGCCCTAGTCCCCCGGGCACCGCCGCGAGTTTCGAGTTACATTGGTATCAGAGCATAGGCTTTCTTGGAAGCGGAGGCTTCCTTCTATCAATAAGGAAGAGAAAAGATCTCAAGTGGGGACTACACTTACCATCATTGCTATTAAGCATGGCCAGCCACTTCAGAGCCTATGAAGCAAGAGCATGAGCAGTAGACAGCTTGTTGATCTAAGGATTTAAGAATTCACAAAATTTATCTTGGAAGTATGGAGTTGGCTTTATCTGCACACATTTAGCACTCTTTCCATATGGATATTGTGGATTATATTATCAAGCTTACAAGCAAGCTATATGGAGATATATCTCAAGATATCTTAAGGATATGGTGACGAGATATTTCTTTTGGCTTCATGACCAACCTAGCAAAGAAAAGCTAAGTATACTTTGAGTTTGCAAAGTTAGTGCTTTTACTATGAAGTGTTTTTTATGTTCACTAACTCTTGTATAGCCATGCAAGGAGAAAGGTGTTGTTGTTTACCTTGAGATGGTTTCAGGAAAACATTGTTTATGGCTCCCTTTAATGGGATGAATTCTTTTTATGGCTCCCTTTATTGGGATGGATTATATCTATGGAGATTTCTTTCTTGGACGAGATTTATATAGATATTGGGTTTCACAAGCAATTTCTATGGACGAATCTATCCAAGTTTATAGAGAAGAAATCTTTGGATATCTCATGGATATGATGCTTTTATGGATAAAGTCCACCTCTACTCCAAGGTGTGTGGTTAGCACGGAGTATGTGGTAAGAGTTATGGTATACAGGTCTATGGATTCCTGGACTTCTTGTCTAGGGATTTGGATCTATCCTCAAGTTTATGGATTATTCTTTTTAGCTCCCTTTATTTGGAATGCATTGGACTTATGAAACTCATGGTTCACATACCCTGTGTAGTGTTCTCTTGTCCTACGTGCTCTCCTGAAGATTGTTTCTACCATGTGAGGGTGGAACAATAGAGAGCAAATGGAAGGGAACATGGGCACTTCCGAGGGTAGTGTCGAGCACAACATGCCGTGTGTAGTATTCTCTTGTCCTACGTGCTCTCTTGAAGATTGTTTCTACCATATCTGGGTGGAACAATAGAGAGCAGATGGAAGGGAACATGGGCACTTGAGAGGGTAGAGTGAGTTGGTGGCCGAAATGCCTATAAACTATGTGCACAGCAGAAATGCTTATGGAACACCAGGCTATTTATGCCTGCGAGTGATTGTTTTATCTTGTTACTTAAGCCCACCTCTCATCCAAGGTGTGTGGTCAGAGTACCAACACGGAGTGCAAGTGGTAAAGTGGACATGATACCTGGTTGGCAAGGGACTTATGTGTACGTCAAGGGTCATGTGGATTGGCACATGTTTGTGTGCTTTGAGCTTGGATTATGATATCTAGACTTATGGGACTGATTTGTCTTGCCCATTTACTTGGGACATGATTATGATATCTGGACTTATTGGAATCACTATCTCCCCATACAGAGGCAAAGAGGTTCATTGTTCATCTCACCATGCATGTGGATTCATGTTGGGATTGTGAGAGGACAATTCAATGAACACTCCACCATACACTGATCAGAGTTGGGATTGTATGGGAGAACATGGGAACTGTTGGGATTGGGAGAAAGGATTGCCATAACTATGGAGAACCAGCTTTTCTGTCACCATGGTTTGTGCTCTTGAAGGGCACCAGTTTGTGTGCATAGCACGTTTCTGTGAGGCACGGCACTTATTTAAGTGTCTTAGCACCTGGTTGGTGATTTTCATTACTCGTCTCGCCCACTTGATGGGACATGATTATATCTTGAATATATGGCTTGAAGCTTAAAGTTGCGGATAACTTTTAAGAAGTTGGATAGGATGTCACCAGCCTGGACATTTCCCAGTATGAAAGGAGTCTGGTGGACTCCAGGATGTCTAAATATTTGGAAAGTACAAGCTTTGGGAATGGGGGATTATCCTAGAATAAAAAGGACCACACTCCTAAAATTTAGGAGAGTTGCTATTTTTGGCCCGACTCCGATGGAAATTCTGTTCGCGTCATTACATCTGGAATTGAGCAAATACCAAGAGTTGGCAAAGTGCCTATGATGACAGAATGTCTACCAGTTGGGATATTTTTAGAGATAAAGTTTATGGAAGGACCCATCTCTTAGATTGGGACATGTGGCAAGAAAGTGGACCAAAGTGAGACAAGTGGCCTGACACTTGTTAGAAAATGGATCAAAGTGAGACAAGTGGCCTCACACTTGTCACTTCAGCTATTGTGTGGCTCTCCGCTTGTCATTGTAGCCTTCTCTTGCCATTTTAGCTCATGGGAGGCCCAAATCTATAAATTGGAGCCCTCTCTCTTCATTAATAGAGACTCTCCTGCTGCACACTGGCCTCTACCACCGTTACAGGCTGCCCTAATGATGGCTACTCTCTTTCTCTCTCTCTTGAAGGCTGCCCATGAATACCGGCTGTTGGGGACTGTTTTGGAGGCTTCCATCGCAAAGAAATACTGAAGGCAAGGGTATTTAATCATTTATTATGATTTCTAGCCATTGTACTTGTTGTATCAGCCTTTGTACCTACTGTACCAGCCAATGTATTGGCTGTACCAATCCTTGTACTTGCTGTACCACCCATTGTACCGACTATACCAGCTCCTGTACTTGCTGTACCAGCCACTATACCTGCTATACTAGTCACTGTACATGTTGTACCAACATTTGTACTTGCTGTACCTGCTGTACCAGCCATCGTACCGGCTATACCAGCCACTGCACCTGTTGTACCAGCTGTTGTATCGGCTGTACCAGCCATTGTACCTACTATACCGGTTGAATGGAGAGTTGTACCTGCTGTACCAGCTCTATTGCATGAAGACCCGTGGGTTTGGGGAAGAATCAGTACCTACACAGATGTATATGCAGTATGTTGTTGGCTCGGCATTTCTACAGCCTATGTTCCGGCTTGGTTGCCTTGTGTTGGGCTGTGTTATAGCATTTGTATATGGATAATACGGCATCTCCCGTGGGGAGAGTAAGGCCCTCAAAGCTTGTACATGATATTATTCTCCTTGGGTAATAAAATACTCCGGGGGGGGGGGGGGGGGGGGTCGGCCCATTCCGGCCTCTATGTGGTCACTTGTGTCAAAGCTCCATTTTCAACATTTGTGGATGTTTTGTCCAGCTTCTCCTCAATGGTGGTGTGAATGATTTGGTGTTCTTCCCTTTGAGTCTCCTCCCTCACTTCTTTACGGATGTTCTTCTTCACCACTTCAACCCATCTTGATTGCTTGGCTTCGAGTTTTCCCTCCATGTCCTTTGTGATCTCCTTGGAGATCTCTTCTTTGATGGCCGTGAGAGTGTTGTCGTTGATCTCCCCTTCTTCCTTCTCGGTGTTCTTGATGGCTACCAGTTCCACTTTCAATGCACTCACCTCCTCCTTGAGTGCCGTGTTCTCTTGTTCAAGGTCCGTGGCCCGTGCTTCGAGGGCCATGAGGTGCCGATGTAATTTGTTCTCCACCTCATTGAGGCTGATTAGTGCCTTCATTGCCGTCTCGAGGGCCTCGAGCTTCTCTTGGAGACTCGGAGCCATTCCTCGAGATTACTCTGCAGCGCTTCCCACAGGCAGGGAGGAGAGAGAGAGAGAGAGAGAGAGAGAGAGAGAGAGTTATGTTGCTGCCTTGGGGGCCCGACGAAGGGTGGGTGGGATTAGAGAGGCGAAGGGACTAGCAGGCAGGGTGCACAACAGAGCAGCGCCGCCAGGCACAGCACAGCGTGGACAGGGCAGCGCGACCAGAGCAGCACGGGCGGGTGGATACGAATAGGGAGAGGCCACCAACGCGTAGCGTGAGCAGGCCAGCACAACGGGCAGGGTGCACAGTGCAAGCACAGCAGAGCAGCGTGCCAGGGCAGGCGCAGCACAGTAGGGGGTGCGCAGTATATTTATATTCTCGTCAACACCCGAGCTGCTCACTTAGGTTTAGGAAAAGTTGGGACTCTCATTGGTGGTGGACACAATGCCTACTAAGAACTCAAGAAGAAAATAATTAATATTTCTTTTAAAAAATAAAAGAACACTAGAATTAGTAAACTAATGAGTAAAGTAAAGCAAAAATTCCATGCATATAGGTGAGAGAAACAAGAACTTCTAGACGCACATTGCTACAGCTAAAAAGAATCAAGCTTCCTAGGTTGTCAATAAACCTTGATATATCCATGGCTCCATGCATAAAATATTAATCCCTCTGAAAATAAAATGCTGTTTTATGTTCCCAACCCTGTTTTTGCTTTATGGAGTTCTATTTTAAGACAAAAAGAAAAGATGGTCCGCTTGCAAAGAAATACTTTAGACTGTACCTGTGAACAGTGTTCTTGCTATGCAGGTACTGCAATCCCAGAAGAATCTGTCGGGTATAACGCCGGATAACAGGCTCAGAAAATCTATCAAACTCTTGAAGGAGTCTGTAGATAGAGCCACCGGACACAAGTTCCAAATATATATATAAACTTTCACCAACCTGCATGCACGCACATTCCTATAATGAGAGTGGATTCAGCCATTATAACAGCAACTAAAGTGAATACTAGTGATAAAAAGCAAAGTGAATACTACATAGCTCTCATAATCAATAACAACAGCTCAAAGAGAAAGTGTGCATCCAGCCTTTAGTTGCCCACTCCTCTTACCCAGCCATATGGCAAGCCTATGCTGGGATGTCTATTATACACCAATCTTGGATGAGCTTTTCAACGAATTGATTTGCTGAGGCCTCCCTCGAACATGCTGGGATACCCAATTGAAAGGCAGGAGACATAATTAACCCTCAAAACTACTGAAACATCATGGTTGTACATCTCATGGCCAATGTTTGGATCAGCAGTAAAGGCACACCTCAGTGATTAGGCAAGCCTACCTTGAACTCACCAAAACACTCCTCAATACTGGACATAGCAAATTATGGACTCTCTTGGAAAGGACTTTGGTGAATTGATGTGGGGAAGAAGTAGACAAGTGAGGGTACTCAGAATTGTTACATGTAGCTAGCTAAACACTGCTCATGTGTGTTTCACTTGTAAATTGTATAAAGCAAACGCATTTGATGAGACACGAGTGGGGGTAAAAGTGTGCACATGCAAACAATAAACAAACACACTTCTTTCAGATTAAAAAGAAGACCGGCACCCTTTATTTACCATTTCACTCCCTTTGTAATGTAGAATATTGGAATGCTTCAGCGTGCTCAACAATGCAATTTCCTGCACACATGAATCAAAAAGCATAAGATTATTTGTTGAACTGACAAGATATAGCAATGGAAAGTTCAGATTATTTTCCAAACTTCACAAAAAACAAAGCTGTGATCTTGACTCCATGAGAGTCTACTCACAAAGCTTCAAATCAACTCCATCATGCATAGCATGCACTACGTGCTATGATCCAAGAGTAGATGCAGGTTCATGCATAAAGATGTCACCTTAAGAGACAAATCTTCATATAAAAACAATCGAACTCAGTTTCTTTGGAGTGAACGGAAGACACAGCCATGATGCTCATGACATTTTCAAACTAAGTTCACATTTGATCCTCAAAAGGCCCTTTAAGCCTAGGACATGTCTTTAACCTTGGCAAATGACAAGCATGAAAACAATTCAATATTGATGCCCGTGACGTGCGGAAGCTCTAGGTAGTCTTCTTTCAGCCCCAAGTACTGCGCATAGGAACACTTGATGCAAGAACTGATAGAATGCACAGCGGAAGATGGACAGTGGAAACACAGAAGAGAGATGGAGAGGAAACACAGGTATAGACCTACTCTCAATATCACCAACTAAAAAATACAAGTCCCGAGCAAGAGGGGAAGAAGGCCTCATATGTGAGGGACTGCAACAAACAATGCAATGCAATGAAAAAGAGTGAGGGAGGGACTGGCTATATATATGCCCATGTAAGGGCAGCCGACCAACTCTCCACAAGTAAGATAAAAGGTCCAAGACTCCATAAAATGGGGAAAATGATGTGAGGGGTGACCAGTCCCTCTAGCTAGCATGGTTAGCCCTAAAGGCTAAAATAGGACACCACACAGGAAGCCAGCAGCAAGGGGATGATGATGTCTTGCTCCAAATAATGGTGCCAAACCCAAGTGTGAGAACACTCCCCGAAGTCGTATGTCGTGTTTCCAGCTTGGAGAAGGTATGAAAAATCTCAAAACCAACCAAGATCAAATCCTGTAGATAATCAATCCTGGGAGAAGCAGGCTGCTCCTCACTGGAATCCCCCGAGTCTATCTGCTCAAACTCTTGGCCCCTCATCAGCAGTCGGCCTACTATAGGGCAGCCGACAGGACACAAAAACACCTCCACGACTGAAAATCTACGGTCGGCTAGCAGCACAGTGGGTCGGCCAGCATCAAGGAAGTCCACGACTCATGCAGTGCAGTCGGCCACTTCCAGAATCTCCACAAATGTAGTCGGCCAGGTTCAAGGTCCTCCTGCCACTACTAGACTGCCTCCCATGCCGCCACAGAAAAATAGGGAAAAATGGGGGAAAAATACGGAGAGTGGGGAAAAATGAGAAAACACCTCATAAGGGCGGGCACACCCACAACAAAGGCCCTGGTGTATAAAAATAGACAGGAGATGACTTCTAACAGATTCAGCACTGTTTTCAGCACCTCCTTCTCTGCGTTTTCCTTCAGATCTGCAGCTCTTCATGCTGCATTTTCTGGACTAAACCTGGTCACTTTGCCTCTACGTTTTTCTCTCAAAACTGCAGCTTCCTTTGCTGCGTTTTCTGGACTGAACCTGCTGGTTGCTGCACCCTTCAGTTTGGCTTCATCAACATAGCCTTCTGGTACTGTTTGACCAGTGTTTTCTGTTCCATGTGGAGTTTGGGACATAGGCGGCCTGTTTTCTTCAGGACAGCAGCTTCCTTTGCTGCATTTTTCCTCTCCTGTGGGTTTGCTCCTTTGCAGAGGGGGTCTTTGGTGTTGCAGGCTTTGGTGGCACTCTTGGTACCTGTGGAGGACACTTCTTCTTCAGAGATTGTGCGTTTTCTTGAGGAGAGCCCAAGCTACTGTCTTTGTTGTTGCCTTTCCCTCTTGCACCCTCTTACAGCATATTCCCTGGCCCTGTGTGGCTGCCTTTTTTCTCTATATCAAATCCGCATTTTTTGCTTCCCTCTTCTAGTGACCTCAAGGTTGGAGGTACAGTCGACAAAAGCTTCTGCATTTTTTGCTACAGGAGGATTCTCGAGTGTTGTCCAGCCTCTTAGGGCTGCGTTTTGGTGGGAGGAAAGACCATATATCAGCGTTTTCTGATTTGGACAGTTTTATCTTATGAGGGTTGGTTCTTTTGATTGGATCCATGATGACAGCTTCAGATTTGGCTCCCGTACCACTCTCTTGTTATTTCCTTGATGAGGCACACAAGTTGGATGGTGGTAACTTTCAGTCATGGAAGTTGCAGGTTACTTCTATTCTCAAGGAGTATGGTTTGACGGAGTTTCTCTCGTACAAGAATCGGTGCTTGCCGGACCTTGCCTCTATGGAGGATGTGTGTCGGTGGAAGAAGACTAACGGACAGATCTATGGCTTTCTCCTCCTGAATTGCTAGGATTCGGTTCTTCGACACTTCATCTATGCTCCTGATGATGCTTCTACCTTCTATGTGTGGCAGTTGCTTTGTGACCTGTACGGTGATGCCAGTGATTGGCATATGCTTTCTACTTCTGGGTGCTGTGCAGCCAGTGATTTTGTGGATACTTCTTTTGGAGATGTTCCTGTAGCGAAGGATATTCCGGTTTGGCTCATTGCATCTGAGGAGTTTGTTTCTCCTGTTGCCCTGCCTTCAGTTTCTGTGCATACTTCTCCTTGCCAGGATGATATCTCTGGTAATGTTTTTGAGGAAGACAGTGGGCTATCTTTGCTCACAACTTCTGAGGGGGATTTTTCTCCTATTGCTTCGTCTCCGATTCTTTCTTCATCAACCAGTGACCGGGATGTGTTGCTGGTCCCTTTGCCTTCTATGGAGGAGCCTGCTTCTACGCTGTGTTATGCAGGCTACTACTACTTCAGTTACCACTACAGTGAATGTTCCTACTTCCCTTACTCTGTGTGAGGATTTTGGATTGTGGTCAGGTGTGTCCGTGAACCGTGCCTGGGGCACAGTGGTACTTCCACGGATTGAAGGATTGGGATTTGGATTTGGTTGGGCCTGTGGAGTCCCGACATCAATTTTCAGAGGGGGCAGTTGAGTTCTTACATCTGGCGATGCCGACCTTCAAGAAAGGTGCTATTATACAGCATTTGGCTACTCTTGGTACAAAGTTGGAGCAGATGGACTCTATTTCTTTTGAGGGTATTATCTTCTTGGAGCTACACGTTTCTAAGGATTCGTGTGACACTGTGTTTATATTTGGGTTTGGCACCGTTATTTGGAGCAGCACGATGCAACCTTCATGGTTGATTTCTTCTAGAAGAACAGTGTACCTGGCAGCTTGTTCTGTTACTTTTGTAGTTGAGTTGCTGTGGAGACTGCTTGTGGAGCTTTCCTGGTACCTGTTGTTGCTGCTTTCTTTTGTCTTTGACAGAGGATGACTTCTTCAGCTTCTCGGAGTTATGTTCAGCATCTGGTGCTGAAAGGGGGTGTTAGCACATTCATCCCCAGTTTCTACCCATTTCTGGTGTCCTTTTGGTCCCATTTGTATGGCCCTTGATTGTGGGTTGGCCACCCCTATTTAACATATTTTTCTGGGATTTTTCCCAGCCCTTTGGTATTTTACCTGTCGACCAACTCATATGCTCCAGTCGACTAGTATATTCAACTCCAGTCGGCCAGCCCTCCTCACCTATAAATAGGTGGGGCTAGCGTCTCTTTTCTCATTCAGTCTTGTACATATTTTGGTCCCTCACTTATGAGACTTGTAGTGTCTCTTGCTTGGGACTGTTTTGCTTCAGTATATTCAGCATAGTTTTCTCCATATCTCTCTCTCTCTCTTGCACTCTCTGTTCAGCGCATTCTAGTGCCACTCTGCTTCCGCTCTGTGCACTCTTTCAAAAACTACCTGTAGAAAAAAACGCAGCACACAAGGTGCTGCTGCCCTGAAACAGAGCAGCCGACAAGTGAAGAAGGGATCTCAGGGGTCAAAACCACTAACGGATGACCTCAAGCTACTGTGGAGAAGCGCCAGGAAGAGGCAGACCGACCAGCAGCAAGACTGAGAAGAAAAAATGCAGGAGGGACAGGAGGGAGCATCCAACACTGAATGTCACCGGCACTCTCATACCATGATAGAATGCACGGCGGAAGATGGAAAGTGGAAACACAAGAGAGAGAGTGAGAGAGAGAGATGGAGAGGAAACACAGGTATAGACCTGCTCTCAATATCACCAACCAAGAATACAAGTCCCGAGCAAGAGGGGAAGAAGGCCTCGTATGTGAGGGACTGCAGCAAACAATGCAATGCAATGAAAAAGAGTGAGGGAGGGACCGGCTATATATATGCCCATGTAGGGGCAGCTAACCAGCTCTCCACGACTAGGATAAAATGTCCAAGACTCCATAAAATGGGGAAAATATGGGAAAAAAGATGTGAGGGGTGACCAGCCCCTCTAGCTAACATGGTCAGCCCCAAAGGCTAAAATAGGACACCACACAGGAAGCTAGCAGCAAGGGGATGATGATGTCTAACAAAAACAATCAGCATAGACACACAGAGAGAGAGAGAGAGAGAGAGAGAGAAATGAAATGAAATGAAATGTTATATTAACGTCTTCAAAAGGCCAAAGTGACACAGAGAGAGAGAGAGAGAGAGAGAGAGAGAGAGAGAGAGAGAGGGCTGTATTTTTAGTAGATTCATAAAGTACATAAAAGTTACAATGTCTATGGCCTTTGGCCTTCCCAAAAAGAGTAACAAAAGCCTATTCTATGACCTACTCCGTAAAGGAGTGAGATAGCTAACAATGGCCTTTTATAGGCCCAAGCATGCCCAAGAAACTGGCTGGCCAGCAGTCGGCCAGCAGAAAATCCCATATATTCATATATGCTACCAACCTACTCCATACGCAATCCAGATCTGACCCACAGGCACCTTGTCCACTGGATGTCTTATGCGCACACCTGGACCCATGCTAGAGCCCTAATCTAGCTGTTTATCTGCTACCTATCAAGATTAGCCTTGGATTAGGCATGTCTATCTGCATGCACATGACATCCCCTCCTACTAAACTTGATGATGGGATTCCAACCTTTGACCCTGGATGACTGTCATCATTCCTGTCTCCATATATGGTCTCCCATACCTGTCATCCTTCCCTTACTGGCAACCTTTCCACTAAAAACCTTGCCTTAGGTCTTTGAATCCACCCACTCCAAATCTGATGTAGAGATCTGTGGATCTGTTCCACTATCTGTGGATCTGTTCCACTTTGTCCCCTTGCCTTCCTGCCCTATCCCTAAACACAACATGAATCCTTCTTCTTGAAACTCATCCTAGCACCCTTGGCTCCACCCCTTGGATAAACTTCATCCCTTGGTGTAAGCCCAGCAGGGCGTGCCGTGACGAACTCAACCACGTATCCAAGAGATAAAGATATAGAGAGAGGGGGAGAGAGAGAAGGGTTTAGATCTTTGCAAAGTACACTACACTAAGCAGGGAACAAGCCCCACCCCCTTTCAGGAATTTAGTCAAGAACAATCCACGGGCTTTTCCAAGCCAAGACCAATACAATCAATGAATACAATATCAAACAAATATGTCGATGAAGAAATCTGGATCGAAGTCGATGTCGAGGCACAAGATCTCTGATGTCGAGCACACCACAAGGATGACCCACAAGAGTCTCTCACCAGGGTAGTACCAGATCCAATATCCAAATCCAAATCCAAGTACAAATCCAAGTCCGAGTCCGAGTCCGAGTCCAAGTCCAAAAGTCCAAATCCAAGTCCAAGTCCAAAGATCTCCAGGCTTGTAGCAATACTCATAGTAGTTATCTGTAGTTGACAAGTGTTTGATGTCCAGCCAAAAGAATGGATACCCAATCCTGGAGTAGATATGACCTCTCGGCAAGTCAATTCCACAAATAGCGGTAATCCAAAAGAGTGCTGCTAGCAGCATTGGGCGGCAAGGAGTAGCACACGGCGGTGGTGGCAGCAGAGTTGGGCGGTGGCGGCACAGAAATAGCCGGTGAGGGGTGGTAAAAGAAACCCCTCGATCAAAAGCTTGATAACAATGATGATGATGATGATGACGAAGATGGTCTTCTCGCACTCTCCCACGAACTCGATGACAATGTTGATGAAGGTGAGGATAATCTAATGAATGAGGAGAAGGGAGAGGTTCATCCTTCTTTTATACTCAATGGGGGGGGGTCCTGCTTTTTGCAAAAAGCTACTATACTTTGCTTTTACCTTTTCACTATGCTTTCCTCTTTATTCTTTTAATAATAGAATGTTACTCAAATTTGGCCAAAGTTCTTGAATTATTACTTTTCTAGCTTCAGGGCCGTGCTTTTTGGCCCTAGAGCTGCTTTTAGCTTTTTGATCCGGCTCAATCTCCTCTTTCCAATGGTGCCCTTAGCTCGCGGTTAACTTAGTTTTACTTTTTGCTTTTTCTTGCTTTTTTGTCCAAAACTGGTGCCTTTTCCTGAGCCAACTTCATGATCCCTGTTCCCATGCTTTCATCAACTTGTCCATGTGTCTAGGCATGTGTTCCATCATGTGAAATAGAGCTAGGAGGGCCAAATAGTTACATTGCCTCCCTCTTATATCGCAGTTGTCCTCAGCTCTACAAGCTGCAAGTGTTCCAAGCACATCCATATGTTCCATGTATATTCATGTGTTCCAAGACATCAAGTACATCCATATGTTTCAAATATTACCCAGTACTAGCCCTATCGGGTGAGCTTGGTTCCCCATATTTGTGGTGTCATCTGCTCATCTAGCAACATCTCTATGCCTTATATTTGACCAATGTCTTTGTTCTTGATGGTACGTCTTCATGGCCTGTCACGTGTGTTAGATAAAATAAATGCATACTTACCTCCTACAAGAACTAGACAGAAGCTAGTCAACAAACAAGTATGCATCATTCACGTCTACTAGGTATTCCAGGTACTAGCCAAGTAGTCTGGAGCCCAGTGGACTATCACATGCCAGTAATCCAAGCATTGTCCACACATCAAAAACAACACACAAAGTCAAAGAAATTCAAACATACATTAGTATGCAGTGCACAAGTAATGATCCTCCTATTCATGGATTGTCCTGTCCGGTTTCATCGAAAATGATGCTGAGCTATCTGGCTCCCGATGGAAACTGTCAGACTATCGCTCAAGGCCATCTAGTCACTAGGACCGCCTAAGAGTTCATCAATAATCATCTAGGCCATCTGGTCGCATTGACCGCCCGACTATGAAATCCAATACAGTCATCTGGGCCATCTGGTCGCAATGACCGCTCGACTGCGAAGTCCAATATAGTCATCTAGGCCATCTGGTTGCAATGACCGCCCAACTGTGAAGTCCAAAACAGCCATCTAGTCGAATGACCGCCCGACTATGAAGTCCAAGATATCTGGCATCGGTGCCATCCAATGGGTCATCTGGCATCGTTGCCTCCCATATACAAATCTTGCTCCTTGGGCTATCGGGCATCATTGCCACCCAAACTAGAGCATGTCCAAGTAACCATTATATAAGCATAATAATGATCAATTCCAGTCCAATATACATACAGTGAAGAGGGCTAGAGGCACAATCCCTCCCTCTTGAATCTGTCTTGATCGCAAGACGTCCATATTTGTACTTCAAATACATATGGACTAACCACTTCCTCATAAGCTCATAGTATATTTGGATAGTTCTTTAAGTACTTCTCTGGCATCCATTTCGCATCCAATAGCTAATAATTCTCGTATTCCAAGAGGAACTTTCTGACCTCTATCTTTCCTCTTTTTCTCACACGATAAAACTCAATCTGTTCTGGCTCTTCCACCCCTGGTGGATCCTCAATACATGCTCCTCTGGTGGTGGATCCTTCAATACATGCTTCTCTGGGAGGGTAACCCTGTACATGGTTCCAATAAAATGTCATGGAAGGCATTATGTGTCCTCCAATGATCTGAAAGGTCCAATTGATAACATAAATGGTTGATCTTCTAGGTAACCTGAAAAGTCCATATACCATCATTCCATATCCTGTCTTTGGCTATCCAAGGATAAAATCCACAGCAATACTCTCCCATAAAACATTCAATGGGTGGAATATTCCTGCTAGCTTTTGTTGATCAAACTTTGATCTAACAAAGCATTCTCAAACGTATAGCTTAATGTCCTTTCTGCTAGGCCAATAGGAGTAGCTTCTCCCAAACTTGAGTTGTAGTCACTTGTGGTGTCACCATTTGGTCCCTTCACCAATCTTGACCAGTGTTATACACACCGAGCAGAACCAAGGTGTGAACGGGGATTTTTCCACAAAAGAAAGTTGAAGCATTAACTGGCATGGATTTGGCCTAAAAGATGGCCACACAGCATGAGTAGCATGGGATTTTATTCATCAAAGTGACTTACAATGTTTACAAGTTGGTGTGTTCACATATTATTATATGGGTCCGGCTCTTCCCCCCGCTTGTGACATTTGGCCTCAAAATCCTTTGTGTCACATAAGTGGGTTTGCATTGTAAAAAAACCCTTTTTAACGACATTAAAAGTCACCAAATCTTCATTCTACAATATGTTCCAAAACATCTTTGAAATCCTCCTTGGTAGCATAAGGATCTTTCATCAAAGTGAAATCCATATAGTAACCCATAGAAACCGCATAGCTCAGGGTTCTCCAAGATAATACATCTGCTACCTTGTTGTCTTTGACGTTCATAAGCCACAGCATGGCCTTCTTGGTTCAAGACTGCTCCAATGCAATCTCATCATGTTCAACCACAAAAAGGTCTAGAATAACCAACACCAATCCTTTGCTAGCATAAAGTCTTAATGCTTCAAAAGGGTTCTCTTTTAGCTTGGGTCCACAAAGATTCCACAGCTTTATTTGTCAAAACATGCAATGGGCTAAACACCATTGCAAACCATTCGTCGAACTTCTTGGCATGATGTCAATCTGATGATCTTCCGATCTCTCTGGCTTCTTTGCCTTCCTTTCCCTTACCTGTCTCCCGACGAGGAAGCTGCATCTGAGAGAGTAGGCCTAGGAGTAGCTTCCTTGTCTCCTCCATGGGAAATAGAACGGGTAGCTCTAGATCCTTGTGTAATGGTGACTCCTTTGGTATGAAGATAAGCTTTAGCAAATTCGACTCCTTTGGCTTCAGTGGCTCAATCCTTGATGAAATCTTCAAACATTTGAGCCCTTCCTTGGTCATGTTCCTTCTTGGTTCACCAAGCAAGGAATTCTTTATCTCTGAAAAATCGTATGATGAACTGCTAAAAGTCATGATACTCTTCTGATGACATGGCCGCGGTATCTTGAGCAATGAATATATGACCCTGGTTCCCATCTTGAAGTCTTGGATCGGCCTCACAGTTGTTCCCTTCATTAGGCCCTTGGTTTCTCTCTTCTCTCGACACAACTCTCTCACCCCAAGAAAAATTCTTCAAGATAAATCCTGGTCTGATACCAATGTAAGCCCAACGGGGCGTCCCGTGATAGACTCAACCACGTATCCAAGACATAAAGATATAGAGAGAGGAGGAGAGAGACAAGGGTTTAGTCATCTTTGCACAATACACCACACTAAGCAGGGAACAAGCCCCGTCCCCTTTCAGGAATTTATTCAAGAACAATCCACGGGCTTTTCCAAGCCAGTACCAATACAATCAATGAATACAATATCAAACAAATAGGTTGATGAAGAAATCTGGGTTGAAGTCGATGTCAAGGCACAAGATCTCTAATGCCGAGCACACCACAAGGATGACCCACAAGAGTCTCTCACCGGACCAATACCACATCCAATATCCAAATCCAAATCCAAGTACAGATCCAAGTCCAAAGCCAAATCCAAATCCAAGTCCAAGTCCAAGTCCAAATCCAAGCCCAAGTCCAAAGATCTCCAAGCTTGTAGGAATACTTAGTAGTTATCTGTAGTTGACAAGTGTTTGATGTCCAGCTAAAAGAATGGATACCCAATCCTGGAGTAGATACAACCTCTCGGCGAGTCAATTCCACAAATAACGGTAATCCCAAAGAGTGCTGCTGGCGATGTTGGGTGGCAAGGAGCAACACAAGGCGAGGGTGGCAACGGCAGCACATAGCGAGGGCAGAGCTAGGCAGCAGCGGCGAGGCTGAGCGGCGGCACAGAAATAGCTAGTGAGGGGTAGTAGAAGAAACCCCTCCATCAAAAGCTTCATAACAATAATAATGATGACGAAGATGGTCTTCTTGCATTCTCCCATGAACTCGATGATGATGTTGATGAAGGTGAGGATAATCTCCAAGCTTCAATGAATGAGGAGAAGGGAGAGGTTCATGCTTCTTTAATACCCAAGGGAGGGGGGTGGGGGATCCTGCTTTTTGCAAAAAGCTACCATGCTTTGCTTTCCTCTTTATTCTTTTAATAAAAGAATGTTACTCAACTTTTGCCAAAGTTCTTGAATTATTACTTTTCTAGCTTCAAGGTGTCACTAGCCTGGACATTTCCCAGTATGAAAGGGGTCTGGTGGACTCCAGGATGTCTGAATATTTGGAAAGTAAATGTAACACGCGGAAGCTCTGGGGGTCTTCTTTCAGCCCTAAACACCACTGAGAACATACTGATGCAAAAACGCAGATAGAAGGGAAGAGTAGAGAGAGAGAGAGAGAGAGAGAGAGAGAGAGAAATGCTGGAAATTCAGTGTATTATATGGTACAAAAAGGTACCCCTAATCTACAGCCATAGGCTGCCTTCTTGGAAAAGGTGAATGATTACAACGAGGAGCACCTATGCCTATTTATAGGCTTCTTGAACACTAGAAGAGCTGGCCGACTGGGCTCTTTTCTCCATAATTGCTCGTCGGCCACCATACACGCTGAAGCGCCTGAATTCTCTTCTTCTGGTACAGCCGCCTACCTTGTCATGCAGCCGACAGCACTTGTTTTGCAGCCGACAGCACCTTCTCCTCTTCATGTCCTTCTCCTAGTCCACTTCTGCACCTTGTGCTCCAAATCTGGTTCTTATACTCTTTTTCTGGCTGCCTCTTCTGGACCAACATCTGAGAATGTCCATGGCATTTTAAGCACATGACAAGTACAAGCTTTGGGAATGGGGGATTATCCTAGAATACAAAGGACCACACTCCTAAAATTTAGGAGATTTGCTATTTTTGGCCCAACTCCGATGGAAATTCTATTCGCGTCATTACATCTGGAATTGAGCAGATACCAAGAGTTGGCAAAGTGCCTATGACAGAATGTCTACTAGTTGGGATATTTTTAGAGGTAAAGATTATGGGAGAACCCATCTCTTAGATTGGGACATGTGGCAAGAAAGTGGATCAAAGTAAGACAAGTGGCCTCACACTTGTCAGAAAGTGGATCAAAGTGAGACAAGTGGCCTCACTCGTCACTCCAGCTATTGTGTGACTCTCCACTTGTCATTGTAGCCTTCTCTTGCCATTTTAGCTCATGGGAGCCCCAAATCTATAAATTGGAGCCCTCTCTCTTCATTAATGGAGGCTCTCTTGCTGCACACTAGCCTCTACCACCGTTACAAGCTGCCCTAATGATGGCTACTCTCTTTCTCTCTCTCTTAAAGGCTGCCCATGAAGAATACCGGCTGTTGGGGACTGTTTTGGAGGCTTCCATCGTGAAGAAATACTTAAGGCAAGGGTATTTAATCATTTTATTATGATTTCTAGCCATTGTACTTCTTGTACCAGCCCTTGTACTTTCTGTACCTGTTGTACTAGCCCTTGTACTAGCTGTACCAACCCTTGTACCTACTATACCAGCCACTGTATCGACTGTACTAGACATTGTACTTGCTGTACTAGCCACTATACTAGCTGTACCAACCATTGTACCTGCTGTAACAACTTTTGTACTTGCTGTACCAGCCATCGGCCGTACCAGCTACTATACTTGCTGTACCAAGCATTGTACTTGTTGTACCGGCTAAATGGAGAGTTGTACTTGCTCTACCAGCTCTATTGCATGAAGACCCGTGGTTTTTGGGGAAGAATCAATACCCACACGGAGGTATATGGATTATATTGTTGGCTCGGCATTTCTACAGCTTGTGTTCCGGCTTGGTAGCCTCGTGTTGGGCTGTGTTATGGCATTTGTATATGGATAATCCGGCATCTCCCATGGGGAGAGTAAAACCCTCAAAGCTTGTACATCATATTATTCTCCTTGGGTAATAAAATACTCCGAGGGGGGGGGGGGGGGTCGGCCCATTCCAGCCTCTATGCAGTGTCACATGTGCAAGCCCCATTTTCAGCATTTGTGGATGTTTTGTCCAGCTTTTATGTTTTATGCAAAGTGATGATGGATATGTGTTAAGGTTGTGGCTATGTTTAAATGTTTTAATATGCATTGATGGTATCAACAAGTGTGCCAAAGGCCCTAGTCCCCCAGGCACCCACTGCGAGTTACATTGGTATCAGAGCATAGGCTTTCTTGGAAGCGGAGGCTTCCTTCTATCAATAAGGAAGAGAAAAGATCTCAAGTGGGGGCCACACTTACCATCATTGCTATTAAGCATGGCCAGCCACTTCATAGCCTATGAAGCAAGAGCTTGGTCTAAGGATTTATGAATTCACAAAATTTATCTTGGAAGTATGGAGTTGGCTTTATGTGCACACGTTTAGCACTCTTTCCATATGGATATTGTGGATTATATTATCAAGCTTACAGGCAAGCTATATGGAGATATATCTCAGGATATCTTAAGGATATGGTGACGAGATATTTCTTTTGGCTTCATGACCAACCTGCCAAAGAAAAGCTAAGTATACTTTAAGTTTGCAAAGTTGGTGCTTTGGCTATTTACTATGAAATGCTTTTGATGTTCACTAACCCTTGTGTATCCATGCAAGGAGAAAGGTGTTATTGTTTGCCTTGAGATGGTTTCAAGGAAACACTGTTTATGGCTCCGGGGCTCCCTTTATTGGGATGGATTATATCTATGGAGATTTCTTTCTTGGACGAGATTTATATAGATATTGGGCTTCGCAAGCAATTTCTATGGACAAGTCTGTCCGAGTTTATAAGAAGAAATCTTTGGATATCTCATGGATATGATGCTTTTATGGATAAAGTCCACCTCTACTCCAAGGTGTGGTTAGCACGGAGTATCTGGTAAGAGTTATAGTATACAAGGATTATGGTATACATGTCTAGATTCTTGGACTTCTTTTCTAGGGATTTGGATCCATCCTCAAGTTTATGGATTAAGTTTATGACTCCCTTTTACTGAGATGGATTATTCTTTTTGATTCCCTTTATTTGGGATGCATTGGACGTATGAAACTCATTGTTCATATACCATGTGTAGTGTTCTCTTGTCCTACGTGCTCTCTTGAAGATTGTTTCTACCATATCTGGGTGGAACAATAGAGAGCAGATGGAAGGGAACATGGGCACTTGAGAGGGTAGTGTCGAGCACAACATACCGTGTGTAGTGTTCTCTTGTCCTATGTGCTCTCTTGAAGATTGTTTCTACCATATCTGGGTGGAACAATAGAGAGCAGATGGAAATGAACATGGGCACTTGAGAAGGTAGTGTGAGTTGGTGGCCGAAATGCCTACAAACTATTGGTGGCCGAAATGCCTATAAACTATGTGTAGCAGAAATGCTTATGGAACACCAGGCTATCTATGCCTACGAGTGGTTGTTTTATCTTGTTACTTGAGCCCACCTCTCATCCAAGGTGTGTGGTCAGAGTACCAACCTGGAGTACAAGTGATAAAGTGGACATGACACCTGGTTGGCACGGGACTTATGTCTATGCCAAGGGTCATGTGGACCGATGCCTTGTTGGCAGGAGACTTATTTTGTCTCGCCCATTTACTTGGGACATGGATTATGATATCTGGACTTATGAGACTGTTTTGTCTCGCCCATTTATTTGGGACATGGATTTATTTATTTTTATGCCATATTAGAATCACTATCTCCCCATCCAGAGGCCAAGAGGTTCATTGTTCATCTCACCATGCATGTGGATTCATGTTGGGATTGTGAGAAGGTAATTCAATGAACACTCCACCGTACACGTGAATTCGTGTTGCGATTGTGGCGTGAGTGTTTCATTGTTTTCACACCATGCTTGTTGATCAGAGTTGGGATTGTATGGGAGAACATGGGAACTATTGGAATTGGGAGAAAGGATTGCCAGAACTATGGAGAACCAGCTTTTCTGTCACCATGGTTTGTGCTCTTGAATGGCACCAGTTTGTATGAATAGCACATGTTTCTGTGCAAGGCACTAGTTTCTTGTGCATGGCACTTATTTAAGTGTCTTAGCACCTGGTTGGTGATTTTCATTGACATGTGATTATCTCATTGATATTGGTGATTGAGACACAATTGGCTCTTATGCCTGTGTCTAGCATATCTTCCACGGAATTCTCGCCCATTTATTTTGGGACATGATTATAATATTGCTATCATGGAGACTTATTTAGTCTCACCCATTTCTTTGGGACATGGATTCTTCAGTTATATTGGATTTTTGAGACTATCTCGTCTCGTGCCCACTCGATGGGACATGATTATATCTTGAATATATGGCTTGAAGCTTAAAGTTGCGGACAACTTTTAAGAAGCTGGGGAGGATGTCACTAGCCTGGACATTTAACACAGCCCCTCTGCTGCCCCCCGCCTGCCTTTCTTCAGCCCCCGCCAGCCCCTTTTCCTGCCCCCGCCTCCCCATTTGCTGCCCCCGCCTGCCCATCTGCAATCCCCGCCTGCCCCTCTACTACCCCCACCTTCCCCATTGCCCTTGCTACCCCAGCTCTTCCCACCCTTCAGCTCCCGCCTCTACCCCCTTACTCTGCACCCGCCTCTTTTTCAGCCGCAATTTTATCTGGATTCAAGTCAGCCGCCCACTTTTCTTGATTGGTTTTATGGCTTCTTCTGCCGCAGCCAATCTCTCGTCACCCCCACTGGCCGGGAGAATCATCAATTTTTCACAAGACGAGCTCACCTCTCTTCAGCACGACATTGACCTTGAGGTCCAGACCACCCTTGTTGCGAGAGTTTATGGTTCCCACCCCTCTCGTTCGCAAGCCCATGAATGGCTTCTAGCAGCTCTCCCTTCAGAGCTGATTGTGCACTTTTAGGATACTCGTTTGCTTGGTCGAGGCTTCTTCCAAGTGGACTTTCATTCTTCAGAAGCTAAGTCTCAGGCTTTGGCTGGCAGCCCCTTCCCTCTTGGTCCTAGGAAGATTTTCTTCTTTCAGTACCAGGTGGGCTTTGATCCAGTGGTGGAGGATCAGTGCCTTACCCCGGTCTCACACACGGTTCCCTGCTCTTCCTCGGTCCTATTGGAAGCTTTTAGCTTCCATAGGGGCATCCTTTGGCCAGGTTCTAGAGGTACCACTCCTTCCGAGCTCTCCCGCCTCAGCTTCCGCGGCCGTTACCGCCACTCTTGATGGTGTACCAAGGGCCCTTCTGCTTGTTCCTGATCCATTGATTACTGATGATCATGTTATGCTTCAGAGACCTGACGGATCTCATTTCCGCCAGAGGATGAAGATTGCAGGCAGACCTGACCAGTGTCGGATTTGTCGTCGGACAGGGTCACATTGCTAGAGATTGTCCCAGATCGAGGGGCCATGTTAGGAGGCGGCGTGGTCCTGCCCATCAGAGGCCTTCTGCAGATGCTGAGACTCCAGCTGCTCCTTTGCCACAGTAGACCACACAGTGTTGGGTTGTGGTTAGGGATGGCAGGCACCCTCGGACCCCCGTACCTGCCCCTTCACCCACACCCCTTGTGGAGCACCCTAACCCCTATGCAGCTCTTGCCTCACAGGATGTTGATCCTTCTTTGGAGGATGAGGCCTTGCAGGCACATGATCTCGATCCCTCACAGGAGAATGCTGCATTACAGTTACAGGATGATTGTACCCTTGAGGATGATGTTGTGCATTCGCATTGTCATGGTATCTCTCCAGTTCTGAGGACTAGCCCTGGCCTTTCCCCGGAGTGGGAGAGAGAGGTAAGGTTCACATCGTCAGATTTTCCCTCCCTTACCTATGTGAGACGTACTTCCGCCTCTAAAGGGGGTCCTTCGTCGACCACGAGATCTGGTCGTTCCTACTCTGAGTCCTTGTGAGGATTGTCTCTTGGAACATTCAGGGTCTTGGGGTTTTTTTTCCACGTCGGCGGAAACAAATTGTAAAAACCCAGCTTCATTGTGCAGTCACAAGTGGACCTATAGATGTATTGCTCTTGCAAGAGCATAAACTGGATGCTAGTCAGTGTGGGAGATCAGGCAAGCTTCTCTTGGGACACACCTTTTGGTCACCGGCTGTTGGTACCAAGGGTGGTGTTTGTATCTCTGTTTCAGCTTTGATCTTGCCTTGCATCATTGGACATGGTGTCATTTTGCCTGCGAGAGCACAGTGGATCCTTCTTATGCAGGGTACTACATGCATTGGTATTCTCAACCTCTATGCTCCTAACCATAGAGGTGAGAGGATTGCCTTTTGGAAATCTCTCACTACATTGATGCCTCTTGCCGACCATTGGATTATTGGTGGGGATTTTAACATGGTTGAGATGCCAACGGATAAAAGAGGTAGCCATGAGGGCTTGGTGCATCCTCTTGAAAGAGCGTCTTGGGAGAGGTTTATACTCTCCATTCATGGTAGAGATTGTTGGCATGAGGATGACATTTTGAGGAGTCCATTCACTCTTCTTTATTCATGGTCTAACAAGAGAAGAGATGCACGATGTATCTATGCACGGTTAGACAGATTTTATGTGGATGATTGGGTGATTGACAGAGGTGGACATACTTTTATTGCTACAGGCACCTCCAAATCGGATCATTGCCCTGTGGTTTTATGTATTAGAGATCTAAATTGCCATGGATCAACACCCCATGTACGCATCGCTGATCGTTTGTTTTCAGATGCAGAGCTATCGCGTCGTATGCTTGATATTTGGAGATCTCATGATTTCTTACAGGCCACACAAAGCCTGGCCTCTGCTCTCTATGATATTAGTGACTTCTATCACATGTGCCCTGTCTAAGAGGCAAGAGGCCTTGGACTTAGAAAGGGCTATTAGACGTAGATTGGCTGCCTTGCAGAAAGAGCACGAGAAACATCCTCATGCGCAATGGGTTGTAGATTCTTTATGTACTGTTAGGGCAGAACTTCATCACTCTCTTGAGCAACGCACGGAGTACCGTTTCCATGCCCAGGAATCCTTTTGGACACACATGGGTGGCAGATGTAACAAATATTTCTTTGCTTCTCACGGCCCATCTCATGCCAGAGATAGTGTCAGGCAGTTGCAGGATTCACATGGCACTCTTCACTCAGATCCTCTTATGGTTAGACAGATTGCCATGATTTATATCGCCAGCTTCTTAGTGTTGAGCCGCATTTTGATTTGAGACACAAGGCACAAAGGAAGGTTTGGAATGCATTGCCACATTTGATCACTGAGGAGATGTATGCCACTCTAGATGCCCCTTTTTCTATGTAGGAGTTCAGTCATGCTCTTCATGCCTTACCTCATGGTAAGTGTCCAGGGGAGGATGGCCTCTCCCCTGTTTTTTTCATTACTTTTTGGGATGAGATCGGGGCTGAGATCACATCGGCTTTGCAGGAGATGTGGGACACAGGTTCTATGCCTTCTTCTCTCACTAAGGGGCTTATTTATCTTATTCCTAAGAGCGGGGATAAGACATTGATTGGCCAGTGGAGACCTATCACCTTACTTAGTCGCCTATAAGATTCTTGCTTCCGGATGTACACCCAGGGTCAGGAGAGACAGGATGCCCAACACACATTATTTGTTCACAGAGGCTGATATTAGGGCACCATCTTCCCCTCTTATTACAGCCATTCTCAGAGCATGAAGAAGCATCAGATATTTTTTGCGACAAAGGCTTCCTAGGTCTTTGGACGAGGCTGACCGACAACCTATTATGTGGAACGAGTTCATTAGGGATGAGGCTGGTCGGCCACTTGGTGCATCTCGTTATATGAAGTGGATGGGAGAGATGTGCATACACAGTTCTTGCTTGGAAGACCTTTAAGAGCCTTCAAGAGGATCGGAGAGCTGTATCCATTCAGCATCTTAGGGGCTCTCGCATTCGTATTGATCAGATTGATGCAGCTATTCCGCATAAGTGGCTTTCTGGGACCTTTCACGGAGACTATCATCTGAGTTGGCTGGGAATTTTTTCGAGGATAGGCATACCTGTCTAGGTCATTGCTCTCCCGGGCCAGGAGGATAGAGATTGCCTCTTTTACTCTATCATGCCTGGTGGGAGATTGAGGAGATGTAGAATGGAGGAGATCATCCCAGATATTAGACTTGGTCCAGTGAGGATTGTTGGTCGCTCGGGGAAGCACTGGTTCATTAACCCTTCTCCTCAGATAGTGACTCATGGCTCTTGGTGTTTGTGGTTATATGGTGGTAATCCTATCAGATATCTTCAGTGGGATCCAGGTGAGTGGGAGTGGATTGATGCCTTCGATCCTTTGAAAAGCCTTCCTTTTTTCAGTATCACTGTCCGGAATGCCAGGCTTCTCCTCACTCGACAAATGCATAGGATCCCTACTCTCAGGCCTCATTGGGAGAGCTATGATATTTCTCCAGTGATACAGCGCAGATATTGGCATAGACTTTGGCACTCATACAGAAGGAGGCAGATCTCTCATTTCTTTTGGTTATTCCTACATGGTGGTCTCCCCACCAATCAATGGAGATCAATTTTCAGTGTAGCACCTTCCTGTCCTAGGTGTGCGGCAGATTCTGAGACCGTACAACATTGTTTATGGAGATGCACCACGGCACAACAGATTTGGGGTTCTGTAGCCCAACTTATGGGCAGATTGAATGGCCGAGCCATGCATGTGACTTGGGGGGCAGTTGCTTGGCTCTCCCAGTCCGGTCCGCAACTTTTTTACGAGGGCAGTGATACAGATTCTGCTATTTTCATTCGTAGAGGTATTGCCCAACATAGTTTATTGAAGGATGTTCCTCACTCTGATTATACACCCCCTAGACAGAGGATTGACACCAGTTGGGAGATTATTGCCAGTATTACAGCATGGCAGATCTGGAGAGCTAGATGCACGGAGGCTATTGAGAGTGTCCAGATTTTTGAGTCTTAGTGCATTAGTACTATATGGGGTGATATCATCCATACTCTTATGGCTACTTGGGCTCGCATTCAAGGGCCCTCTCGTTCTGCGCAGGCGAAGCATGTGATATATATGCGGGAATGGGACCATGGCATCTTCTTTTCCTTTAGTACCACAGGTCTTACATGGCATCATGATGCTCCTCAGTAGTTGAAATCACCTTACATATTGGGGTGATTCTATTCTTTTCCAGCTTATAGCTGTGATTGTTGTATGTTTTTCTCATACTTAATAGAAGCCTCTTTCTGGGGGGGGGAAAAAAAAAACAGGTTGCGAAGTGCAGACCGTCTAGATCGAGGGGGGAATACATGTCCATTGCTTTCAAAGCCTTTATGACAGAAAAGGACATAAAGCATCAATACACGATGCCATATTCTTCTCAGCAAAATGGTGTTGCTGAGAGAAAGAACAGGTCACTGATGGAAATGGCTAGATGCATGGTTAAAGGCAAAGGCTTACCTTACAAATTCTGGATGGAGGCAATCGTGTGCTACACATGTGTTAAATAGATGTCCTACCAAAGCATTAAAAACCATAACACCATATGAGGCCTAGCATGAAAGGAAACCTAAAGTTGATCACTTTAGAGTTTTTGGATGTATAGATTATGCACATGTACCTCAGCAATTTCGAGGTAAGCGTGATGACAAAGCAACTAAGTGCATATTTGTGGGTTACAACAATGGCAGTAAAGAGTCAAGACTACCATTTCTTTAATCCTTCCACACAAAGAATTTTGGACAATAGAGATATGTTTGCTGAAAATTCAGACCAGCCATTGGCTGAATTTTTTGGACAGCCACTTCAGGCCCACTTAACATGTTTGAAGGACTTCTCCCATTGGGAATTGATGGCACAACAGATCAGCCATCAACTTTGACTAATGGACAGCATTTGGGTGCTCAAAACCAACCCATAAATGATCTCATTACACCCTCAAAATGTAGAGGAAGCAGTGGAGCAAGAGCGGACAGCAACAGAAGAGGCTAGAGTTGTGCCTCGTTAGCTGCTCCGTACATTACAGGGGAGCAAGCTTTCAGCTCCACTTGGTAGCAGGACACAGGCTGGTTCACGTAATGCGAGAGAACATGCAAATGTTGCTTGCATGAGTACACTTTGTGATGCAGATGAGCCAGATTCATTTGAAGAGGCTCATGAGGATGAGCATTGGGTAAAAGCAATGCAAAATGACATGATTCTATCCATAAAAACAACACATGAGATTTGGTAGACTTGTCTACATGCAAAAAGCCCATTGGCACAAAGCGGGTATACAAGTTGAAAAGAAAGTCTAATGGTACCATTGACAAGTACAAGGCCAGGCTAGTGGCCAAAGGATATGCCCAAAAAAAGAGCATTAATTATGATGAGACTTTCGCACCTACTTCTCATTTGGCCACAGTTAGATGTGTTGTTGCATTGGCTGCCCATCATGGATGGAAAGTGCATTAGTTGGACATAACATCAACTTTTCTCAATGGGGATTTGCAAGAAGAAGTTTATGTAATTCAACCCATTGGTTTTGTGATGCATGGTAATGAAAACAAAGTATGCAAGCTTCGAAAAGCACTTTATGGTCTCAAGCAAGCTCCTCGAGCTTGGTATGAGAAGATACATACTTATTTGATCACGCAGGGTTTTCACAATAGTCCAACAGAGAGCACCCTCTATGTGAAAGAGGATCATGGCACTTTGATTATGCTCATTCTTTATGTGGATGACATGTTGCTAACTGGGAATGATATGGAGAAAATTTCAGCATTCAAATCTGAATTGCAAATGTCATTTGACATGACAGATTTGGGATTGTTGCATTGTCATTTGGGCATACAATTTGTGCAAACAAATGTTGGGATTTATGTACAACAAACAAAATACATTCAAAAGCTGTTGCACAAAATTGGGTTTCAAGATTGTAAGTCCATCTCTACTCCGACGGAGCCAAGGCTAAAATTGAGCATGTATGATGTTGGAGAACCTTTGATATGAGTGTTTACAGCCAAGCAGTGGGCTGCCTCATATACTTATGCAACACACACCCGGATATTCAGTTTGGGGTTTCCCAGTGTAGCAAATTTATGCGCAGCCCAGGTACAAAGCATTGGCAAGCAATGAAGCCGACCTTCCGCTATCTTCAGGGCTCCCTCGTTCTTGCTTTGGTATATACCAGGGGGGCAGCTTGCAATTACATGTGTACAGTGATTCAAACTGGATTGGTGACTACGATACACAACAATCCACTAGTGGGAATTGTTTCTTTTTGGGGCATTCATGCATATCATGGTTGAGCAAAAAGCAACCCACTGTTGTGACATCTAGTTGCAAAGATTTAGGCTTACTCTCATACAGAGAGTAATCTGATGCCGAACTTGTACAGGTTCACATTGCCACTACAGGGGGGGATTTATTGGCATATATGCTATGAGTAGTGCCACATGTGAACATAGGCTAACCAAGGGCACTTTTCTCCCTTTGGTTTTTTCCCCTTGGATATCTGGTGTGAAAGGACACCACCACTTTTATTGTATTTTGATATTATGGAGTTGACTCTCCAACTCCACTCATTCCAATGCAATCTATTGTGTAAGCATCAATCACTATCCTTTGTGTACTTGCTTGCTTCTGCAGCTGCTGATTCTATGTGTGTGTAAGTATCCTAATCTGTGTCTTGGGCCAACAACCAAGTGATTGCACCAACATGAAACCTACAACATTTGGATTAGACAACCAAAGTTCAAACCTTCAAACCTTCAAAGCATTCATAACAAAGATGTAAATCCTAAGAAGTCATATCTTTAAAAAAGGTTAATATTTGAACCTATCATGTTGTGCGTCATTCCATCCAAACATTCCCTCGTTGTTATGATAGTTTGCAAGTTGATCCTTCACCTTGCGCCTTTCTTCTGGAGTACCAACCAGCCTATACAAAGTGGCATTCCAACCACATATCACTTCACTATCTACTTGTTGTTGCCTCCCCTTCTGTTGAAACTCAAGATTAAGCACAAAAGCTGCTATATGTAGTGGAGAATAATATTGATTCCACCTACTCACTCCAAAATCCTCTACCTCTCGTAATCTGTCCAATCTGTATCACGCACGGATGTTCTCAATCTACAGGATTGAGGGCTTTTGATAAGGCTTAATAAGCCTTATATTAAGGCTTTGATTAAGCTTAGGTCTAAGGCTTAAACCTATCACATGCAGAAGCTCTGGGAGCCTTCTTTCAGCCATCAACACCATCTTGTAACAACCTAATGCAAAATGCAAGCAAGAGAGGTGGAGAGAAGAGAGAGAGAGAGAGAGAGAGAGAGAGAGAGCTGAGTTTCACTATATTCATATAGTACAAAAAGGTGTACAAGTCTTGGCCAGCCTTTGGCTGCCATCAAAAGGTGGTAAACACCTAATCTAAAGCCCAAGTCTAGTGACTCAGCCCATGGAGGACTGAATGAACTAACCAATGAGTAAGAAATGCCTTATGTAGGGCTTGGGAGTCCCTATGGACAGGCGAACCTGTTGTCAGCCAGTAGGTCCTAGACAAATAATTGTCCAATTTGCTGCAACCAACAGAAGAGTCCTTTCATGCGCTGGCCGACAGCTACCTGGTTCTCTCCACAAGCCTCCCGTGCCCATACAAGCAACACAAGCTCCTGAGTATAGTCCAAAACTAGTTCTTTATCTGTTGCCCTTCAAGGATCAGCTCTGGGATCAGCATGTACATGTGCATGCACATAACATCCCCATGTGCTAAACTTGATGAAGGGATTCCAACTTCTGTTCTTGGATGACTATCATCATCCCTTTGTCTCTTCGTGGATTCCCAAACCTCTCATCCTTCCCTTCCTAGCAACCTTTTCACTGAAAACCCTACTCGGTCTCCAAATCCACTCCAAATCTCATGAAGATCTATGCATTTGTTCCATCCTGTCCCCTAGCCCTTCATGCCCTGCCCCTAAACACTTTCTATGGTCTTATGTTCTTGAGTACTGAGTCTGGCACTCTCACTCCACCCCTTGGAGGATCATCCTCCCTTGGAACCCTTGCCTGAAAGTCTTTCCTGGTATGCCCCAAGTGACACCCGACTCACAGGAGTGCCATTCCGCTTGGGTCTTGTGGAACACCACCAACCAACCTCCTGGGAACTTCTTCCATGTCTTGTGTTACTCTCCTTGGATTGTGCACCTTCATCTGGGACTAAATCAGTGTTTCGCCTTGCTGAGCCTAATGCTCTGATAACGAAGTCACATGCAGCAGCCCTAACACCATCCTGGAACAACCTAATGCAAAACGCAAGCAAGAGAGCTGGAGAGAAGAGAGAGAGCTCAATTCCAATTATTCATATAGTACAAAAACGTGTACAAGTCTTGGCCAGCCTTTTGGCTGCCATCAAAAGGTGGTAAACACCTAATCTAAGCTTGAGGACTAAATGAACTAACCAATGAGCAAGCAATGCCTTATATAGTCCTTGGGAGTCCCTATGGACTAGCCGACCTGTCGGCCAGGTCCTAGACAAAATAATTGTCCCATTTGCTGCAGCCGAGTGCTTTTGCGGACAGCCACCTAGTTCTCTCCACAAGCCTCCCCTGCCCATAGAAGCAGCACAAGCTCCTGAGTCTAGTCCAAAACTGGTTCTTTATCTATTGCCCTTCAAGGATCAGCCCTCGGATTAGCATGTACATGTGCATGCACATGACAAAGCCTTAAGGCCACACGTCGCGTGGCAGCAACAAGTCATGGCAACCCATCAGCACGAGCAGTGGCCAAGAAGAATTGGACATTAATGATAGTACTCTGACACACAGAAGCTTCCTACATACGCAAAGGTTGGGTGCATAGAAGCTTAGTCGACCAGCAGGTTTACAAGCGAACAATAAGCACCGCATGTGGGAGACGGGCAGCGGTGACGATGGCGGGCAATTGTGGCAAGCAGCAGCAGCGTTTGCGGGCAGTAGTCTAACACGCAAGAGTGGATTCAGAAATATGTGCCAACAAGGGTGGTTTTCCAGCGACGAGTCATCAGGAAGTGAAAGGTCCATCATAGGAGCATGTCACCGAGGTCTAGTAGTGTGTCACCGAGAAGTGAAGTGTCAACCACAACAGCACATGAGTGAACTCCAAGTATTAGCCGAGAATGTTGGAAGCGAGCTGCAATGGATGGCAGAACCCGAATGATACCACAGTAGGATTCATTAGGGTTAGGGTTAGCATAGCTATGGAGGCTCAAAGATGGGAGCCATGGTTACTGTGTTGGAGCAGTCAGTGAGATAGAGAGAAGAGAAACACAAGGATAGAGAGAGAAAGAGTACCCAATAAATTGATGTGACAGATGATTGTATTAGTTGATTTTTCAATGAAGTACATGTACCTTTTATGAGTACAAAAATTCTCTTCTTGGCCTCATTGCTTATGTCATCACACATCCAAATATTATTGTGACCGGTGGTTCAGATACACGTACACACAAGTGGATACAACACTAGACAAGACAAACATGGGTACACACATATGGTGGGACACATACAAACACAAGGTGGACACGCACGTACGAGACTCCGAAATACCCAACAGACTCTTTGAGTGATCAGTCTTGACTCTTGACTCTTGAGTCTTATCTCTTTTCATGATTATGGCAACTATGCAATGATTTATATTTTTGGAATTTCTAAGTCTCATTGTCTCATGAAACTTGCAACTTACAATGGTCTTTTAAAGTTTGAACATTGCACATGTTGCCTCTCTATTTAGACTCCCCAAAATATTTACCCCCCCCCCTTTCAGCGGGCCCTTGCTGACATGGCATTTCCCCCATTTCCACCCCATTGAAAATGTTGTTTCCATTTCCATTTCCCACTTCTGTTTCCCCATTTCTCGTACCTATGCTACATGATCAATTCTCTATCCAATGTTTTGTGGAAGTTGAGAACTTTTAAACTATGCAGGACTTCATGGTCTTGGATCTCTCGCTTATACAAGAAGTTATGGATTATATGACTCCTCTTACAGTTGAGAACAACTGCTTCGAAGAGAGGAGTGATGTCGTCGTTTTTTAGATTTACAGGATTTTTCAATATTTTATGGAATTATGAGGATTTATGGGCTTTTAAACAAGCTTTGCAAAAGGGAGGTTATCTAGATATGGGTTCTAGGCACCGAGGACATCCTTCTGGGCACACACGAACAAGATTCCGGCTTTAGATTACACGGGTTTATTATTTTGATGGTTGGGATGACCATTCACATCATTAAGTGTGGGCATCCCTTTTTACTATTTTGATGGTTATAAGTCTTCTACTTTGTAATAAAAGGGGGAAAAGCAAGTTATTAATTATTATTTTTAAAGCAAAGGCCTACTTTTCCTCCGAAAAGCAAACCCTTTAGTATTTATAGATTACAAGTGTTGCTCTAGGGCATAGATCTTCATCATCAACTTCAATCTCGCCATCTCCATCACCAACCACCTCACCGAGCATGCTTTTGTGGAGATTGGTGCAAATTTGTGCTGTTTTAGCCCGTTCTAGGCTGGTTCAGCCTACTTTGCTTTCAGGCCACTTATACTTCTAACAGCATTTCTGCATCTGCCTGTACCTACTATACCGCTATTCGTACAGTCCATACCATTCTGTACATCTCTGTGCGAAATCCGTGCAGCCCTGGACTGTTGTTGTACACCCTGTTTCTGCCGGTACCAGCTAATTTGCTGATTTTACCTTTGGATTGCTCATATTAAGATGTGAGATGCACCTGCAAGATTTTCAATCGTATTCTTACTCAGGAATTTGGGATATTCATGGAGTATTTTGATTTATCGATTCAGCTGTGTTGTGTGTTATGTTGAAGGCCTCTGAGAGAAGAATCAGTACTCACACAGGTATTGGATCTACATTAGATTTGGAGTTTTGGGCGAGGCCCGAATGTTGTTGGAACATTGTTTCTGTATTCTCGATAATCTGGCATGTCCCATGTGTGGGAGTTGAAGAGGCACTTGTAACACATAAATACTCCTTGGTAATATGACATAAATTCCAAAGGCCGCACGGAGGGGCCGCAGGGGGGGGGGGGGGGGGGGGGGGGGGGCAGTCCATCCTGGTGCCAGTGTGCTGTACAGTATTTGATATTTAAGTGTCTGTGGTTTTAAGTGGATTTTAAGTGTTTAATCGCATTAATAGTCATGTGTGAGCCCTACATCTCCCTTGGGCATTTATTCTCTAATTGGCAACCTTACCCACTAAGTTAAGCCCTCTAGACTCCCTATTTATGCACTCCTCCCCGAGGGACTCCGTCAATACAGACATGTAACACCTCTCTCATCTTCGGCAAGCATGGTGGGGAATCCGCTGTAACCTACCTGAGCAAGTTGTTTGGCACATTCCTTCGACCTTGGATCATCTGGAACAATTTCAACTTCCTTAATTGCACACATCTGTCCAGTTTCACTGAAAAATAAAATATGGTTAGAAAGAGCATCTCGTAGCACCTTGAAAAAACTTCACCACAACTGAGTAAACCAATGGAGCTCCTACCTGTGATGTCCCCTGTAAACTTTTCCAAACGATCCACTTCCCACCAATTCACCCTTTAACCATTTTCCAGCAGATAGAACTGCATCAGTTCCACCTGGACTCCACAACCATCTTGCTGGTGCCAGTGGTGAATCGACTCTGCTAGAATCCTCCAACCCGTTTGCCGAAGGAACACCTGAGTGAGGAGACATGAGGACTGGATTCTGAGGTGGAGGCAAAGGCAGCGGATGTGCATTTTGCCAATTATCATGCCATGCAGGCGAATAGTCATGGACCATTCCACTCACCAACGAATGTTGTGGGGATATTGCTCTGCTCATCATCTGTGGGCTTGAAAGAGGATGCCTCTTCGGGCTGTGCAAGGGGCTCTTCCGGGGGCTTTGGTAAGGAGATCGATCTTGACACATCATCCTTTCCTGCAGCCACACAGGATCACCTGCTGTTGAAATGTTGCTGCATAGGTTTTTCTCAGAAGCAGGACTAGCTCTGCCAACATCTTGCTCAAGGCCTCTACTTCGAAGTGGAATGGGCCTTGCCGCATCTAATGCCCGTGGACCAAGCTCTTTAAATCCTTCTCTTTTCCCAGTTCTGACAGGAATTTTCCGTGACGGAGGAATGGGAAGGGGGCTTCCGGGCCTCACTGCTTCAGTTCTCCCTTGAACAAGGCAGTGAATAGAAACTGTCATCACGTTGCTGAATGCACACATGTGAATGCTTTAATTAAAGAGATCAATTCTAAAGCTCTTCAAGATGTCCACACATCCCACAAATGGACACATACACACAGGCACACACAAAAGCACAAAATCACACTTTCTAGATAGAAAAAACTGGCATAGATCAATCTTCCACAACTTGGACAAAGACTTCAAAGAGATCCAAATGTCAACTAGCATACATGCTATAAGCTGCATGCTATAATTTTTCCTTGTGTTAACCTGTGTTATTTCCCAAAAAAGGAAAGGTTGTACGATGATTTGCTTACTCTAAGTCATTAGCTTTAGGTTGTCTTGACGTGTTCACTTTTTTCCTTGCTTGTTCTGTATTAGCTCCCGAACCTGACCCAGCCCAAACTGCCCCTACATCTTCCACCTCTGTACTTTTCGGTGCTGAGCTAGTACTTGAACCTGTGCTATACTCAGGTGACGCTCCAGCTCTGTCACCATTTTCTCCAAATACATGTGATTGTGAAGGCTGCAGACAGTGGGGAGGGCCATGTGCATACAGAAACCAGCTGTTCGATGCATTCTCAGGGCTGCTTTCATACCAGGAGTGAGGAAGGGGCACAAATTTGTCAATGTCACTGGGAGAAACGGGCTCTGACAAAGATGGTGGCAGGGGCTTAAGGTGTACGTTATTATCAGAGGCTCCACTGAAGCTAGACGGGGATTTTCTGGGTACATCTACAAACTTGTCAAGCTCTTTCAAGTGCCAGCGAAGGTTCCGGGAACGTTCCAGGCGTGGAGTCTGCGGGCTTGATATGTCATCATGCTTGACATGGTTCAACTGTTCCTGTAAAGCTTCCTTAACATCTTCCTTGCTTCCCTTTATCTTCCCATCTTTCAAGGGTAGCTTGGGTAACCAGGATAACATCGGGAGTCAAATATACATGCATGCATCCAATTGTGAGGGCATGCATAGGTGGGACCCCAAAAACACAGCACGTAACCAAAAATATGTGCTCCTTTAGAGCAAAAAATAACTCCTCTCTACACTTCCTGTGTATATATTCCACCTTATCACAGAATGGCCTAACAAATGCAGCCCTTTGTGCTCTGTCTGTCTCTTTTGCCGTATCGTGTAAAAGTGTTGGGTTTTGAAGTGTGACTGTTTTCTGGATCTGAGGAGTTAAATAGAGCGTGAAGTTCTTTGTGAAACAATGTCCTTGGTGAAACAGTTCTTCATTGATCAAAAAATTTGATGGATGGCAGATCAGGTTTGAGTCCTGCATCCAGATCAGAAAAGCCCAAAAAAAAAAAGGCAAGATGAGCATAGAGATGCATAGAAATTTTTTCTTCATTTGTGGATTTATTTTTTTCAACTAGCCTTAGGACCACGATCCCTCCCATAGTTATCGTTTCTTCACCACCTGTAGGCGCTTTTTTAGCCCCCAAAAAAAGGCAAGATGAGCATAGAGACGCATAGAAATTCTGTTTTTCTTCTTTTTCTTTTCCAACTAGCCTAAGGACCAAGACCCTCCCGTAGTTATCATTTCATCACCGCCCGTAGGTAGGGGGCTTTTTTATCTGCCCATAGATGATGCTGTTGAAGAAGCACCTTGCGGGGTTTTGAACCAAGGACCGTAGTTATCATTTCATCACCGCCCGTAGGTAGGGGGGCTTTTTTATCTGCCCATAGATGATGCTGTTGAGGAAGCACCTTGCAGGGTTTTGAACCAAGGACCTCCTCTACCAGAACAAGCACCTTTATCACTTGAGCTATCACCTCATTTGTGAATCTTACTGAAGGCAATGTCTTCAAAATTCCTTTTTGGGTTTTTCCCTTACAAGCCAAAGGCTGACTTTTATTGAATTACAAGGCAAAACCTTGCTAGGGACTTTTACGTGAATAAATTTTATTGGTAAACATGTTTTAAGCAAACTTCAGCTGCAAACGATTGTGGATTACTACAACTGTCACACAAGTCCGTGTGCGCACGCACGCACGCACACATATATCAATAATCACACACACACACATATCAATAATCAAATTATCAGAAAACAAAAATTTGTCAAATCAGCAGTAAATAAAGCTGCAAATGGTTGTGGATTTCTCTCTCTCTCCTCCAGTGGAGTCACCCTGGACAGAGCCATTGCCATCTGTAGAGCGAGATGCCCACGACCACGAGGATCGCGTCCACGACTCCCTCACCATCGACAGATTCGAGCCATCATTGCCCGCCACCGGAGGAGTTTACTGGCGACGATTCAGCGGTTCAGCTTTCAGCTCTTAGCTCTCTTAGGATGTTACTATTTTCATTCTTTCTTTCAGATTTGTTATGATGAGACATCATCAGTTGTACCTTGTTTTGGTCTCATGGGCCATTTCGGCCTTTAGGAGACGTTAATATATCTTTTTTTCTTTCTTTCTTTCTTTCTCTCTCTCTCTCTCTCTCTCTCACACACACACACACAGACCAACTACCAATTTTGAGGCAAGCCCAACAACAGAACACAAACAATCCACAATGGGCAAAGCTCGGGATCCCTCCCTCCCCCCACACCCCCCCCCCAAAAAAATAATAATAATAAATAATAATCAAAAACATAAACAGAAACTGCTGGATTTTTCCCTGTTTGTACTCTCTCTCTCTCTCTCTCTCTCTCTCTCTCTCTCTCTCTCTCTCTCACACACACACACAGACCAATTACCAATTTTGAGGCAAGCCCAATAACAGAACACAAACAATCCACAATGGGCAAAGCTCGGGATCCCCCAATAAATAAACAAATAAGTATTCAAGTTTGTAGTACCCAGAGAAAAGAGTGATTGCGGGCGGCCTCCTCCTCCTCCTCTTTTTCTGATTCTTCTTTGTCTTCTGTTTCTGCTTCAATTGGAAGCCCAGAATTCATTCCTTTGTTTTCTCGCCGGCAAAATAGCCCACTAAAAATCAGAAATCTGCTCTCTTTCTATTTAACCTCTACTTGGTGAGGGAGATTTTGTCATTATTATTATTGAGTACGACCAAATTGGCCCAGCTCTAGTGACTTCAACGTTAGGCCGCTAACAAATGTTACATACTCGAGCCTTTGGACCCTACAAATAATTCCTTGGACTATTGGAAAATCCGTGGTAATTTTGAAAATTTCTCTAAATTTCACACACAAACATATATATTTTAAAGCTCAGCCTAGTTTATGGCCTCTAAATCAAAGGTTAGGATTAGCTTTCAAATTTCAGCCCTACCCCCACGGTGACTCCCACAGTCGAGCATGTAGGGTGAAAGGGCTGGTAAGCTTGCGAGCAGTACCGAATCATTTTCGCGTGCACACTTTCTCCAAAAAATAATAATAATAATAAATTAAGCCCACTTGCGAGGGAAAAAGAGAGAAGTTTTGGAACTAATTTGCTCTTCTTTCTGATTAGATAGAACGATAACGTAGCAACCGAGATATTGCGTTATTGTTCTATCTAATGGGAAAGAAGAGCACACTTTCTCCCGAAAAAAATAATAATACTTGCAAGGGAAGTTTTGGAACTAATTTGCTCTTCTTTCTGATTAGATAAAACGATAACGTAGCAACCGAGATATTGCGTTATTGTTCTATCTAATGCGAAAGAAGAACAAATTAGTGCCAAAAACATCTATTGGCAGGATGAGGTGCCTTTCTCGGCCCTTGTACTCCTCTTGGTACTGGATGATTACTAGCTCCTATCCATGGATTTGCACCTATCCGATTTTATTGAGTTTAAAAATAAAATTCAACGTTAGGTTGAGAAGTCAAAAGCATTCTCAACTAGGAAAATGAATTGAGAGAGAAGGTAGTTTCCAAAAAGAGCTTCTTAGTGTTTTCTTTTTTGTTGGTATTGGCCCCTTTACCTCATGACTTTCCTATTTCTCATAGTAGGTAAATAAATTACTCTCTCCGCAAGTCCTCTTGACTTAGAGGCTTTTAATTGCAAAGTAAATGTTGGAGCCCCCTTTTTTGAATATAAGTAGGAAAAAGATTCAATCTTGCGTTAATTTTTTAACGAGAGAGAATCACTTTTTGAAAGAGAGACCAAGCACCTTGGTTAATATTGATGGTGTATTCCAACGTTGAAGGCTACTTACATCTCTATAATTCAACAAAGTAATACAAATAGCCCCATGGGGCACCGCTCTAAAGTGTCATGTAAGTCTATAGGGAAAGGGGTTTGTGGGTGTGCATGTGCATGCATGGCATGTGTGGTACGTGTGCACGTGCACTCTCACATAGATTTTTTTTTTGGGTGGGGAGGGGAGGGGGGGTGAGAAATATGCCTTCACCTAGTAGAGGGGTCATAATTTCTATCATTCAAGGGAGAGCCATTGTGAGATGTGAAGTGCTAGATAGTCTATTGGGGAGGGAGTTTCTACGTCTACGGGTGTGATTGTGTGCGAGCATGTGTGTATGTGTGCACATGCGTATGTGTGTGAACATGTGTATGTGTGTACATGCGTATGTGTGAACATGTGTATGTGTGCACATACATATGTGTGTAACATGTGTATGTGTGCACATGAGTATGCGTGTATGTGTGCACATGTGTATGTGTGAGAGCATGTATGTATGTGTGTACATGTGTGTATGTGTGAGAGCATGTATGTATGTGTGCACGTATGTATGTGTGCACATGTGTATGTGTGAGAGCATGTATGTATGTGTGCACGTGCATTGCATATGTGTATCGTATGGTTGGGAGGGGGGAGGCAAGTGTGAGCCCAAGAATGGAGTTCTTAAGTTGAAAGAACACTGGAATTTAGAAATAAGAAAGCTCATGGTTCACATGAGAGGGGATTAGACTAGCAACCTTGAGTCCTTCAAAATGCTATCAAAAACCTAGTTACATTGCTCAAAGACATCCACGATGTGGAAGGCTAGGTCTGAAAATAATTGAAGTATCCAAGACATTTGGCAAATTTTCTCAAAAATACTTACCAAAGCAAGGTGCTCTTAATATTAAGCTTTTCTTTTAGGGGAAATTGGTTCCATGTATTAGTCAAAGATTCAAGTTTCTTGGAACCTGTGTTTTGTTATTTTGAAAAATGAGCTTTCTAACCTTAGGGAAGGGGGCAAGGGAGTAGAGTAACCTTGGGGAAGCGGGCAAGAGACTAGAGTAATCTTGGGGAGGGGAGCAAAGGAGTAGAAATCTGGATTAAGGTCATGGTTCATGGCATCATAAGGAAATATGGAATAAAAGTAACATCATGGTTCACATCAGAGGGTTTCATGTTTCACTCGAGTAAGGTCCCATACATAATCACTCGAAGCATTTATTATAACATTTAGGTAGATTTCACGGCAATGTTGTAAGTAAAAACGCTTTAAAAAACGTGTGAAAGTTCTTGGAAAGCATGTGAATAATGTTGAATAATTGTTCCTTCACATAAAAGCAATGTGAGGCCTTTTTAAAGGAGGCTAGATCATTGTCATACCTCTTCTATTCTCAACCTTGACAAGCATCTTGCAAGGTTTTTCTCATCTTGCTTAAATAACAAGTTAATAATAAGTAGTTTGATAATGGCCACTTCCATCAATTTACATATTATTCAAATTTTCTATATGGCAGGCTTTTTTTCCAACTGCAAAGTCTTTAGAGCTTGATCTTCCACACAGGGTATGCCCAAAATATTTCATTGAAAATTATATCAGTTTTTAATAATGTAAATTTATTCACCAATACCATTCAACACTATCCATGATCAAGAGGAAAAGTGAACCTTCAAGTTCAAGCAATTATTAAATATTACGGCTAAATCCTAGCCTCAATTTATGGACACTCTATTTTGAGCATAAGAGAGTGTAGTGCAAGTAAAAGCACCTTTTTGTATTTTTGGAGGATATGGACTATTTTGGAATAAAGAATTACATAAATACTCATGTGTGGGGAGATGCCACACACATGAGGTGGGATAATTGCACCTAATGTTTAAGTCACTATCTTGAGCTAAGTATTTTTATTTGTTATTCATTCAAATCTTGAATATGCTGAATTTGTGGTCTTTTGAGATGAGTTAAGTGGGTTGAATAATCTATTTTCTTGCAAGTTCCTATTTTCTCTATTTTACTAGAATTGGATCCATGTCATCTACTCCCTCATCCAACAGCTATATGGTAGTGATTAAGCTTTTTTAGATGTAAAATTAAATGTACCAATAGCTTGAAGCAAAGTAAATATTATCTAGTATATCTAAATATAACTAACAATATTGTGTGTGTGTGTTTTGTATTTACACACACATATATATTTATTCTATCTATATTTAATAAGGCCACCTTGCAAAGTTATTTTATGGCCACCACCCTACAAAGTTATTTTAATATCATAAAATATATTTGTAGGGTGGTGTTATTAAATATAGATAGAATAAATATATGTGTGTATGTAAATAAAACACACATACACACACACACACACACACACACACAATATTGTTAGTTATATTTAGATATACTTTGCTTCAAGCTATTGTTACATTTAATTTTATGGCTAAAAAAGCTTAACCACTACCATCATATAGCTGTTGGATGAGGGAGTAGATGACATGGATCCAATTCTGGGAAAATAGAGAAAATATGAACTTGCAAGAAAATAGATTATTCAACCCACTTAGCTCATCAAAAGACCACAAATTCAACATATCAAAGATTTGAATGAATAACAAATATAAATACTTAGCTCAAGATAGCGACTCAAACATTGGGTGCAATCATCCCCCCTCATGTGTGTGGCATCTCCCCACATATGAGTATTTACGTAATTCTTCATTCCCAAAAAGGCCATAGCCTCCAAAAATACAAAAAAGTGATTTTACTTGCACGACACTCTCTTATGCTCAAAATAGAGTGTCCATAAATTGAGGCTAGGATTAAAGCATATCACCCTTTACAAAAACATTAAAGTTCAAGTCTAAGCTTGATAAACCAAGGCTTTCCAAAATAAATCAAAATGTGCACAAGCTAGCACATGTATATACAAAGCTTGTTAACAAGAATGTATATACAAGGCTAGCACATGTATATACAAAGCTTGTCAACAAAAATGTGTGTCAATAAATAATAATGTCGTTAATCTTCTGAATCCTCTTCACCTATGAAATAACCAACAATAAATTGGTAAACAAATATTTCATAAGTATACAAACCATAACCACACACATGTTTACTAGGAATAAGTAACCCGGGAATCACCCTTCCATATAAACCAACTGTAACAAACATTGGAGACCCCAACCATACATCAATGTATACCAAATATATTAATATTTATAATGGCATCACCCATGATACTAACATGATTTGGCTTGATGTAAAGATAATCCAAGCATCCCTGAATTATCTAAGAGGGTAGAATAATATTTTTAAGAGAGCTTAAAATATATTCTCATATCATTCCCTTTTCCTTGAGTTTGCAATTGCCCTTAATTACGGGTTTTTTTGAAAAGAACGGAGGATACCAGGGAAAGCACAAAAGTAATTCTCAGGCACCCATCTTGCATCTTCACGAGGATGATTTTGGAACGTCACCAAATGTTTAATATATTAATTTCCAGTATGAGTTGATATAATCTAATGATCAATGATAGCATTTGGAATCAAAACTTCTTCCTCACCCTCAATAAGAGGTGGTTCCTCATACACATGATGAGTGGGAAGTAATCCCATGAAAGGTTTTAATAAACTCACATGAAATGAGTTATAAATCTGCTAATGAGAAGGTAATTCAAGTCTATAGCAACATCAGTAAATTTGTGAATCACCTTAAAAGGTCAATAAAATCTTGGGGTGAGCTTAAGAGCTGGGAATTTTTCAACACTCTTAAGTATGCGCTTCTCAATTCTCAAAAGCCTATAATCTCCAATTTCAAAAGATATAGCTTTACGTTTACAGTTTTCTTTCTTGACATATTGTTGAGCATGCGCAATAAAATATTTTACATGATTCAAAATGCTACTAAAATCGATTATGAATTGATTAGCAGTCTCGATTTTGTGAGAAAGCCTTCTATACACAATTTCAAAAGGTGCTCAACCAGTAGCCGAATGAGGAGTATTATTGTCAGCAAATTGGAGAAGATGAATGTACTTATTCCATGAATCAGGGTGTTGGGAAACATAGGCTCTGAGTAGATCAGTTGGAGAAAAGAGTGATCCAAACAATACTACAGAATCTAGAGTCTTTGACAGAAACAATGACTTTTGGCAATCCATGTACAATGATTTTCTTGATAAACATAATTGCGGCTTGCTGAGAAGTAAATGCTTTCTTACAAGGTAACAAATATGCTTGCTTACTTAAATGGTCAGCTAATAGTCCAAATATGCTTGCTGAGAAGTCAATGTTTTCTTACAAGGTAAGAAATATGCTTGCTTACTTAAACGGTCAACTATAGTCCAAATCATGTCATTGTGATCGGATGTAGTAGGCAATCCTGTAATGAAATCCATAGATATTTGTTTCCAAGTATCATTAGGGATAGGTAGAGGAGTAAGAAGTCCTTGGATCTTACCTTTATAGCTTTTAATTTTCTGACAAATAGAACATTCAACCATAAATTTTGCTACATCTTAAGATAAGGCCAATAGAATTCTCTAGAGACTAATTGTAACGTAGCTAAAACACCTCAATGACCCATGTATGGCGATTGATGCATTTCTTCCAATATGAATTGTCTGAAAGGTTATGTAATACACAATCTCTTCTGGAAGAAAAGATAACCATCATGGCATGAATAATCACCAATAGTGTTCCAATTATTGTCTCTAAGTTTAGTCCAAACTTTAAAAAATTTGGGTCCATATCATAGGATTCTCTCATAGGACTCAAAGGTTCACTCTGAATAACAAAAATGTTGTGAACACTAGGAGGTTTACTTAAAGCATCTACCACAACATTTTCTTTGCCTGGTTGATATTGAATCATGGGTTTGAAACTCTGGATAAATGAAGCCCATTTGATATGTCGATTAGAAATCAATGGTGGCTAGGTCAACAAATGATGAATACTTTATTGGTTTGTCTTGATTAAGAATTCAGATCCCATTAAATGAAGTTTCCAAAGTCTTAAGGCATGTACAACAACATCTAATTCATTGTCATATGTTCTATAATTTCTTTATGTTGGTTTAAGCTTATGACTTTCATAAGCAATGAGATGTCCAACTTGCATGAGAACAGCACCAAAACCATGTCCACTTGCATCAATAATTACAACAAAGAATGGTCATTGAAAATCTGGTATTATAAGAACTGGTGCATGAGTCAATGCTTTCTTAAGCTCAGAGAAGGAATGGTCCTATCTACTAGTCCAATCAAAATGTCTAGCTTTCTTAAGGAGTTCAATTAAAGGATATGTAATATATGCAAAATTTCTAACGAGATTCTTATAGTAGCTATATAATCTAAGAAAAGATTGGAGTTCGTGTGAATATCACATGGTCTAGGTCAGTTAGCAATGCTTTCGATCTTTTTGGGGTCTACTGGAATACCATCAACAAAAACAATGTACCCTAAGTATTCAATTTCCTCTTGAAAGAATCCACTCTTTTCAAAATTGACATAGAGTTGATTCTCTTGAAGAAGTGAGAACACTTTTCCTAAATGATGTTCATGCTCTTGACGATTCTTACTGAAAACTAAGATATCATAAAAAAACACTACAACAAAATTTTGATGTTTCAAGAATATTCTATTCATCATTCGGTTGAAAGTAGGTGGGGCATTAGTCAAACCGAATGGCATAACTAAAAACTCATGAACTGGTTTCGGTTCTAAAAGCACTCTTGAAGATATTCCCTTCATCCATTCAAATGATGATAACTAGACTTTAGGTCAATCTTGCTAAAGACTTATTCTCCATTGAGCTTATCTAGTAAGTCATCCACTTGTTATATCGGATATTGGTCCTTGATAGTAATCTTGTTTAGTGCACGATAATCGATACACATTCGATATGTTCCATGCTTTTTTTTTAACGAGAGGAACTGGAGTACCAAATGGAGAAATGTTAGGTCTGATCAATTCTTTCTCTAACAATTCTTCAACTTGTCTCCGGATCTCTGTTTGCTCAATCATGTTAACTTGATAAGGAGCTTTACATGGTGGAGAGCTACCAGGGATTATTTCAATTCTATGGTCTTCTGGATGAGATTTGGGTAAGCCAGGATGTAAGTCATCCATAAAGCAGTTAGAGAACTTAGAGATGAAAGGATCATGAGACACATTTGGTTTAGAGTTAGCCTAAGCCACTAAGTTGGTTGACAAGAATCAAAAATGTCTTCTCCTTTTTCCTTACAGCTCTTTTTTCTTAGGTATGAGTCAAAACTGGATCTAAGTCACCCTTGGTCTGACATTGGAGACAATTTCCTATGTCACCTTCCATTAACCACATGGTATGAGTTTCATAAATCAATTTGGGGATTATGCTCTTGTCTCCATGGCATTCTTAAAATAACATCAACACCTTACAAAGAATCCACTAGAAATGTTCTCTTTTATTTTAGTGAATCCATTTCCAATTCTAAATCCTTAACCTCTTTAGTGCAGCTGTACTTAGTACCTTGAAATATAGCTTTCACTTTGTAACTAGAGTACAATGCATCTAGGTTAAGTGCTTTCAATGCTTTTTCAGAAATGAAGTCATGGGAGCTACCATCATCGTGCAATATAGAAATTGATTTTCCTTTTATTTTTCCCTGAATTTTCAATAAAACATGAATTGAAAGCTTACGTTTTATCTGAATGATCAAGATCAGAATTATCCTCTTGCTTGAAAGAAGCATTATCATTCTCTTCAATAACATTAAGACGAGCTACAGATGTGGAGTTCTTCTTCTTCTCAGGACAGTCTAGTGCAAGGTGCCCTTCCTTGTGATATATACAACACTTGACGATTCGATTCTTTGACTGACCATTAGAGGGTTTCCGAGCATCTTCTTTGACCACATCTTTATTGCGCATCTTGGATTTATCAAAAGTACTTTGAAGGAAAAGATGTCTTAGAAGAATTCGTAAAAGAATTTTCCTGCATCCTGGAATCTCTAGAAATAGATGTTTTACGTTTAGAATTTAAAGCAAGATCCATAGTAGAACTAAGACCATAAGAATGAAACATATTGACGTCAGCTCTAATAGTAGGCTTAAGTCTAGGAATGAATTTTCTTCGTTGCTCTTTTTTCTTGACTTTCTCAATCACTTGAACGTGTAATAGAATGTCCCAGAATTTGTCGATGCAGGCTTGGACATTCTCTTTCTAGACCTGGCGTAAAGTGTCCCATCATTGACGCGCTTTAGCCTTGTATTGAGAAGGTAAAAAATGCTTCTTTAAGAGTTTTTGGAACTCTTTCCATGTCGTAGGTCGATGTTTACCCTGCTTGATAACATTCCACCATAAAGTAGCACTTTCAATCAAGTGATTCCAAGCACACTTAATCTTGTCCTTTTTCAGGAAATTTTCATTTGAAAAATAGTCATCTAATTGGCTAAGCCATGCAATAAGTACTCGTGCATCTTTCTTGCCATCATAGTTCTGGAAAGTGAATGCCTTTTGGCTAATCCGTGAATCTTTTTGAGAACTATGAGCATGCAAAGTAGCTTTGACAGTGCACCTAACATGATCACTTTCCTCCTCTCATCAGAGTTGAAAGAGTCATGCTTATGCTTAGAACGCTTCACTTGACGTTCTAACTTGCGTTGGAGTTCACGCTCACTTGAAATTTGCTCTTGAAGTGCAAAAATTTGCTCTTGCATAGTGGGTCGTGCAGGAGGATTGGCCATTGCAAATAAATAAATAAATAAAGCATAGTTTAATGACGTGGATAAATAAATAAGTCGAGAAACTTAGCTCTTGAACCATGTTGAATTCGTGTTTGAAGTCATCAAATGGTTGATCTTAGCATCGTCCTTTTACTCCAATTCCGAATGAATTGTCAGTCAAGAAGCTTGAGTTTCGGTCGACTTTGCCAAGATTTTTAAAGCCACTTCAAATTCCTTGAGTATCCAAAATCCTGTTGTGACAAAGAAACCGGAGCCAAAGATAACGAGCCAAAGATAACACCTCCAAAAACTTTCGATTTTTATCCCCTTTGATGTGAAAGAAACCGGAGAACTTTCGATTTTTAATCCCCTTTGATGTGAAAGAAACCAGAGCCAAAGATAACACCTCCAAAAACTTTCGATTTTTAATCCCCTTTGATGCCCAAAATTTTGGTTGCAAAAGGTCTTCCAATTTTTTGAAAGAAATAATATACGACTTTTTGTAAATTTTCTATAAAATTTCAATAAAATTTTTTCCTTTGGTTGAGCTCCCTCTCTTGTGGCTTTTTGAGAACTTTTGAAGATAAACTTATATAAGCTTTTGTGTAAGCTTATATTATTAAGCTTTTACTAAAAAAAAGCTTATCATAGCTATGCTTGTAAAGCTTACAAGCATAGAAGCTTTGGCTTCTTTTAATAATTAAAAAAAAGTGCCTTTGTCTATTGAAACCTGTCGATTGCACTCCAACGTGAAGAAGAAGAAATTAGTAAACCCGCTAGTAATTCGGCCGCCCTTGAATGAGAAGGAAGGAAATAAAATGATTGCCACTTCACAAGATTGATTGTGCTTTCTCTAATTAATTAAGCTCCTTCTTTTTCTTTTTATTTAATCCAAAAAGTAATTCACCCCAAAAACTGTGATTGAGCGCTTTCTTCACCAAAATTGATTTGTGGGAGATTGTCTACCCTCCATTATAGATTTTCTCCTATTACAGTGGTTTAGCAATCTGTTGATTGGGCTCAAACCTCTTTCAGTAAATTGAATTCATCCATACGGTTAGATCATAGAGAGACTAAGAATTTGGAAAAAGCATTTTTCAATCTCTTTATTGGGCTCAGACCTCTTTCAGTAAGCTAAATTCATCCATATGGTTAGATCATAGAGAGGCTAAGAATTTGGAAAAACCGTTTTTTAAGAAAAAGAGTGATTTGGTGGTTTCTGCAGAGTGGTTTGCTACCTCCTTTGTCTTTTGGTATTTGCCCTTTAGTTAAATGCCTGCAACTCTTGAGAAACCTTTGAATTAAGCCTTCAAGCATTTAAATCTTGCCTCCATCTTCCTAGACCCTTAGCTTTGATACCACTAGCATGGATCTAATTCTAGGAAAATAGAGAAAATATGAACTTGCAAGAAAATAGATTATTCAACCCACTTAACTCATCAAAAGGCACAAATTCAACATATTAACAACTAAAAATACTTAGCTCAAGATAGTGACTCAAACATTGGGTGTGCAATCATCCCCCCTCATGTGTGTGGCCTCTCCCCACTCACCACTACGAGCCAAATCATCCTCATAGGCAGACAAGTTATCATCAATGTGGTCTAGCAGCAGTTCAACAACACTAGCCACCCACTTTCTTTTTGTTTCACCTACGAGCCCCCAAACAAATTTAGGAAGACCAAAAAAAATACTTCACATCAAGTTTTCACAAATTACTTAACGAATTGTGTGCTGACAATGGGCCGATGCATCCTTTTTCATCATAGAATGTGTTGTGTGGTGGCTGGGTGAAAAGAAGAAGACATAATGGGATCAAAATTGTCCAAGGGGACATTGAAATCCCAGCTCCAAGGGCACTAATCAACTCACCAACTCTCCCCAACCCTCTAGCTAACTTAATGGGACACCTTAACACCCTCCCAACCTCCTTTTCTATCCCAGCTGACTAGTTTAATTGTCTTCTCAGGTTAGCTCTGACCTCCAAAAGCACTGATCACTTAAGAGCCTCTCCTGACCTCAGCTGATATACAGCTGATCACTTAAGAGCCTCTCCTGACCTCAACTGACATACAACTGATTAGAAACCTCTCCAGCATGCAGAACTACTCAAATTCTGACTTGTAACCTGATTCCAGAAGCAGACTGCTCACCCTAGTCGGAAACCTTTCTGTCTGACTCACAGATTGTCCTCCAATGTCAACAAACCTCAAAGCCTTGCTCCAGAGCCTCAAAGCCTTGCTCCAGAAGCAGACTGCTCACCCTAGTCGGAAACCTTTTTGTCTGACTCACAGATTGTCCTCCAATGTCAGCAAACCTCAAAGCCTTGCTCCAGAGCCTCACCACACTTATCAGCAACCCTTAGCTGACTCTCTTCTGACCTTCAGACCTAGTTGGCCACCTTGTCCAACCGCCATAAACAAACTCACTTGATTCTTTTAATCATCCACCCATGTTAGCCCAAGGCTCCTACAACTCTGATCTTCACTTCTCACGGCATAGCTAACCCTCCTCTCATCATCAACTGACCTGAATAGCTCTAGCTAAGATCTAGAACGAACTGAAATCTGACACAAAAATCCTCCCCTTTGCTTCAGTCAAGTAAATATCCTCCAGGCTCTCTAACCTTCCTCTTGCATCATCTAAACTCAAGCTCTGACCCTTAGACTCTCTATAAACAAATCAACTGCCCTCTGCTGACACTCCTTTGATTGGATATCTAGACGTGATTGACAGAAACATAGTAAAGTGATCCAGCAGACTAAAAATTCTTCCTCTAGTATCCTCTGACAACTCTATGCTCTTAAAACACTCAAACCGAACCAGGATCCATCACAACCAACCCTCAGCTGACAATAGCTAACACACAACTGCCACAAAAACACCTTTAATCCACTAGCCCTTCCGACTGTTGACTATCCTCTAACTGTCAGACCAAGCTCTATATAGGTTTCTCCCAACCAAGACAGACTAATTCTCACCCTCTTCACACACATCTGACAAGATTTGACATAAAATTGACTTAGTTCTGTTACAACAAATTATAGACTTTCTCTCATAGGGATTCCTCTTCCCTAATCTCAATCAAAACAACACAACTGAAGCACCATGGCATAAAAACTCATCAAATCACACAAAACTCAAGCTCAACACCTTATATTCTTCACTGAAACAAAAACAAATAGTCTCAACATCCCTGAGACTTGGGGCTTCAAGGGGAAAAAAAACACAGAAAACCTTCAGGGTCCTTCACTGATAGACCAAACTGACAACCTTTCAAGGCTTCTCCATTCACAACAAACCACCATCCAGTTGTCAAGCAGCTACAGTCGAGCATTTCTGATCTAGACCAAGTGACCAAGTCTCTAACAGAGGAGAAACATAGAGACCCTAGGGAACTCACCTCCTAGCAGTTCCTCTAGATCCTTTGCTCTGATCCACACCATATCTCTTACACTATTCTGCTACGCTACTCTGCAAGCTTCAAAAATTGCAAGTTCTCTAACTTGCGAACTACAGTTAGGAAAATAGACTTGCAGGATTCCACTCTACTGCTCTCCTCTCTTTTTGGTGATCTCTAGCCACCACCGCGATTTGGAGAGTCCACTTCAAAAAACTCAATTCCACCTCTTGAACCTCGCACTGCCTTGCCTTTCTTCCAGAAGATTGTGCAGCCTGGCTTACTCGTTCTTCCATGCACTTTCTATTTTCCATTTGCGCACCTGCTCACACACATTTGGTCACCATGTCGCTTTCGCTATCTAGGATACACACCACACCATCATATACACATACATACATTGTGTTTGTGAGGAGCTTGGGATTTCCCTCATGGTGTCTCTCTCTCTCTCTCTCTCTCTCTCTCTCTCTCTCTCTCAAGGCCTCTCTCTCTCTCTCTCTCTCTCTCTCTCTCTCTCTCTCTCTCTCTCTCTCTCTCTCTCATTCTTCCAAGATGTGGCCTTTCTCCATGTCCAACCATTTGGTCACCATGTTGCTTTCGCTATCTAGGATACACACCACACCATCATATACACATACATACATTGTGTTTGTGAGGAGCTTGGGATTTCCCTCATGGTGTCTTAAAGGCCTCTCTCTCTCTCTCTCTCTCTCTCTCTCTCTCTCTCTCTCTCTCTCTCATTCTTCCAAGATGTGGCCTTTCTCCATGTCTAACCACCATGGACAATTATCCAACTTCCAAAGAGTGAATGGAAGTTTGGGAGTACATGGTGGTTTCCACATTAGCCATGGAGATCCATTGCCTTGCCCAAATAGGCAAACCACCCAAAAGTTGGATCTCCTTCAAACTGAGTAAATATCTTTTGAAAAAACAATGCAATGAATCCACACTATACCAAAACACAACCAAAACAATGCAATGAATCCACACTATACCAAAACACAACCAATATACAAAGTCATGCCAAGTAGGCTCCAAAGGGAGAGGCCAAGTCGTATTTACACCAGACGCTATGCGGCTATCTACAAAGTCATGCAAAGTAGGCTCCAAAGGGAGAGGCCAGGTTGTATGTACACCAGATGCTATGTGGCCATCTACACCATATTCACTTTTCTCAGAGTCTTCACCTCTTTGTCTCTTGAACGAACCTTAGTCTTTCTCACCAATTGGGAACATTTATCTCCATGCTTCTATATTCACCTCCTCATAGTAACCTTGGAGTGTATAATCAAATCGCAACACAATGCCCTCCGGATGGACACATAGTTTGCTAAAATCTCTAGAGAACGTTTTTGGATTTTGTCGAGAATAAGTTCTCTAGGGAGCCACCTGAGGATAGCACACCAAAACACATCAATCTCATATGCAAAGATAAATCATTAAAAGAAACCACCCATAAAGCCAATGAAGTTGGAAGATCACACTCCACTCGTGGTCGCCCTTGGGAAGAGCAAACATAGCTTTTGTAGTCTTATTCATCTCAAAAAGTGAAAGCCATTGTAACCTCACATCTGTGCTCACATCACAAAAAGCTAGCAAATTAAGCAAACATTTAAGATCTGTCAAAGTTGAGGTAATCTTCAACTCTAGGGTGACAAATGACTTTCAAGACATGCATTGCAAGATAGTAGCCAAAGAATCCACAAAAAATATACCTTGCCTATTCTATCTAAGTACTTTCTATTGAGATTTTCACTTTCTTTCTTCTCCAGCTTAGCAAACTCGTCATTGGAAACTTGACCTCTAAAAGGACCAAGCTTCTTCTTCAATGCATTTTGATATTACACCTACATTGACCAAACACACCCACTCAAAAGGAAAAATAACACAATCCACACACTAGCAATCCAACAATGCACATGGAAACCTACATTATACACAAGCTTTCTAAGGTAACCTTGTGTGAAGGGAAACCTTGGTTCGACTCTTGTTGAATTTATTTTGGAGCTTTGGGGATCATGTTATTGTGTGAGCATTGCATACTTGTTTGTGTTTTGTGTCCACACGTGTCCATTTACTACCATTATGTGCATCTCACATAATATTTATCTCACACTGATGCTCTCACTTTGTCTTGCTCGAGGTTGTTTGGTAATGGCAGGAGATAGAAGCGGCAAGGTCTAGAAACTAAGTAAGAAGATGGAGGTTTGATATTGTTAACACAAACCCAAGAAGTTTTGACACACAAGATTTCAAGCACAGTCATTGCAAAGTTATTTTTTTGCGAATTAATGGCATCCTACAATTCATCTTGAAATATTTGTATGTGAAGAGTTATGAGAAAAGTAAGATTGGCAAGACCAAGGAAAGCGAGCTATGTGAAGCAAATGTGAAGGCCATGGAGACAATGTCCTTGGCAATGCATTGAGCAAGGCCATGATTAGGTGCCTTAATATGGAAACGAGTACAACATTAAAATGCTTTTATCCCCTTAGCCTTATAACCCATTGAATAGGCGAACCCATTACGAAGGGTTGCAACCTTTGGAAGGAAGGGGGGGGAAGGGGCCACGATTGGTGTACAACTGCATGGAAGGCTGCCTCAGCGTAAGCTTGCGCAAACTAGCAGAGGCGCAGTAAAAGAAGACATTAGTAAACGAACCCTGCACATAACCATAAGCAAAAGCCGGCCGGCATCACCACACATAAATAAGAGCTTACACACACACACACACACACACACACACACACACACACACACACACACACATCGTACCAGCTCCACATACACATATTTGGGCAAAGTCTACATTTACGCATTCAGGGTCGTGAGGCTTTTTAAAAGATTTCTAGTAGCAAGCTATCTTGTTGGCATATACAAATAACTTCAAGGACCCAAGTCACAGATAAGAACTAGAGGCACATAAGTTTTTTTTGAGCTTTACATCTCCAACCTTTGTTATGCTTTGATTATCAGGAACACATACTCTCTAGATCCAAATATGAACTATTCAAGTGTGTTGATGAATATACGATACCAAACGATGTGCTTGTGATACACTTCCTTTTTGTGAGCTCATAAGGAATGTTTGAATACATGCTAAAGATGGATATCTCATTCTTTTCCTTATTTGTGATGTGAGAACTACATTTGCCATGTCATCTTGTGCATCGGTATTGCATCATATTTGACATATACACTTGGTGGAAGTGAACATAGACACACACTCCAGCCATAGGTCCTTTTCTTGTTAGGCTTCGCTTTGGGAGTTGAGGAGAGTTGTCAGTTTTGAGCAGCTTTCTTTGCTAGGTGTTCTTAGGCTTAGGCTCCAGAGTATTTCTTGACAACTCCCTTGGTGTTTCTCCAATGGATGGCATTTGTTGTATTCACATCCAAATCTAGAAGCTCTCTCAAACCTTGAGAATTAGCAATGCAAATATTTGCAGTGTTGACAATCTCGTCTTTGAGGGAGGGCATACGCCCGAGAGACTACATAATAAAAACAAAATGAGAAGGCAAATTTTTAATAAACCCGAACATAGACCACACCCTAAAAATATTAAGAAACACAAAAGACTCACATATTCATTCTTTGAAGTCCTATCAACAATGCAATCTCACCTTCCTAGTATCATTGCCTGTGCAAAAGACTCTCACATGCCAACTCTTTGTGTGAGAGAGCTTCTTTGTGATGATTGATGACCATGCCACCATCCTGTGGTTTCCCTCCTAAACATAAAACATGTGTCTAGCTAAGATTTTTAACTCATCGTTTTGAGCTATGCCATTCTCAAACTCTACATTGACAGCCCTCTAGTGCTCGTCCCAACATTGCTCAATGTCTTTAGTGACCATGCTCTCCTCCCCATGTGATGTACACAAGGAAACTATAAAAAACCCCATTCTCCTCCATGTAACCCTCATGTTGAAAGGCTTCCTTAAGAGAAGAATATTGTCTCAAAGTCCATGGACTTTGGGATGTTGAATCAAGCGACATAAAGGGATAGGTGGGCAGACTGTAGAGCTTATAATCTTTGTCCTCGTTACGATGTCCTCACACCATGAATAATGGTGATGTCCCCTTACCCATTGGCACATGGCTCATTCATAGAGGTGGATACATATGACACAATTTACACAAGGAAGCCTCCATTGCAATTTTAGTCTCATTAACCTGCCCCCCACCCCCCTGTTTCATCCATCCCACTTCCATGTCCATTAGCCTCATTCATCTCGGTGATTCCAGGAGGACTAACTTTCTCCTCAATATCTTTGTTGCGTTCCTTAAACAAAACTTTATTGCTCTTTCTTTTTGCCATTTATTTTTGTTTCCCCACACACTTTGATGAGTCTACAATTTTGCTCTCCATTCTGTGAACACAAAGCAAAAATATCAAGCCATTGATTTATATAACATACATATAAAACAATCAAGCATGAACATGTATACCACCCGCTCCATCAAAAAAACTAGAATATAACATCAAAGCTATAACATAAGAACTTAATAGAGGCTTGATACATAACAACAAATCATAACAAAACATGGTTGTCATTACAATTCTATTACATATTTGAGGAGTTTACTCTGTAGTATGTATTTCAATTGTAGTTCTATGTTGAGCTTACTGTGCAGAACCAAATTTCAAGAATCTTGATGTAGAATTTGTAAAGTTTAAAAGATTACGTGCAAAATTGAGCAGTGAGTGATTCTTGATTGAAAATTTTCTAATGATGATCATTTCTTTGCAAGAATCATGTTTCTTTAAGGGAAAATTGTTGAAATTGCAAGAAATCAAGAAATGTGACACAAGATAAACACAACTGCAGTGTTCTTGCTTAATTTGATGCAAGTAAGCAAGACTATTGAATCTTGTTGGAAGTAATGCAAGATTATTGTAACACTTGGTGGTTTAAAGTGATCATGACAATTTCTTGACCAAGAAAGAGTTTACAGCAATGATCTATGCTAATCAATGTGATCAGTGATCAATTTGGAAGTTTAATCTCTCGTCAATCAAGAAACACTCAATAGAGACACACATTTGTAGAAAGCACGATACAAAGAGTTTGCAAGCTTTTAGCAACACATTTTTGTGAGAGCCTTGCTGGAAATTGAACCCAATACATTGGTATAAGCTAGTGTACACCATACACCACAAGGTTCCTAACCTGCAAAATGAGAGTTACAAGACACCGAACGATTATAACCGAGCAAGCCCAAACTCAAGCGACTGCAAAACCATATAGTGCTCCAGGTGATGGATCCCCACATCCATCCAAACCATCGGGTCTTGTTATAGCTTATGAATATATTGACACGTATTGTCATTTAAAAGTTCTCAGTTCAACATGCAATCATAAAAGGTGAATCACGTAACATACTCAAAGCACTGAAATGATTACAAATATAGATGAAACAACCAATGCTTCCTCACCCTACTACTATGTGGTTTGCAAGCATTCATTCATCTTGACAATCTATTAATACATGTAAGTGCCGTGAACCAAAGAAAAACCAAATGGAATTTAAAATATACATGTCATGACAACAATGACCTCGAGGAAACATGGGACTGGGCCATTAAAGACAGTAACAGTATTCATTCGATTGGATATTAGCACACTATCTAACCCTCCTCACACTCATCACACCCACATAAAAGCATTATGCTCAATGATGTGTTTGTTACATCCTTTCGTAGTTCTTGACAGCAACCATTATTTGAGGTATAGCCTTTGAATATGAGGGCAATATACTACCATGACACCAAAGTACACCTGTGTAACAATACGAAACCTACATTAAATCCAAATAAAAGTCAGGTAGATTTGTTGATTCCAATTCAACAAAACAACCAAAAAGCGAGTCACAGAAAGAAGGACATCATTAATTTCAATAAACAAACTAGTGCCGGTGTCCAAACTACTAGTGCAAAGTAGGACAAGCCAAATACCCAAAATACATCACAAAAATAGTCATCCATCGTCGCAAATATTCAACAAGAAACACTCCATATGGCGGCAGAGACAAAGCCCAAAAAAGGACCAATGGGAATGTCAATGTAATATAAATGCTCCACCCCAAATCTAGCAAAAAAGAAGTCAAAGAGGGATTGTCAAAGCTCACTAGTCATCATAGGGGTTCATCCCCGCACGAGCATCGATCTCATCCTTGATGTGCTCATCTCCTCTCATCCTCGTAGATGAGCGTGTGCACATGTAGTTGTGCAAGTACGGTTCTACATAGCTAAATGATGATGCCATCATCTACATCCAATGAAACATGTGATCTCCTTGAACGGAGGCATGCCTTCAGAGTGGGAGCCGTGTTGCACTCCATCTCCAAGACAATACCTCATGGACGGCAAAGTAGCTCCAAGAAACATGATAGAAATATTTGCCTCGTCTCTAGCCCCCCTCAAAGCTTCAATCCTCCACTGCTGATAGTGCGCTCACTCACCGAGACAGGTACTGCAAAACACATGAGTCCATGGCCCCCATTTGTAATGCTTCAAATAATGATCTGCTTGAAGCAAAAGTGGGGAAAACATCCCTCTTTTGTGAACAAGGTACACCATAGAATTCTAAAATTAGATTTTCATAAGAAGCGCACATATAAACACGACCATGCAACATTTTAACATCACAGAAATAGTGACACAAATGCCATAGGACATTAAAAGAGCAAATCACATTACCTCTATCATGGAGCCCTCTTGTTAACATACCCGTGTGAGGGAGTAATGAAAGATAATAATCCATTGCCAAACCTCCATGTCATAAACTCTGGAGTAGTGCTCAATCCACCCCATAGAGTCCCCTGGTACAAACTCCATGACCAAGTTGGAACCTACGATAAATAGTTGGTGAGTGAATAGGAAATTGAGTTAAAGGACACCACCACCAACTAACCATTGTTGGAAAGAGAAGAAGCCACCAAAGATAGACCATAATCAACATGGTCCTTCGTGAACATATCCCTTGGAGGCCTCTGTACACTCCTATGGGGAGATCCAACATAATAAAGTATGCCACCCATGGCACCTGCTTTCCTTCTCTAGTGTACACACCACTCATAGGCTTCCTCTTTGTGAGAACTTGTGAATGCGTGTGTACACTAGGTCTCTCTTCCCACTAGCAAATGCCTTACGGATCACGATGTAGTCCTCGTGAACCGCTATGCATGGAGAGACATTATCAAAGCATAAAGTGTGCTCTTTGAAAAAAATGAAGGTCTGGCAAAGCTTCAAAGTAGATGTGGAGTCTCTATACAAGAGTATAAAATAACAAAAAACCATCACTCAGACACCACGATGCAATGTTCACAACAAGTACAAGTGAAGGAAGCCATCCACTCTCACCACTACGAGCCAAATCATCAACATTGGCAAACAAGTCATCATCAATGTGGTCCAAAAGCATCTCAACAACACTAGCCACCTGCTTTCTTTTTGTTTCACTTTCCAACCCCCAAACAAATTTAGGAAGAACAAAAAACATACTTCACACAAGTTTTCACAAATTGCTTAACGAACCGTGTCCTGACAATGGAGATCATTCGATGCATCCTTTTGCATCATAAAATGCATCTTAAAGGCCTCTCTCCCTCTCATTCCACGATGTGGCCTTTCTCCATGTCCAACCACCATGGACAATTATCCAACTCCCAACAAGAAAATGGAAATTTGGGCAGTACGTGGTGGTTTTCACATTAGCCATGGAGATCCACTTGCCCGCCGGATAGATAAACCACCCAAAAGCTAGATCTCCTTCAAACTGAGTAAATATCTTTTGAGAAAACAATGCAATGAATCCACATTATACCAAAACACAACCAATATACAGAGTCATGCAAAGCGGGCTCCAAAGGGGGGGCTAAGCTATATGTACTTGAACACCAGACGATCTGTGGCCATCTGCACCATATCCACTTTCTTCATAGCCTTCACCTCTTTGTCTCTTGAACGAACCTCAGTCTTTCTCACCAATTGAAACATGCATCTTCGTGCTTCTATCTTCATCTTCTCATAGTAATCCTAAAGTGTACAATCAGATGGCAACACAATGTCCTCTGAGATGCACAGAGTTCGCTAAAATCTCTAGAGAACGTTTATGGATTTTGTTCTCTAGGGAGCCACCTGAGGATAGCACACCAAAACACATCAATCCCATATGCAAAGATAAATCATTAAAAGAAACCACCCACAAAGCCAATGAAGTTAGAAGATCACATTTTGTACTTGTGGTCGCCCTTGAGAAGAGCAAACATAGCTTTTGTAGTCTTGTTCGCTTCAAAAAGTGAAAGCCAATGCAACCTCACATCCGTGCTCACATTGCACAAAGCTAGCAAATTAAGCTTCTCCAGCGACACAAAACTATCTTCGCTCCATTTTAAAGAGAGTATTGCCTTCCTCCATTCATCACTCAACTTTGGATCCAAAACATTCAAGATCTGTCTCAAAGCCAAAGAAATCTTCAACTCTAGGGTGACAAATGACTTTCAAGACATGCATTGCAAGATAGAAGCCAAAGAATCCACCAAAAAATAGCTTGCCTATTCTATATGAGTACTTTCTAGTGAGGTTTTCACTTTCTTTCTTCTCCAACTTAGTAAACTCCTCATTAGAAACTAGACCTCTGAAAGGACCAAGCTTCTTCTCCAATGTATTTTGATATTGCACCTACATTGACTAAACATGTGCATTTAAAAGGAAATGCAACACAATCCATACACTAGCAATCCAACAATGCACATGGAAACCTACATTATACACAAGCTTTCCAAGGTAAATAGTCAAGAGAGGAATCATGGTTTGATTCCCTTAGTGTTTCTCCAATGGATGGCATCTATTGTCTTCACATCTGAATCTGTAAGCTCTCTCAAATAATCCTGAGAGATGCAAATATTTACAGTGTTGACAATATCATCTCTGAGGGAGGGCACCACAAGGGCATGCTCCAAGAGACGACAATAAAAACAAAATGAGGAGATAAATTTTTAATAGTCAACTTAAACCTAGACCACACTCTAAAAATATTAAGAAACACAAAAGACTCACATATTCGTTTTTTAAATTTTTGTTCAACAACGCAATCTCACCAAGCTTCCTAGAATCAATGAATATGCAAAAGACTCTCACATGCCGACTCTTTTTGTGAGAGAGCTTCTTTGTGATGATTGATGACCATGCCATCATGTTGTGGTTTCCCTCCCCCCAGACACAAAACATGTTTCTAGGTAAGATTTTCAGCTCATCACTTTGAGCTATGCCATTCTCAAACTCTACATTGACAGCCCTCCAATATTTGTCCCAACACTGCTCAATGTCTCCAATGACCATGTTCTCCTCCCCATGTGATGTACACAAGGAAACTATAAAAACCCCTTCTCCTCCATGCAACCCTCATGTTGAAAGAAGGCTACCTTAAAAAAAGAAACATTGTCTTGGAGTCCATGGACTTTGGCATGTGGAATCAAGTGATATAAAGGGATAGGTGGGCAGACTATAGAGCTTATAATCTTTGTCCTCCTTACAATGTCCTCACCACGAATCATGTTGATGTCCCCTTCCCCACTGGCACATGTCTCATTCACAGAGGTGGATACATATGACACAATTTGAAGGGAAGTCTCCATTGTAATTTGAGTCTCACCAACCTGCTCTTCCTCCCCCATTTCATCCATCCCGCTTTCATGTCCATCGACCTCATTCATCTTGGTAATTCCAGGAGGACAAACTTTCTCCTCAATATCTTTGTTGCATTCGTTGAGCAAACCTCGATTGCTCTTTATTGCCGTTTGTTTTTGTTTCCCAACACGCTTTGATGAGTCTACATTTTTGCTCTCCATTCTATGAACACAAAATAAAAATATCAAGCCATTGATTTATATAGCATACATATAAAACAATAATGCATGAACATGTATACCACCAGCTACATCAAAAAAACTAGAAGATAACATCAAAGTTATAACATAAGAACTTAATAGAGGCTTGATACATAATAACAAATCATAACAAAAGATGGTTGTCATTATCTAATAAACTAATTCATCATCAATATGATCACATATTACATTTTTAGAAATGTTTCTTCATTGAGAGAGAAGAAACAGTAAACTAATTCATCATCAATATGATCACATATGGCATTTTAACAATGTTGCATCATTGATTGAGAGAAGAAATACTGATGGCATCATATAAAGGGCACTCTTTTCGTCCCTCTTTTTCCAGGTAGTCTTTGTAAGACCATTCAGCTTCCATAATGTCAAATTATCATCTTCATCAAGAACTGTGCAAGCTATGAGGACTATGCACAAGGACTCTAGATTTAGCACAATCTTGAGGGTTAGGTTGTGGAGGTTCCCCTCTTTGGATTGGTCCTTAAAGGTTGCTAGTTAAAATGTGTGTATGTGGGCCATGGCCATCCACTTGCCATGTGACTATGGAATGGAGAAAACATTAGGAAGCAGCCCGTGTCGACGTGGGCTACTTCCCAGTGTTTTCTCCATGGCCATGGCCAAGCTCAAGGAAGATTTGAGAGAATCAAAAGTTACAACCAACCAAAGTCGAGGAAATTGTATTGAGGTAGTTAAAGGCTCTACAAATTTTACAATATCACCAACAAGATAAAATTTAGAAAATCGGTCCTTCATCACCACACACCATAGAATTTCCAATCAGATAATATTTGGACAAGCATCCTTTCATCGCACACATTAAACAATTTGGTGTTTCTAGTGAAGCCTAAATTTAAATGCACCCCCTAATGGGGAGAACCAAAATTTATGCTAAATCCATAATGGTCACTAGTCCTCGTGTGCTCTCCCCTAGACACCATGAGCACATGTATGACCATATCCCCAAGAATAAGGGGCATGTAGCACATAGTTTTGATATTTCCATATCCCATAAAGTTCCTATGACCTAAAGTACCATTTCCGCTAGAAACACAATACTAAAAGGCAAGAAGAAGACAGGGCATAGGAGTTGAAGTGTTGGTTCAAAATATGAAGTTAGGTGACCTCTTGAAGTGTTGATTCAAACTATCCAGTTAGATGCCATGCCTGTAAAGCATGCTTAACTATATTATGGATGACCTTTTTTTATTGAAGCACTTGTTTTTATGTCGTTTTGATTTTTTTCTTTATGGGCCAACAATGTACCCTGACATTGAGATCTTCTATTTTCATTGAAGATATGATTTAATTATTTTGCAAATCATTACAAAACAACAAATACATTGAGATTTTTTATTTTCAACGAAGATATGATTTAATTGTTCTGAAAATCATTGCAAAACAACAAATATTTGGGGCGATCGTTAATGAATGAGCATAAATAAAATATCAATTATTACACCTTGTGGGATTTTAAAAGGCTATGTATTGAAGTAGAGCTGATTTTTGCTAAGATTTGATACGACCCTTAATGGATGAGCATTAAAAATAAATAAATTATTGCATTTTAAAGCCCAAGTACTAAAGTAAAGTGGAATCATTATCTCTAATGTCGATAATTATTGCACTTTAAAACCCATGAAGTAAAGCGTAATCATTATCTTTACTGTAATTAACAGAGTTTGTTATGGCGATTAAAAATTAAAAAAATGACCTCTTGAGTTTTAAATTTTATCTTTTGCAAGTGATTCTTCTTTGTTCTTGCATAGTGAAGGATTTTGAATGGCTAGGCATATTACTATTTATGAGGTTGTGTGCCTGGACAAAAGCTTGTTGTTGTCAATGAGGCAAGATATTGTCATCTTAAGCTTGTTGATATTCGTTTGCACTTTGAGTTGGTGGGATGCTCAGTCACACTTCGGCCATTGTCTCTAGGTAGTGAGAAGGTGAAGATAGAAATAACTACACTTGCAAATGGAGAAGATGTTTTGTTCTTGATGTAAATGCTCATTCCTTCTATAGAGTGTTTGTTGATCAGGTCACAAGGACAGCTCCTATTGTTCTTGATGATGATTGTGTTTCTACAGGACATGCAAAAAATACTACTTGTTCAGAGTGTGTTGGATTTGATAGGGATCCTATTGTTGAATAGTATCTTGCATGTTGCCATGTTTGGTGCAAAAAAGAAGTGTTGCACGTGGAAGAGTTGCCCATATGATGGATATATTGCCTTTGAGCTTTCTCCGTGTGGAGCAGGTTATACAATGATTGGTATGAATCAAAAGCACAATGGGCATGTTTGGACATAATACATTACTTATACATGTATCTGATTGTTTTGCTGGTGCCATTGGGCTTAGCAAGTGTGGTGGTCATCTGTAATTCTTGAATCTTGATTGCCCATACTTAGCAAGGATAATGAGTGCTAACTTGACACAATGGAAAGGAAGATTTAAAAGAACGTGCTCAATAGGAATTGTTGGTCCTCAACATTGTGGTCAAATGCCATAGTGTATAGGGACTTATCCTGCTGTTATCTACTACTACTAGTGACCATTTCTCAACCACAAGATGTGCTATTCATTTAGGTTTTCATGAACACCCTTACAAAGAGGGTTCATCTAGGCAAAAACAAAAGTGTGGAGGAGAAGATTGCAATACATGCACAATTCAATCCTTTCGCTGCTCCAAAACAATTAGGGGTTGATATGGCCTAGGACATTGTTATGCAAATGTTGTTGGGTGATCGGGTTACAAATAATGTAGATTTTGGAGAGAGAGCCCTTAAAAGAGCTCCTGGATGTAGTGACTCCAATTTCTAATAAAAGGAGGATTCAAAACTGTGTAGAGGATGCAAAGAGGACAAGTTCGGCTAGTGCAAAGGGATTGGATGCAGTGTTGGATCTAAAAAATAGATGTAGATATCCATTTATTCACAACATTCTATTTCCTAATCAACTAGACACCACACACCAACTGCATGTATTTAAAATGTCCACTCCTATTGGATCACAGAATGGCTTGGACCTTGTGAATAGAATGCACCCTGGTGGCAATCTGCAAGAGATGTGGATTCACTTTGACCATGTGCATCGAGTTCAAGGCTACTATACAATTGGTGCTTTGTATGACCCTTTCATTCGTGAGTTGTTGACAATAGCCACATGTGAGTTTGTGGAGAATAGATATGCATAGATTGAGTTTTGGAAAATGTTGAATACTGTGGTGAAGAAGTGTGGCTTTGGAACTCCAGAGTTTTTAGGGTTCATGATCGACCTAATTGGTTAGCTGTGCAGTCTGAGTATAACGGTGGTGCTAAAAAGGTCATGCAGGGCAAGGAGAGATCTTGTGTTTTCCACAGGGAACAAAGCATGCTCAATCACACAAAGAAATGTCTGTGCATGCTCTCAGGAGGACCACAAGATTTTGTGTAGAAAATGGAAAGAAGCCCCCATGGATGTGGCTGCCAAACAGTGTAAGCAAGAATTGCAAATATTTTGGAGAAATAATTATGCCATGAAGGGAGAGATTCCTTGCTTGGAAACTTGGCTAGCATGGTAGGATGTTAGGGTCTTCCATTGGGGGTGGTGGTTTCTTATGCAAAATGAGGACATATTTTTTTTGTCAATGACAAATTTGGTTGAGGCAAAGCACTCTAGCATGAGAGGAAGTGTGGGATTCAAAAATCACATTTCCTTGTATGAAGCTATTGGTCAGACTTGTCCTTGGTAGTTTTGCAAAGCTCAAACTACAATGCATTTCTTATAATAAGAAAGCACTTGGGAACTGGTCCACAACTTGAGGGCATATGAGACAAGTTTTGCAATGGGGAGGTTGCTACAACCTTTGCTAAAAAGCTTGCTAGTTTGGCTAATTCAACAATGGAAGAGGCGGGCATAAATTCTCTTGAGATATAGTGTGTTCATAGGGAACAATGTAGTGTGCGACATAACCAAAAACATAAGGCAAATCTTGGCCTTTAACCAAAAACATGCCATCTCTATATAAGAGATATGTTCTTCCTCTCAACCACACCATTTTGGTGAGGTGTGTAAGGCACTGTGCATTGATGTTTTATGCCTCTTTTAACCATATATACATGAAAATCCTTTGACATATACTCTCTCCTCCTCGATCTATATAAAGGGTGCCAATTTTACATATAGACTTATTTCCAACCATACAAACAAAGTGTCTAAAGCATGTTAAAACCTTTGCCTTTACCTTTAATCATGTGTGTCGAGAGAAGTCATCATTAAAAGTAACAAAGTAGAGTTATCCCCCAATTGATGGTCTCCTCATAGGACCATCACTATGTGTAATTTTTGGATAGCCCTTACTAATCCATCTTTCATAAATACATCTTCCCCAAAATGCACCCCTCACATACATGTGTGACAGGGGCCCTAAGCTGTGGCAACTTTAACACCATCTCTTGCCTTTGAGGTGCAACAAACTATCAAAGTTAAAGTGACCAAAGTGGGTATGCCATAGCTCCTCCATGTCACTTATAACATGTGTGGCAATAAACTGAGAGACAAGTATTATGTGTCAATCTCTCATACTTGTCCAACCTATAAAGACCATGGCTTAGAGAACAAGCATTCTGTGTCAATGTCTCATACATGTCCAACTTGTAAAGACCATGGCTTAGAGCACTAGATATACTACCATGATGTCTCATCACTCAGGTCATGAACTGTTCTCTGAACTTTACTCATGTCATCATCATCAACAAATCTAACACCCTAGCAATGAAAGAGACTAATATCAAGTTATTTTTAATGCTAGACACAAGTAAGACTTTTGAGAGAGTTATTGTCCCACCGTTGGCTGACACATTTGTGCACTATAACTTGGCCCAAAGGTCCCACAACAGACAGCCAATCATATGATGGTCCAACCAAGGTAAAAGAAATTAACCTGGCAGGCCCAGACGAAGACCCGAGGCCAATATACATTGGAGATGAGCTCTCTATCGAGGAAGAAACTGAGCTCATTGTTCTACTCACAGGCTTCCAGAATTGCTTCCCCATGGAAGTACATGGATATGAAGGGTGTACCTCCCAAAGTAGTCAAGCACACCATTCCGATGGTCGATGAAGCGAGACCGATCAAAAAAAGGGCTTACCCTACGAACCCAAAGTATTCCAAGATGGTCTGGGAAGAAGTTGATCGACTCATAAATGCCAAATTCATTTACGAAATAGAGCACACAGAATGGGTATCACCCATGGTGATAGTGTCCAAGAAGAATGGGAAGGTAAGGGTGTGCGTGGACCTCAAAAAGGTCAATGCCACCACCATACGAGATTATTATCCCTTACCCTTCACTTAACATCCTACTTAACATGTGCTAGAATAAGTCACAAGAAAGGAAGCCTATGTTGGAATTAGGGTTGCAGGAAAGCACACAAAGCTTGGAGAAGAAGAAGCAAGAATGCACACAACACACAATGTATTAGATTGTGTCAATGTACAAAAGATAAGTTAGCCCTAGAATAATGGGCGTATATACAAGCCGGGGAAAAAAACCTCCTAAAGAGGAAAAAAGTGTCCCGACGGTCCTAAGTGTATTCACACACATCACTGCCTATATATATAGCAACAAATCCCCCCTGGGAGTGATGGTGTGAACGAGAGCTGACACTCATGTATAGGGAAGTGCCATGCCCAAAGTAGATCGGTCCACAAAGGGGAGCAAGCCCAAAGCTTTGCAGAAAGCTTCGAACTTCTCACGAGGAAGCGCCTTTGTGAAAAGATCGGCGAGGTTGTCCTGTGTTGGCACATATGCCAAGCTGATCTCTCCTGCTGAGAGTCTCTCCCTGACATAGTGATAATGCACCTCAATGTGCTTTGTGTGAGCATGAAAAACTTGGTTTCTCGTAACTGCCAATGCGCTCTGACTGTCAGTGTAGATAGAGGTGGCAGACTCCTGTCTGTGTAGATAGAGGTGACAGACTCCTGTCCAACACCCAAGTCAGCCAAGCCGTCTGAGCCACACACACTCAACCGTAGTTGTGAAAGCTGCCCTGTACTCAGCTTCACAACTAGAAGTGGCCACAGTAGGTTGCTTCTTACTCAACCAAGATATGCATGAGCTACCAAGCATGAAACAAAAACCACTTGTGGACACTCTTGTGTCATAGCAACCAGCGCAATCTGAGTCCGAAAAAGCATGTAAATCTGGCGGCAACGATCCCCCCTTGGGATAAAACAACCCAAGATGTATGGTGCCACTCAAGTAGCGAAAGATGCGTTTAACTGCCTTCCAATGCTGAGACCCTGGCCTATGCATAAACCTGGTCACCTGTGAGACTGCAAACTGAATGTCCGGCCTCGTAATACATACATAAATGAGGCAACCAACAGCTGTCTGATAGAGTGTGACATCAAAGTGATCTCCAGCATCATGAAGACTCAACTTCAAACCTGTCTCCATTGGAGTAGCAATAGGCTTGCAGTCTTCAAGGCCAAATCTCCGCAACAATGTCTCAATATACTTTGTCTGACACAAAGCAATACCTCCATCACACTGCTTAAATTGTATCCCCAAATAATGATGCAAATGCCCCAAATCTGACATCTCAAAACAGGCATTCAAATCAGCCTTAAAATCAGCAATATGACTCTCATTTGGTCATGTGAGCAGCATGACATAGAGAGCAATGATTAGATGTACATCATCCACACGTTTAACATACAAAGTGCTTTCTGTTGGACTATTCTGAAAACCATGTGCATTCAAATATGCATGTATCTTTTCATACCAAGCTCGTGGAGCTTGCTTTAAACCATACAAAGCCTTTTCCAACCTGCACACTTTGTTTTCCTGCCCTCTTTGAACAAAACGACGAGGCTGCGATACATACACCTCCTCATGCAAATCTCCATTCAAGAATGCAGTCTTTATGTCCAACTGACGTACATTCCAACCATTATGAGCTGCCAATGCACAAATGCTATGAATGGTAGTCATACGACAAGTGGGAGCAAAGGTCTCATCAAAATCAATGCCCTTTTCTTGAGCATAACCCTTTGCAACAAGTCTAGCCTTATAGCGATCAACACTGCCATCTGGCTTTCGTTTCAATTTAAAAACCCACTTACATCCCAATGGCCTTTTTACCAATAGACAAATCACACAAAGACCACTTACCATTCTTCATTATAGCATCATATTCACTTTGCATTGCAGCCAACCAATTTTTTTATTTTTGTGCCTCATCAAATGAAAGAGGTTCTTCCTCTTCACACATACTAGACACAGCCAAAGCATAACAATCTGATGCATAAGAGGCATGCTGAAAACCTGAACGAGTACGACTAGACATAGGTGCATCAATTTTACTATCACACAAGGTTTGCACCAGCCATTTAGGCATACCTCTAGCCTGCTCATTTTCAGCCCTATCCTTAGAAATTACATCCTGTAAATCTACATTCAGAAATAGGCTGATCTATGATGTCGTTTAAAATCTGCATAGGCTGAATATTTGCCTCATTAGGCTGAATATTTACATTTGAATTCCCACCTGTAAACAGAGGCAACAATGTATCACAAATACATCCCGTGAGCTCACACCTGTCTCTTTGGTACATGATAACAAAGGCTGCACAGCATCTTCCACAAAAACAACATCTCGACTAATCAAGATACACTTTGACTGCGGATGATACAATCTGTAACCCTTGCTCTCAGCACTATAACCAACAAAAATGCATTTGACAACCTTATCATCCAATTTTCTACGTTGTTGCACAGGCACTAAAGCATAGGCCAAGCAACCAAAGACACGCAAGTGACCAATAGAAGGCTTCCTACCATGCCAAGCTTCATATGGAGTAATAGACTGCAAGGCCTTAGTGGGACACCTGTTGAGTACATATGCAGCACACATGACAGCCTCAAGCCAAAACGCATGTGGCAAAGCTTGGCTCTTGACCATACATTGTGCCATCTCCATAAGTGACCTGCTTTTCCTCTCAGCAACACCATTTTGCTGAGGGGTATACGGCACTGTACATTGGTGTTTTATCCCACGACTAGCCAGAAATGCATCAAACTCTTTAGACATGTACTCCCCCCCTCGATCAGAATGGAGGGTGCCCACAGTACAATTGGATACATTTTCAACCATAAGCAAAAGCTTGAAGCACAAAAACACTTCGGACTTTGCCTTCAGTGGATATACCCATGCATGCCTAGAGTAATCATCAATGAAAGTCACGAAGTACAAGTGTTTACCAAATGACGGAGTTTGCATAGGCCCACATACATCACTATGTACAAGTTGCAATTTGCGAGTGGCCCGCATAGAACCATCCTTTGGAAACGCAGAACGCTGCATTTTGCCCAAAATACAGCCTTCACAAACATGTTTTAATGGTGCCTCAAGAGGGGGCAATGAAGCAACCATATCAAATTTCTGTAAATGCAGCAAACTAGCAAAGGTCAGATGACCAAAACGAGCATGCCATAGTTTTGCATCTGAAACTGCCTTTTCATCAGAAACTGCATTTGCTGAAACTTCCACACACTTGTCATAAGAATTGAGCCTATACAGCCCACGAAACAAGGTGCCAGATACAATAATTGTATCACCAAAAGTCAAATCATGAACAGTACATCTGTCATCCACAAATTTGACTACAAGTCCAAGTCTAGCAAGCGCAAAGAAAGACAATAGATTCTTCTTTATCCCTAGCACATACAAAGCATCTGAAAGTGTGAAAGTACTGCCATTTGCAGCAGTAAGCATAATTTTACCAATGCCCTTCACTGGGTAAGAAGCATTATTGGCACATGTGACAGTATTCCCATTAGGGACAGCCTCAAGACAAGTGAATATATCACGATGCGAGGTAATGTGCTTTGTAGCACCACTGTCAAAATACCATACATGAGAGTCAACAGAAACTGCCAAACATGGATCATATTGGCAATACACGCTAAACGCCCATTCTGTATCCTGCACAACATTTGCAGAATCTGCATTTGTAGAAGCATATGCTATTGTGGCTGCATTTGACTCTTTCTTCTTTGCCTCTTTAGCCTTTAGCTTAGAGCAATTCTTAATGACATGATCAGTAGCCCTGTTTTGCATAGACTGTGCTTCTTGCAAGAGCTTGTTGACTAAATTATCATACTGAACAACATCAGGTCTATCCTTATGTAACAAGTCTCCACGTGGAAGCAAAAGTTTGATATGACTCAGGTAAAGCATTAAGAACAGTCCGCACAAGAGAATGATCAGGAATAATCTCACCTGCAGAAATCAACTGTTCCTTGAGATCTTTAATCTCAGCAAGAAAAACATTCATGTCATCATCTTCCTGCATAATCTTCGATTCTAACTCTTTACGTAGGTAAGAGATTTTTGCCTCGTTACGACCTGCATACAAACGAGCTAGAATATCCCAAGCCTGTTTTGCTGTTTTAGCTGAACGAATATGTGGGGTGATGTTACGTTTGACAGAAAGTGCAATCAAGGCATGAGCATGCGCATCTTTACCATCCCAAACGAGCTTGTTCAGCAGTGGGTAAAACAGCAGCAACAGTAGAGCTGCTAGAACCTGCAACATCCTCCAACAGATCCTACATCCACAAAACTTGGACGTACATCCATACCCTGCACAATGTTCCACACTCCTTTTGCAACCAAAACATGCTGTATCATATATGCCCAAAGTGGGTAGTTGCTGTCTCCGTCCAATTTGTCATCAGCAGCAGATAACATGCGAAATACATCATTGCTGTTATCAGCCATGGCCACTGACTGAAACTGATGCAAAAGCTGCCTGTAATGAAGTAAAGACTGAACAGAAAACAACTCGTGCTATGTAGCACGGTCCACAATAGAATACGTATGCTTGTTTTGCAGAAAACTGAACTGTCAAAATTTCTGCAGAAAAACACATGTGCAGAACTTGCAATGCAAAAACGGAGCCCGAAACGACCTCAGATGCAATTTCTGAGAATGCAAGCGCTCGTGAAAGCTCACCTCAGAGTATAGGGACCTGCAAGCGCTCATGAAAGCTCACCTCAATCGGAGAACGTGAGTCGGAGGGTGCTAGCGGTGTAGCCCTGGGAGTCGATGCCTGCTCTGATACCAACTGTTGGAATTAGGGTTGCAGGAAAGCACACAAAGCTTGGAGAAGAAGAAGCAAGAATGCACACAACACACAATGTATTAGATTGTGTCAATGTACAAAAGATATGTTAGCCCTAGAATAATGGGCGTATATACAAGCCGGGGAAAAAAACCTCCTAAAGAGGGAAAAAGTACCCCGGCGGTCCTAAGTGTGTTCACACACATCACTGCCTATATATATGGCAACAGCCTATAGCTTCCTTGATGGATTCTCCGGCTACAACTAGGTGTTGCTCGACCCAAAGTGTTGAAATATACAAGTGAATAGGGTGTGTGTGGGAACAAGCCCTTAGCAAGAGGCTATAAAAGAGAATCTGTAAATGAGAGAGAAGCTGTGAAAAGGTGAGAGATATCTACTGGGAGAGAATAAAGGGTAGCATGAGAAGATTTAGGATGTGTGGAGATATTGTGGGAAGAGGTGGAGAGAATCAAGCAAAAGAGGTGGAGTGAATCAAGGAGAGATCAGTGGGATTAGATGCTTGGATGTAAACTCTATAAATTGATTCATTGGCCTAATGAGAATTTGCTGGTTTTTTATTATCCATGCCTACATTAAGCTGTCAGTTAATTGCTCACTAATCATGTCTTAATCATCATCTAATCTCTTTGTTAATCATGTTGATTCTTGCATTCGATCCACCATAGCTCTTCTGGCTTATTACCTCCCTTTCAACATCCTTGCGAGAATACTGGGTCAACTCTACCTTTGGCTTGTATGCCGTTATCTTTTGACTGAACAATGAATGCATGATCTTCCATACACATACTAGTGAATTTGCTGGTATTGCTCTTCTTGTTGGCACCGGAGCACTACAACCAACTCATCAAATATAAAAGTATTAGGGTTACCCTTCATCATAAGCCAAAGTGTGGATGCAAAACCTCGGTATGAATATGGTAAAGCTGTGAGAAAAATAGACAGCAAAATAAGCTATCTAGATAAGTCTCATCAATACATGCAAGAGGCTCTTTAAGATCTTTGATCCTTGTGAGAAATCCATCCATTAAGTCTCCCTCGTTCATATGCTTGGACTCAACTAGTTGCACAAATAGTTATGTACTTGGAAAAGGGCAACATCAAGCGCTTTACAGGCTTGCTTGGTAATTTTACACGAGCGAATATGAAGAATAATGCTTCTTTTCATGGAAAGTGCCACCAATGCATGTACATAGCATCCCTGCCATCCCATCTAGCTTGTTCCATTGTGAGAGGTGTGGAGACGGATTCCACATTTTACATCTAAGCTAGTATCACCATCTGAAGTACCTGTAATAGCTTGTGTTGGTAAGACAAGGCATCCCTCAATGCCAATAGTAACATTCCATAGCCCTTTGGCCAACTAATACATAACAAATCATATAGGACAACAACGGTGGGTAGTTGGTCCCAAGGTCACTTATGCACTCACTCATAAGAGTGAGTACACACCCTCTAACCACCTAAGGAGGGAAAAAGTAACTCAGCCCATTATTAGCCTTCCTACAGAGGGCAAAAGTGCCTTGGCCCATTACACACGCTCTAACCTCCTAAGGAGGGAAAAAGTGCCTTGGTCCATGTCCACATATCACTACCATATAAATGGCTACAAGCACATTATTGTATGAATGAACAAAGAAGCAACATCGCCCTTCTTAGAACAAGAGAGGGAAGTGGCTAAATTAAGTAATAAAATTATTAGTATTTGTAGTCTAGTGTTTGATCACTTTTACAAGCATAGCACATTTCAAAGAAATGAGCTTGGATGACAAGTTACTTTAATTAATCTATTTTTTAAACTCCTTATTTGGACCAAGCCACCACAAAAACATCTTACTCAACAATATTATGTTTGTTTTAATACTTTTTTTTATGCTCACTTCGTGAATTATTGTTTTTATGCTCACTTAGTGAATTACATAAATAAACCATGAGATGATGTGATTAACTTATCATTTTTAAGATAAAAGACAATGTTTATTGTAACAACTATTTGAATAAAGTGAAAGTAACCACAACATGAAGGCATGCAAGCATTGTTGCATCATGGGAAGAATTATGAGTTGATACTTACATTATTTGAAATTTTTATAATGATTATATCAACTCTCACTTGTGCTCCTCACAAAAGAAAGAATAGACAAGATTGAAATGATTTTGTACTCCTTCCACAATTTATGGCACTTTTTCTAGTTTTTTCTTTTAGATAAGCAAGTACACCTTGCATATAATCTCAAAGCCTTTTCCACTTGAAACACATCTTGTAGCATGTCTAAGGAGATGGCCTCTAGTAAGGTGTACATGCCGCTCTAGGGCATGTCCATGCATCCACTTGGACAAGCCTCTCTAATCCCTTAAGTCTCATGGAGGGGCAAACAAACAAAGGTCCCCACCTCTACAATTTGATGTCCCCTTAAGTCCCATAGAGGGGCAAACAAACAAAGGTCCCCACCTCACATACTCTTTCAACTTCTCTCTCTCTCTCTCTCTCTCTCTCTCTCACACACACACACACACATGCTTGATGGATAAACATAATCTTTAGTTCTCAAAGTTCAACCATATGGGTAAGAATGACAAGCTACACATACAAGCTTTGCTAATCTTAATAATTTCATTCCATAGGAACTTGTTGGGTCATATAGATGCACACACTTAAGACAAGTATGAATGGGCATTTGGTAAGAAATTTTATGCCCTTTCTTGGACCTAGTCATCTATAGCAACACAAAGCTCTTGGTGAGCACTGAAGTTTGTTCATCTAGTAACTACTCCCCCCCCTCCCCGACTGCCCTTCCCCAAATTGAACCTAGAAAGGAGACAATCCTTTGATCTTAGGTTTCTTTACATATGTATAGTTGGAGACATAGGTCCAATGTCCACTCGTATGTGGTAAGTTCACTTAAATCCTTTGATGGTTTATAAAAGATTCATGGATTAACCACACAAGCATTTTAGTGGAGTGATTAGGGTGTTTGACTTTCCTACTAAGAACCTGGATTTGAGTCTTGCTTGCTACACGTGTGTCGAGGTGCTAAAAGAAATACTTTGAAGTACCAAAGTTTCACAATATAATAAAAGAAGAACTTGCAATAAAACAAGAATAATCAAAGTAACGGTTAGTTCAATTATTCCTGGTTAGCTTAGGGTAGGTTAAAGAAAGCCTCACTTGACCCTAGGCTAGGGCAACTATCATTTTAGTTTAACAGCAGCATCTATATATATATAAGTCGTATTGTACATGGTTCGATTTTTCGAAACTTGTTAAGGCAGCGCCAACATCTGAGAGGGGGCGCCCACTTGCTGCTCCTCAGCGCCTCGCAGAACAGTACAGCACAGCAAGATTACGAGGTAGGAAAATCTTGGTTTTAATTTTAATTTGTTGATGGGCGCTTGCTCTGTTATGTTGCAGAGCTTAGCAGCTATGGCGTGTGATTTTTTTTTTTCACCATGTTTTTGGAGTCTTTGGGTTTCTCTCTGTGCGTGGCGAAATGGGTCTCGCTCTTTTCTCTTGAAACGGTTTCTTTGCTGGTTGGGTCCATTTGGGTATTATTTGATGTCTCAAATAAAGAATGTTTTTCTTTCTGCCCCACCCCTTCGCCCGAATAAAAACCTATCCACACACACACACACACACACACACACACACACACACACACAAGAGTCTGCTTTCTTTTTTAGCTTCTGTCTAGCAGGTGCTTCTGGTCGTTTTCCGGGGTCTGTATATCTGTTGCTATTTCCCCCTAGGTATTTTCCAGTGTACAGGTCTTGGTGCTAAATCTACTGCTGCTGCTATTTTCCCCTAGGTATTTTCCAGTGTACAGGTTTTGGTGCTAAATCTACTGATAATTCTTTTTCAGATTTTGTTTTTTGGGAGCTTTTACTGCTTTCAAGTACACTTTACCATGTAAACTGTTACACATTTCAAATTTATGTATGTATGCATATATGTGTGTGTGTGTACTTTAAGTAAGTAACTAATTTGAATATGCCTGCAGCTAAGGCCTTCACACATGTATGTTTTTATGTATCGTATGATGCATGTTTGCATATATTTTCTGTATGCCTGCAGCATGATTGGTTCAAGGTATATTGGCTTGTATGGACAATATCGCCGATCTTGACCTGCCCTGCCATGTCAGTTGTGTAAAGGCCACTGTATTTGCTATACTTTGCCTTCTTTCAACACATGGATTACATGGGCGGGGGACTTGGACGGGCAAGGTTGTCAATATCAAAGGTTTTCTTAGTCTTGTCTTTTGTCCCCAAAGAATTTTGTTTTTTTTTAAATAAATATAACTTTATTTAGTTGTCATCATGTGAATAGGTTGTGAGCAAAGTCTTATTTGTAGTTGTGGCATTGCAATCTGGTGTGCCTTCAACCGATTCATTCTCAATGAACCCTAGCATCTTGATTGTGTTCAGATGCATTGAAACCATAGTTGTGGGAAACAGGGAAACGGAAACGGATTTTTCCAGGGGAGGGAAACGGAAACGCAACAACAACAAGAGGGAGTCATATAACAATAAATTGAAACAATTAAACTTAGCATTCCAAAATCCAAACTCCACACACAAAACAAAAAAAATTTAGAGTGTGGAATCTACACTCTAAAATCTAAAACGTAGATTCTACAGCGTGACCCTTAGGATTGAACATTTCCAGCTCCTCAAAGTCTTTTGACTCATCATGATCGGTTGAAACTTGGAACATCTTCTCAAGCCTGTGCAGGCTCATTGTCAACATCCTTTGTCGCCTCCAGAATCTCTTGAATTGTACCAGCATTTCCATCGGACTTGTGAAAGCCGATGTATAAACCTGGGGTATACTCTTGCTTCATTAGCAAACGCAAGCTTGCATTAACAAAGATGAGATCATCTGCTTTTTGAGTTCCAAGCCAGTTTATCTTTTTTGTGTGGATGTGGCTAAAGGTGCTCCCCAATCACTCCAATGCCAAGAAAGAGCAGACTTGGCTCAATATTCGAATGGCCAAGTTTTGAATATGAGGAGAATCAGCTCCATAGTCCTCCCACCAAGTTACAGCACCAACATGGAACTTAAAATTTAAGAAATATACAATGATAAGCTCTATGTTTATATATATTATGAAGAGATTTGCAATGTTAATTGTATTATACAATTTTAAAAGCCTTAAGAATCAAGATTACCTGTCACACTGAGCATCACTACATCCAAACATGTCCTCCTTGCCTTGATAGCTTGCAAGTTGGTCTTTCACAATTTGACATTGCTCAGGAGAACTAGTCTGAAGTCTGGAGTTCCAACCCCAAACTACCTCGCCATTTGCATGTTGTCGTCTTCCCTTGTGTTGAAGTGGAGAATAGTACTGGTTCCATTTGCCACCAATAGCAAGTTTCTCCAGCACTTGAGGCCTTGCCTAATCAATCTCGATGATGGGGATGTTTTCAATCATGTGATCCATTGCCTTGTAAATCTTTCCCATGTATGGTACATCTCCATCCACCAAGCGTAGGAGATTTACAATTGGCAAGCAAATCAAAAATAGATGCTTCACTTCAAGCCAAAAATTATCTTGTATGATAGTATTGAAACAAAGTTGCCCTAGTGCTACCTTTGAAGTAGGCCAAGTTGCCCACTCTGGGCTTGCCACCATTTGCTTCAAAGCCGGTCTTTGGCTATAGCGACGATGAAGCATAAGAAAGTTATAGACAAAGCGAGTCTCGGAGTATTTGAGAAGCTCTTTCTTTGCGAACTTAGCAACTTTCCAATATCGTTTAACAAGTTGTTTAAACAATGTGCTATGCATGGACTCCATGTCACATGTGGATATCTCTGCTCTAATAATGCCCTTGCAGCTTTGTTAGTACTGTCCAAATTAGATATAAATTATATAACATTATTTGGCTCCACATACTCCATTGCCTCACTCCACATTTCACAAAGAACAGGAGGTGTTTTTTGGCGCACACCACATTCCGTGGACTTTATGTACAAAGTGTCAAAGCCTTGCCCCAACATGATGAAAGGACACCCTCCAAAGAGTGGCTGCATATATCACTCCATCCATCTCCCATCAAACTTCAAAGATACCCCATAGATTTTCCCATTTTTCTTTCACAGGAACTAAGGCATCATCAATGCTAGAGATCTCATCTTGCAAAAGTCTGTCACGCAATGCATCATATTTGGATGCTTGATAAGTGGGGCCAAAGGCTGCAATTTAAGCCCACCATCTCCTTGAAGAAAGGAGATCGGGCCACATCAAAAGGAATACCACGAGTAAAAAAAAGCAAGCAATAGTTGCATCTACTTGTGCTTTCCTTTGAGGATGCCGTGCAGTAGTATGCAGGGTGCATCAATGGTGGTGGAAGATGCTCCAAACATGGCGGTCGCACTCGCTCGACTCCCTGAGCTTTGGCTGCGTCCATGAGTGGGAGGAGCAAGATTCATTTTCCAAGGCTTAACCCTCTAGGTGAGAGTCAAAATGTGAGAGAGAGAGAGAGAGAGAGAGAGAGAGGGAACTTAGAACTATCTCTGTGTAACTAAGAGAGAAAGGAGAGAGAAAGAGACTAAGAGCGAGTTTTTTTGGTTTGTGTGTAGCAAGAGTACGGGCTGTTTAAATATCTTTTCTTGGACTCTATAGAGAAGGTTGGCACCTTGCAGAGAGTCCAGCCCTGGAAGTTGGTGGCTTATGCGGTTATCACTTTGCTAATGGAAACACTGTCAATGCTCTTAGAAGTTAGCCAAGAGCTTACACGTTGCAAGTTGGCTGGCCGCTGGCATGTTGCAACTTGCAAGTTGCACTAGGCGCTCGCTTACACATTTTGCAGGCGAGTAGGTGGCATCTGTGCAAAAGTGGCCACCTTAATGCTTATGCCTAAGGTTAATAAAACCTTAGCAAAAAAGCAAAGAGGAAAAAGGCAAAAAGTGCCCGCAACGAAACGGCAGCGAAACGTTTCACCCAGCATGTATTCGCCGTTCCCGAAATGTTTTCCTCGGGGAAACTTGTTTCCATCTGAAGAGGTGCTGTTTCGCTGTTTCCTCTCCTAGCCCACCCATTTCCACATGTTTCCTGCTTCTATGATTGAAACAGAACTAATCCTATAACATGCATGATGACATACATTTTTTGTTTTTTCTTTTTCTACTGTTTCGAAAGGTTTTGGTGGTTGCTGTTTTCATTTGGTTTTGGCAACCATGATGTAGTTATAGAAGGTGCATGCCTGAAAACAGGAGGCGGCAGCTGGTAGTTGCAAGGCTGATGGACCTGTGAGAGGTGGATGGCTGGCTTGCTAGCTGCAAGTTGTTAAGAGATTGGCAATAAGTTTTTTTTTTGAAGAGGGGGGAGGGGGGAGTTTGTAGCTTCTACCCTCATTTCCTTGCATATTAGATTTGAACATGTAGGGTGGTCAGAATTTTGTGTTTTTTTTTGGGGGTTTTTGGTTCTGTCCTAAATATTTTGTTTCATGACTTGTCTTGTTACATCTCTAGCAGTTTTCAGCAGTGTCTCATTGATATGGAATTTGGTGAACTTACACATGCTGTTTTTTGGTTCTGACTTTGACACAGCTTGGAATGTAAAAAGGATGAACGAAGAAAAATCCATCGTGGTTGTTCCTCCTCCTGATTTGGCTATTGTTGTGCCGCCCAAGCGTAAGAAAGGTCGCCCCCCAAAGAATCGTGCACTAGTACCTTTGGGGGAAAACAGCAGAGCCCCACAGAATCCAGATGGAAGAGGTCGGAAGCCAAAGCGAAAGAACGGTGACATAGCGTGGCCTATGGTGGACAGTGGTTTTATTGGGCAACAAGTTCATGGAGTTTTGGATGGGTCTTTTGATGCAGGTTACCTTCTCACTGTCAGAGTGGGCAACACGCAAACTGTGCTACGGGGTGCCGTGTTTGAGCCAAGTCTGTCGGTTCCTGTCTCTAAATCCAACGACATTGCACCCAATGTGAGGTTCATAGGAAGAGATGAGCAGGTTGCGCCGTTACAGTATCCTGTGGAGAAAACAAGCACAGCTATGCCCTCCCCTGTAGTGGTGCCTCCTGTCTACATTAGCAATGCTGCTGCTACCCAGAGTGCTCCTATGCCCATGGAAGAGGACCAAAGGCCACCTTGTGAGACAGCAATAACAGTGCCCGCACAAATGTCGAGTGCAGTTGATATCAAAGACATGGATTCTCATTTAAATTCAAGTGACTTTGGAGCCGAACAGAAGATGGATCTCCAAACAGATGCACAGCTGCAAACCATCTGAAGCATAGCTTTAGTGCTAAGGAGCTTGGACTGTAGAAGGGGGTTTGTTTTACTGTCCCCTGCAAAGCATTGGGAATTTGATCAGATTAGGCTCATTATGCTGTACAGTTGGTTTTTTTGAATCCTTTTTCACTACATGTGGACTCGTCTGGTACCTCCAGCTGGAGGTAAATCTGTGGTGGGACTATTTTGCCCTTTTGGCCATCATGTTTGGGTGGAAGAAAATTGCATGACTTCTAGTATCAGCCTCCTTACTTTTACCTAGTGAACGTCCATCCTTAGGGACTCTTTCCAAGATGCATGCTTCTATGCTTAAAGTTTGGAAAAAGTTAGATGGACTGGCTGGAAACAGGGCACTTTCAGATGATACTAAAATGTGGATTTTTTATTTTCAATGTGTGCTAGAATTGCAAAACATTTTTTCCCAGTGGTTCGTTAGGGTGATATTGTTTTTTTCTTTTCAATTGTCAATGAGGTTGAGTGTATTTGATGCTAGTATCTGATGTCAATGGCATGGTTAAGTGCTGGGTTTTGCAGGCTATTTTCTGTTTAGGATGGCCGAGTATCGATATTATATTAGGAAGGGCTTTTTTGGTGCTTTTTCTCCATTGTTTGAAGAGTCATGTGTGCTATCAATGTCTTTCTACTATTGCAATCAAACCTAGCACATGCTTATTTTGCACACGTCATTGTTAATATTTCTTTAATCATTCATCTTGCACTAGTCTTGCTCATATGTCTAATAACAAGATTGATACATGAACCCATAATGTGTCAAAGGCCCTTAACTTTAATCTTTTGGTGCTGCATGTTGAGAAACTGTATGTTGCAGTACTATTTCGTTAAAGCTAGTATTATGAGCTTGATCTCAAGTTTAGCCAATGGCAGTAGACTTGCTTGAAAATTGCTAGGTCGCCTTGATGCTTTTAGTGAAGAATACTCAGTCAAGTCATGTATAAAGTAGTTATTGTGTATTTTTCCTTCTGTAAGTATAAAGGTTTAAGACTTTGCTTTTTAACGGAGTTCTGTGGAATGGATGAAACTTGAGGGAAAATTAATAAATGCTCTGGATTTTATTCATCTTCAACTGCAATATCATCTTGGTACTCTCAATGTTCTGCATCAAAAGTGAAGGTAAGATCTTTCAAGGTCATGTTGCAGTTCTAAGAATGTGGAGCATCAAACAGAAGTTTAAGATACATGAAACAATACGGCTATGGAAGGCCATGTATGAATAAAACAAACATCCAATTGTCAAGGATGTGAAATATTGCTCCTGATAGGATATTGATAAGCGGAGAAAACCCCTGATATTTGAGAGAATTTTGCGATGTAACATCTTAAACTACATAATGTAATGTACATGTCTAGTTGGATGCACTGCTAAAAAGAAAAATGGTTTTATTTCTACCCCACACAACGAGTGTTGCCTTCAACAACCAATTACTCAGAAACCTAACTGCTGTCGGAAGAGACTTAAAATTCAACTGGCCTTTCAAAGCCACTCACCTGTGTGAAACCTTCGCAAAAAGATAGTGAAATTGACACCCAAAATGTGCAAAAGTTGCCTGAACAACCAGCGTAATCAGAATCATAATAATGATGAAAAGATCAAAAAATTGCCCTCAAGATATGTATCATAATAAAAAGATGCTGAAAATTGTCTTAACATTTAGCCTCCACACGTTTGTAGATCTTGCTCCAGCAATCGGTAGGTTAGTTGGTTAAAGTGGATAGCTTGTAACCCGAGGTAATGGGTTCGATCCATGGCTGCCTACATTGCATCTTGAGCTTGTAGGGGTGTGTGTTTTTGTAAAAGGGTGTGTGTTTTTGTAAAAGGGTATGCAGGACCCTCATGTAATAAAATCGCCCAACTTTTAAAAAAGAACCTTCTTGCCAAATTAGCTGCACTTGTTTAGTAGGCTCTGCAACTATGCACGCTTCATATGCCTTGTATTAAGACAGTTGAAACTTACACACAATCCCTCTGTAACTTGCATAGCAACACTGCATGGCTGCCTTGGCTTGAGTAGTTGTTGCAGAGGCCACTGCTGTACAAGCTTCAAACTACTATGTTTTGGCTGGCTGCTAGAGAGGAGAGAGATTTTGCATCTATGCATTGACTAGTTGCATCTCTCTATGCCCATGGCTGCCTGCCTACATTTATGTTGAGACACTTGAAACTTGTACAATCCACACCCTCTGAACACAAGGAGACCACTTGGCATCTGAACAAGTTTCCTTTGACACATACATTAACAAGAGAAAACCCAACGACCACAGTAGCTTAAACCCAATGGTAGAAACCGAGATTCAATTGATTCGGATGCAATTTCTTTATGAGCCAGATGTTGATGTGAATGGCGCCACATCCGATAGAATGGACTATCACACCATCCTTGATTATGGTCCTCGTGAAGGGCAACTTGCTGCACTCCGTGCATCCTTGTGTGGAAGATCATACAGGTCTGCTTTTATTGAGAGGGTCATTCATGGCACTGATCTTGACAAAAGCAGTTGCATTTCAAACCTTTTTGCAAATCTTCTTCACCCTAGCTATATATTTTGCATCTTCATGGACGAAGATCTCGATGCTCGATTCGAGGCTGACACCATTTTGTAGCTTTTTGCTAGGACCCAAACCTTCGAACAAAAACAAAATGAAATCTTGGCCATCCTTCGAAGTTCGCACCACTCTTTAGACTCGCGTCCGGCCACTCCTATTGCTAGTGTTGCATCTCCTGCGCCCGTGCAGAGAAGCGTACAGTTTACTTATCCTCAACAGGAGTTGGGGACTTACATCGGGCGGCAATCAAGCACCGAGCTTTTGGGAAGAGAAAAAGGAACACAACAAAGACATAGTCAACATTTTCTTATAGAAGTGGTTAGACTTACATAACCTTACGCATACGCAAGAGGATGTTAGACCATCGAGGCAAGCTTGTCCTTGATGAGCTAAGAATATAAATGGTGGATGAGTTTGGCCGATAGCGCCAGATGCTCTCGTACTTAGATAGAGTTCGAGATAGTATTCCACAAAGAGTTTTTACCAGTTAATGAGCTTCAAAGGTCTTGGCATGAGTGGGACAAATGCTCTATGCATGGCATTTCATTCACCCAATATATCTTGAACTATCGAGAAATAGTGCTGAAGTTAAAGGGAATCAATGCATTCCAAACTCTTCGTGGGTTCATGCGAGGTCTTGACCTAGATTACGAGAGTTATGTATAACCTAAGGAGCCTAAGGATTTTGATAAGGCAATAAAATATACTCAAATATTTGATGATATATCTCACAGGTCGAAATTTGGTTCTAGGTAGCTGACAGACGAGAGGGGGGGTACAAAATTTAAAAGAAGATTCTTTTGAGTTGACAATGGACATGGTCAAAGTGAACAATAGGAACAATGGAGACGTTGGTCTAAAAAACCACGAAAAAATAGAGAAAAACCCTACAAAACTCAAAAAACAGTATCAATACGAGAAAGCAAAGAAAGAAAATCTATGCTTTCACTGCTTTGAGACGGGGCATAGAAAGGCGGCTTATCCCAAGTTGGGTGTTGGAGCTAGAGGTAGTTCTAGCGATGCCAAGAAGGATGGTAAATTGTCTCGGCAGGTTCATATGGTACAGGTGTTACCTCTCCGATTTGTAGAGTTTAGAGAGGTGACAATCTACCATACAGACAACACCCATGCATGTCGTGTTTCACAGGCTATGTGGCAGCCATCTTTCGGGCCACACGATTTGGTTCGTTTATGTGGTAGGATTAGTGGCCGTAGAGTCACCATTATGATCGACGATGGAGCTACATAAAACTTTCTTAAGTACTTGTTGGTCAAAAAGTTGAACCTACCCAGACCAAGAGCGACCATAAGCACATAGTTTCGCTGGCTAATGGTTATGACAAAATTATTTGGGACATGGTGCTTTTGGGAGTGCCACTCGTTGTGAAGGGCTATGAAGCTACGCTTGATTTTCAAGTCATGCATTTAGCTAGGACATATGTCTATCTAGGCAAGGAGTGTTATATAACCTGGGCCCTACCCTACATCATAGTTACCAGAATAAAAACCTAGAGTTCATGCATGAGGGTAGGTAGATGGTATACAATTGAGCTCGCTGTGTTGTTAATAGCTTTATCATCGAATCTTACAAAAATATGTGACCAGATGGCTATCTCTTGGAAATCTACCAAGATGGTGAAATGGATTTGACAAGACTAACATCACACACTTCATAGGATAGCTTACATCTAGTTAATAGGCCAAGCTCTCTTTGTGCTCATATACTTCCTATACTAATCATGCTTTAATCAAGAAATTAAATTTGTGAGAAATTCTAAGTGCCCACAAGTATGTTGTCTCTTTGGAAAAGGGCATTGACAAAAAGGTATGAGAAATGCTATTGAGGTGAAAATTCAAGGTTACAAAGAAATGTTGGGTATCTAGATCTCGATATCTAGATCATGCATTTGGATAAGAATGATGTAGTCTTGGGTAGAGAATGGCTTTATGGCTTAGGTCATTCCCTACAAATGGGTTATCTGAATGAATCCGTTACATTTTAGTGTGAAAGGCAAATAAAATGTTTCTAACTCTCCACTCATGTGTTTGATGGAGCTAGAATGATTGATGGAATGCGAGGATATCGAGTCTTATCTTTTGTGTTACATTCTTTTGGTATTCTTTATAAAAGAATGAAACTAATTTTATGGTATTTGTAGAATTATTGTTCACATTTAAAGATGTTTTACGTAAGGATATGCTTGATGTTTTTTTGCTTCCTACATGTGATTTTAGATCATTGTATAGACCTAATTCTTGGTAGTACATGTGTATGTAAAAAAGAGAGGAAGTGGAGATACATCTAGCTTTATATTTAGAAAAAGGAGAAATTTAGCCCAATGCTTTGCCAAATTTACTAATAAAGAAAGGGGATGGCACTATGTGTTTATGAATAGACTATTGAGTCTTAAATAAGATCATAATTAAAAAATATCCATCCAATACCTCATACTAATCATGATCTCTTTGATCAACTTCAAAAGGAGCTAGATATTTTTCAAAAATGGATCTAAGATTTAGATATCATCAAGTGTACATTAGCTCTAAGGATCTGCCCAAAATAACATTTAGAACTTGATATAAACACATTAAGTTCAAGATCAATACACACACACACACACACACACACACACACACACACACACTGTGTGTGTGTGTGTGTGTGTGTGTGTGTGTGTGTGTGTATTGATCTTGAACTTAATGTGTTTATATCAAGTTCTAAATGTGTGTGTGTTTATCGACACACAAAAAAAGTTCAAGCTTACACTTTTTGGATTAACCAATGCACTAACTACTTCTATGATACTCATGAATAGTGTTTTTAAAGCCATTTTTAGGAAAGTGTGTAGTAGTGTTTCTTGATGATATTTTGATCCACACTGGATCAAAGAAAGAGCATATTAAGCATCTAAGTAAGATGTTTCACTTGTGCAAAGGGAGTGAAGTATCCAAGATATCATATTATATCAAAATGGCCACAAAGAATGTAAAAGAGGTACAAACCTTTCTTGGTTTGACATCAAGATTCTATCGCACAAATTTGAACTAGATTTGAATTGCACAATAATGGCTATTCCTATTATAGACCAACTTCAAGGGAAAGGAAAAGCCTCCATTTGGAATACCCATAGAGAGAAATCTTTGAATAATTAAAGATTCTGAGAGCTACATCTCCAAGTAAGGATATGAGACCCAAATGAGAGTTTGTGCTCAAAACAAATGCTAGTAACTATGCTATAGGAGTGGTCTTTATTCAAAGAGGAAATCAATTTCTTTTGAAGCAAGAAGTTAGACCATGCACAATAAAACTATTCATCATATGAAAAAGATGAGCTTGTTGTCATTCATGCACTATTTACATAATGTTGAATTCGAAATCTGAATTAATCATTAAAGTATTAAGTGGATTTGTATAATGTTGAATCTGAAATCCCAATTGAGCATTAAAGTATTTAGTGGATTTGACCTTTGTGGCACAAAGGCTAGATAGGCTAAGATGTTACAAGAGCTTGATTTTGAATTGAGATATTTAAAAAAAGGTACCCAACTCCCTTATCCAAATGGCAATGGAAATGAAATGAGTTGAATTCTTCGAATCCATGTGAGCATGATGCCCTCTACTATGAGATATGGAAAATGGTCACAATAAGAGGTTTGGCAATGGTAAATGAAATGAGTTTCACTCAATTTTATATTAGATTCTTAGAATCTATAAAGGGTAGATGTGAGCATGATGCTATTTACTATGAGGTTTGGAAACAAGTCACAAGAAGAGGGGCCCATTGAAGTTGCATCAACAAGTATGGATGCAAATGAAGATGCTATCCAAAGACGAAGTGAAGTTTCATTGAGGATAGATGCAAATAAGGATAGTCTCAAATGGAAGAAGTATACCATTGAGGATGGGTATCTTCTTTACAAAGGTAGAGTATGCATATGACATCAAACACCATATTCTTTATGAATGTCATGATAGATGCAAATAAGGATAGTCTCAAATGGAAGAAGTATACCATTGAGGATGGGTATCTTCTTTACAAAGGTAGAATATGCATATGACATCAAACACCATATTCTTTATGAATGTCATGATAGTCCTAGTGTTGGATATTGTTTATGAATGTCATGATAGTCCTAGTGTTGGATACCCAAGAATACACAAAACGTATGATCTTTTGAAGAGATAAATTTTATAGCTAAGTATGAATAAGGATATCCAAGATAATGTATTGAAGTGCTAGAAATATCACATAATGAAGGTAAAACATTTTAAAGTAGGCAATCTGCTACATATAGTGTAAATCCTAAGTGGCAGATTGGAAAGTATCCATGGCAGAAAGGATGGATTTTCTATAATAAAGGAAATCCTAGATAGGAGAGTATTTCCAATAGGATGGATTTTCTATCAACGAAATCCTAGGTGGTAAATAGGAGAATATTTTCATGGATTATATTGTAGGACTATTGTGTAAGTAATAGTTGATCAGTTGACAAAGATGGTTCATTTTATTCGAACTAAAAATACTTTTTGCTTCTAAGTTAGTTTGATTTTTTGTGGATGGTATATTCAAGATCTATGGGATACCCATTGGTATCATTCTTGGTATGGATAGTAAATTTGACTATGACTTTTGGATGGATATCCTAGAGGTTGGATAAAAGGCTACATATGAGCAAGGTTGAGCACCCTTAGATAGATGGTCAAACTAAGAGGGTGAATCTAATCATTAAGGATATGCATACATGAATAAGAAATAAACCAATGAGGAAAAACACTTATCAATTTTAGAATTGGGTTATAAGAGGGTTAATCTAATCATCAAGGATATGCATACATGAATAAGAAATAAACCAATTAGGAAAAACACTTATCAATTTTAGAATTGGCTTATAAGAGTTCCAAACATTCAAGTAAGAGCTTTGGTTCATTTACGATAATGAATGGATTTCAACCTAGAGGTCCAACAACAATAGGATTGGAAGGAAAAAGGTACAAGCAACCGAAGACTTTCTTGAGGATATGAACCAAATGGTTAAGTTGCCTCAAGGCAACATAAAGAAAGCTCAAGATAGAGCAAGAAGTTACGTAAAATTTCACCCACAAATTATAGACATTATTGAAAGAGTGTATGCCTATTTAAAAGTACCCAATTCTTTTGGTTGCAAGGTGTACTAAGCTATATCCTAGGTATTATGTTCTATTCCCAATACTTACAAGAATAGGTGGAGTTGCTTTATAAATCAAAACTACTGGATGGTTGTAAACTACACCAAAAATTTCATGTAAGTTGTTTCAAGAAGAAAATTGGGCAATGAGGATAATTTGGTAGTAGTAGAAATGTAAACTCTTGTGGGATTTATAAATAAAAACTAATAGTCTTCCACATGAGCTATATGTAAAGTCTCACCCATAAACGATAGCAGTTATTGAAGGAGAGTATGTCTCTTTATAAGTACCCGATTCTTTCGATTGCAAGGTGTACTAAGTTATAACCAAGGTATTGTGGTCCATTCCCGATACAAGAAAAGGTGAAGTTGCTTTACAAATTAGAACTACTAGAAGGGTGTAAACTACATCAAAAGTTTCATGCAAGTTGCTTTGAAGAAGAAAATTTGTCAACAATGAGGATAATTTGGTAGTAGTAGACAAGGAAACCCTTGTGGAATTTATAAATAAAAACTAATAGAATTCCACATAAACTTGAGTATTTGGAATATTTAGTATTTTAGATTAAAGAGGAAGACATACTCAACATATTTAGTATTGAACAAATATCAACTCAAGAAAAGCTAAGTAATTTAAATAAGAGATTCCCTAATGTTGTTTCCAAGGACAAAGACTATCATACATAGAGATTCTTGAGATGCTTGGTTGGGTGGTTATACTTAAAAATCCCTTTGGATCTGAGCATGTTTACAATGTTTATACTATTGGAAGAAAGAGTGCTATGATATTTTATACTAATTCACCCATGTATGCACAAAAAAACCTAAACCAGTGAGTCCTTTTTTAGCTCAAAACATCTCACGCTTAGTTTATATGAGCCTTGTACTACTATTGTCATTAATGATGATATTCGACCACTTGCAATATTATTTCATTTGAAGGATATATTTTTATATCCCCTTATATGAAGGGTATAATGCCTCGAAATGGACTTGCTTTGTTTTATATTATTTATTTTCATCTGTGCTTTGGTTTATGATTTATTATTGTACATTAAAAAAGAAGTTTGTTTCCTCTTTCTATCAAATGTATGTGCAAGCATTATCCTATATTCTTAGTATTATTGAACCAAGAAAGGTGCCCACATCATTACCCTAAAAATCTGAGTTTCTATATGTAATTTCAATTGAGAAAGATGTATTCAAGTTGGTGGTTAATAATACAAAAGTCACCAAATTTTATTTCAAGGGAATACACTAGCTTGAGTTGGAAATCCAAGGCTTGACATGTAGACAAGGTGATGAGGAGGCTTTAACTCATCTAGATGCCAAACAAAGTTGTGAAAGTTGGCATACATAGAAGATTGTGGCCTAGGGTTTAACCAAATGTGCTACATCTGTGACCTAGCATTAAATCAAATGTCCTTAGATATTATTATCATACCCTGCTCACACTCATACCACATGATTTGTGCGGCAATAGCATTTTGAGGCTCTACAAAACGCCACCATAATATATGCATTGCTAAGGATGTTGTAGAAGCATGGGACGTAGCAATAAGATTTACAACTTATTCTATGAATTCCATTTTCTCAAGTATGCTCATCTAGCATACATAAAAATTCATGCTAAGTTTGAGCAAACAACATCATTCAGAGTTAAATATTATACTATTAGTGTATAGTATAAGAGTATATTATACTATTTAAGTTAAGAACTTACCTTAGTCTTGCCTAAGCATGTGTCATTGGGTCTTACCTTTAAGCTACAAATGTAACTTCCCATTGTAGATGCACTAGCTCGTCCATCACATCCTCACTCTATTGTTGCATTGGAATGCTCCTTGTTTGCCAAAGGGGTGAAGGGAGAGCTCTCAATGTCTAGATGGAGGCAAGAAGAGATGGTCCTTCATGATGGTTCTCTTTCACAAAAGGCCAGGGAAGAAAAAGAAGCTGATGTAAGAAGAAAAACTACAGTCAAACCTATCTAGCATGCATCTATTAAGCAAACAAGATTCAATAACATGTAAGAAAGCAAAAAGAGGGAAGAAGGAGAGCTCACAAGAAAAATATTTGCAAGTAAATGATTGTGTCATGCTTAATGTTAAAAATGACTTTTATATATATATACACACACACACACACACACACACACACACACACACACATACACAGATGACTAGTTTTCATACTAGTCCAGTCAAACTTATTGTGCCTTGCTTATTGTAAAAAATGACATATATATGTACAGATGACTAGTTTTCACACTGTCATCCAAACTTAAAAATGACATATTTATGTATAGATACTCTTCTAATTGCCACATATCCCCTCCCCTCCAAAAAATTACGCATAATAGATTGTGTGTGTGTGTGTGTGTGTGTGTGTGTGTGTGTGTGTGTGTGTGTGTGTGTGTGTGTGTGTGTGTATGCGCGCATACATATACATATATATACATATATATTTATATGTATATATATTACACACACATATTTATATTCAATTATATTATATTATATTTATTAAAATCCATTTTATTCTCTCTCTCTCTGGAATGGAGTGACCATATGGGAGAAATTATTATGTAGATTAACATGCAATTAGCAAAGAATCTTACATAATGCCTAAGTGATTTAGCCTTTCACAAAAGGATGGAAATAAGCTTCCACCATAGGCCAAAGCATGGTAGCTCAAGGCTTCAATGTGCATTCAAAAGTCATATGATCAAAAGATACAAATAAAGATCCATGAGCCTCTTTTATAGTTGAGCCCATGCCCATGCCCTAACTAAAGTTCCTACTTTATTACAAACCATCCCTTCCCCAAAGATTTTGTCCTCAAAATGTGCTTTATGTATACTTGGGTACATCCTCCCCAATATACATCAATGGAGAGGATGGTAATGAGCTCATAATAGGCTACAAATGCATCTATCAAGTAGCCAACATTCTCCTTACTGTATATACTCATCCTGATGGCTAGTGAAGTCCAATATCAATAAATGAGAAGAAGCCTTCAAATGAACTTCTGCAAAATCTATCCAAAAAATTCCAGCATGTATACTTCCTCATGAAACCCCAAAAAAGCATGCTACATGGTCAAGAAACGCCATCCATAGATAAAACTTGTTGTTGCATGTAAGAAAGTGGTTTTCATTTAGCCTCATCCAAGGATAAGTGCTTCCATTTGATGAGGAATTCTTCGATGCTCCTATTCCTCAATTCTCTTGTTCTCCTCCCAATAATCCTCTCTGTCTCACATATGATCTCCCCTTCTTCATCCATGGGTGGAAGCTCCTCCTTCTCTTGAGGTATAGACCCCACAAATTTCTTACATGAAATACATTGTGGATTCTTGTAGAAGTGGGAAAATCAAGCTTGTTGGGCAAGTCACCAACCTTTTTGACACAAATATGGCCCATAATATCTATGAGCAAACTTTGGGTTGGTAGAGCCTTTGTGAGAATATTATGACAACTCTTTGGAAGCTTCGATAACACATCGTCACCCTCTTGAAACTTCACATTGCGTCTATGCTCATCCGCATTAGCCTTCATGACATCTTGAGCCTTCTTCATGTTGTCCTTGCAAAGTTAAAGAAGCTATCTCATCCTTTCCAATTCATCTTTGGCTAAAGGATTAACCACCTTATCCTCTTGAAAAGATATGGATGGCATATGCACGTGATACCCATAAAAAGCCTCAAAAGGAGACATCACAATGCTCGAAAAGACTCACGGATTAGCCAAAGGCATTCACTTTCTAAAACTATGATAGAAAAAAAGACACTCGAGTTCTTAGTGCATGGCTCAGTTAGCTAGATGATTACTTTTCTTAGTGCATGGCTCAGTTAGCTAGATGATTATTTTTCAAACAATAAAAAAAAGAAGAAGATAAAATGAAATGTGCTTGCAATCATTTGATTCGGAGTGCTGCTTTATGGTGGAATGTGATTAAGCAGGGCAAGCATCGACTTATTACATGGAAGGAATTCTAGAAACTGTATTTTCTTTCTTCACAATACAAGGCTAAATCTCATCAACAATGGAATACTTTACACCAAGTGGAGAAAGAGAACGTCCAAGCTTACATTGATAAAATCTAGGATATTCTATTGCAGGTTCAAGTGACCGAGAAGGTTAAAGAAAGAGAGCAAAGAAGAAAATTTATCTCAAGCCTACCATTAGAGTAGATGTTAATATGTTTCATTCTCATAATCTCAGTTCTGCCATGGATCTCGTTGTCAATTGTGAATGGAAAACTTTCAAGGGATTTCAAATTACAAGCACTTCGCTGACAACAACTGACCTCAACTGACTCCTAACTATTCATATTCAGACTTAGCTGACTACTGATTGTTGCTGACTCTTGACTACTATGTCAGACTTGACTTCAGATCTCTACCCTTCTCTTCAAATAGATTATATCTACCCCTTTGGCCCATCAGCTGACCATCCTTGATGCACAACTGACTATTTTTTACACTAAAATGGCCTAGTTATTTCTCAATCCTATTCACAGGGGATGATTGTTCATGGGTTAGCCCTGACTTCCTAAACTTCAGACACGCATCCACAAATGTTCAACTCAAAAAAATCAATCAAGATAAAACGAGCCAAGCTCTATATCCCAAGATCTCATTTATCAAAACATAGATTCCTGAGACATGGGTTCAAAAGAGAAAGAGGAAAACACGAGAACTTGGGATCTCTTTACAGTTTCACTTCTGTCTTGAAAATCATCTCCCTTTTAATGTGTTGGTGGGCCCCGCCTAAGTTAATTTCCCAGTTGACTGCCATGTGGTTAACATCTCCTTTGTCTCCATTGCAGTTATGTTCCTTCCTATCCTGTTAGCCTTTCACTGTATCTTGGTGGTAGTGTATAACCACCTCTTTCCTCCACGGGATGTTCCTGCTTCCATCTTTCAAAAGAATATTCTATTAAGAAAGCAACCACCTGTACATCAAGAAGATCTGCCAAGTGAGGGTTCTTGAAATGTGTGTTTTTTCTATGGGCTCCCATAGGTCTCTAGATTTTCATCTGTGTTGTTTTACATGCTTTGCCATGTCACCCCTAGGAGGATAGGCCAAATAAGGCCTCTTTTTTAGCATTTTTGTAGTGGGTGTTTTGACTCCTATAGTAGGATCATAAGGGAAGTGAGGATGAAAGGGTGGTTACCTACATGAGTGCTTCAAATAGAAGCTGCGGCTACAACCAAGGCTTTCCATCCTTGATAATTTCTAAATATGTTTCCTCTGGGCAACCGCTCAAATATGTTGTTTTTTGCAAAAAGTTCAGCAAAACAGTGTCAGGAGTTGCTTGGGCTGTGTGGAAGATATTGTACCTGGGCCGCTCTTCAACTCTTTAATCTTTCGTGTGATCAGGAAAATCCATTGGTGAGTGAGTTAGTTCATCAATGGAGTACTTGTGATGCTACTTACCACCAAGATGTATCAGCTGGATGCTACGCATTGTGCTTCTCTTAATGTAGACCCTCATATGGCACTATCTACAATCTTCTAAAGTCCTGAATTATAGGCACATCCCCCATGTTATTCCTCTCCACAAGGAAATGATAAGTAAATTCTTGAAGCCTTTGTTCATCTTCTTGAGATTCCGGCCTTAGTTCCCATAGTTGGGTGTATTGTGAATGGAGATGTTGGAAATCTTGTAAAGGTAGGTTAAGTTTTCCTTATATGACTGAGTATTGTAGCTTCAGTCTCATTACTGTTACCTTGACTATGGCCTTTAGAACCTCCCTCATGTGAGCGTTGTGGGCTAATCATTCACAAGGAACATGATGACATATGGGTATGTTAATTTGTCTAAAGCTTTGCCCGACCCTTCTTCTTCTTCTTCTTCTAGGGTAGGTGGCTTGCCATTGAAGTGTTGTTTAAAGTCATCTTCCCATTGAATGATTTTAGTTTCATCAATGGAGGGGTACTTGATGTCAGGCAAATCAAATTCTAAAGAATTTCACTGTTTTAGGCTTTCCAAATGCAATGTTATGATTCTAAAGAATTTCACTGTTTTAGGCTTTCCAAATGCAATGTTATGATTCTGAATAATTTCCATATGCCCAAGGGGTGATAAAGATTGCTCTGCCTAACCCTTATATACAAGGAGCAGTCCCTAGCCTCATAAGGTCCAAAAAGTTTCATCCAAGTAAGGCTTTGCTCTATGTAGTCTCAAGATGTTTGGGCTTCAAAGGTTAAGTCTTCCAGTAGACCTACTTCTATAAGTTCCCCTTCTTCAGAAAAATCTTGAGAATTGAGAAGCACCCTAACCCAGGTCCTAAAATTGATGACTATAGGATGCAATGGGGCATAAAAAAGATCACTAGGGCTTTGTAGACTAATATCCCCATGAAGAATGGCCATTAAAAATGTTGGGGCATTTTGTCTGGACACCTTTTTAAAAACCCACTACACTACCTCACTTGTCAAAGGAGTCTCAAAATCTATGTCTTTCACAGTCATAGACAATAAAAGGGTAGAGGTGAAATTTTTTTGGGTCTTTGCTAGTGTTAGATATCCGTAACGCCGCTATACGGGCGTTACCACCAGAGGGGACGGCCTCTGGCTCACCACCCAGCCATAGAGGAAGAATAATGATTGCCCCTCATCCCCCAGGCTATATAGTGTGTGGCCTGCCGTCCACACTAGCCTGGCCGCCCATGACTCCGCATGGGCGTCCTCTCCCACTGAACCCCGGACATGGCCATCCGGTCTGCCGTCGGTCACCACAGGCATTACAGCCTACGTGACATTACCCCCCCCTTAAGAAGAGTTTTCGTCCTCGAAAAAAAACTGGGGAAACCTTTTGGAAATTGCACTACGGCGTTCCCAGGTAGCTACCTCCTCATCCCTATCTGTCCATTTAACAAGTACCTCCTGGTACACTTTATGTCGGGTCTGTCTATAACCATACTGTAGAATCCTTTCAGGTTCATGTGGTATCTTTGGTGGCTCTATCAAGTCCACCAAAATCTTTGGAGAAACTACGTTCTCTAACCCGTGAACTGATTTCTTCAGTTTACTGACATGGAAGACAGGATGGACTTGAGAACTCTCCGGTAACTCAAGTTTATATGCTACGTCCCCAATCTTCTTAAGGATTTTAAAAGGACCACAATATCTCGGAGAAAGTTTATCACACTTTCCCGTTTTCATGGTTTCTGACTGCGCAGGAACTTTGAGGAATACAAAGTCACCTTTTGCAAAGGTCACCTTTCTTCGTCCTTTATCCGCATAAGTTTTAGCGCGATCCTGAGCGCTACGAATGCTCTCACGTGCGGCTCTGAGCATATCATTCATATCTTCAAGGAAATCCTTGACAGATTGAATCTTCTCCTTTTCTAGGCCTACAGCCATTGGAGATCTCGGCTGGAATCCATACATTAACATGAATGGTGTAAATCCAGTCGTCGCTGAGTGTTTGGAGTTGCTATAGGCAAACTCCAGTAAGGGTAAGTACTCTTCCCAATTAGATTGCTTCTTACTAACATAAGAATGCAACATATCCTCTAGAATTTGGTTAACTCTTTCAGTTTGACCATCAGACTCCGGATGATCTGCCGTATTCATACTCAGAGTAGTATCCAGCTTTTTGAAGACTTCCCTCCAAAAATGACTGTTGAACTTTCTATCTCTATCCGACACTATATCTGCGGGCAGGCCATATAGCTTGTAGAGATGTTCAATAAAGAGTTTTGCCAACCCTGGCGTTTTAACAGTTTTCTTCGTGGCAATAAACTTTGCCATTTTAGTTAACCTGTCCACTACCACCCACACCGAGTCATTCACTCGACTGGGTAAACCGGTAATGAAATCCATGGAAATGCTTTCCCATTTCCCTTGAGGAATCTCCAGCGGATGGAGTAGTCCTCCAACCTTAAGACGTTCATGTTTATTGACCTGGCACTTATTGCATTTCAGCACATAAGTCTGGACGTCCTTAAACAAACTAGGCCAATAAAACTGTCTTTTTACTAGTGCATAGGTTTTCTGAATCCCAGGATGACCCGCACTTGGACTATCATGACTTTCTTTAAGAATTTGGGCCCGAAAGTCACCAATAGTTGGTACACATATTCTACCCTTGTAGAGTAAGTACCCATCGTCAATGGAGTAATTAGCATATTTCTCCCCCCGACGAAGTTTATCACTCCCCTTTGAAGCCGTTGGCAGTCAAAGGTGATGAAGGGCCTACGTCAGAACTCTCCGGTTCCAAACTATACCCAAAAGACACGGCTAGTCTCTCTGGACTAACTCTCGCTTCCCTTCTCGTTGCACCTTCGGCCAGTCTCTCCGGACTAGCAATACGTGCCAACGAGGGAGGTGGTCGCGTCTGTGAAGAAGTGCGTACGCGTACAGCGCGCCAGACCTCTGTAAAAGATGGATCGTGCTCACATAAACCACGTAGGGACTCCAAGAAATCATTCTTGAAGACTGTGAAACTAAGTTCATTTATCTGTGGCATGCGACTAAGTGCATCTGCCACCACGTTATACTTACCTTTCTGGTAACGTATCTGAAGGTCAAACTCCTGTAGAATCTCCGCCCACCGAGCTTTTCTACCCTTCAGTTCATTTTGACTTGAAAGCCATTTCAGACTTTCATGGTCCGTCCGGACCTCAAAAGTGGCACCATATAAATAGTGTCTCCACTTTTTCAGTGCATGAACTATCGCTAGTAACTCTCGCTCGTAAGCCGAGTAGTTATGCTGCGCACGATCTAACTTTTTACTTTCAAATGCAATTGGGCGTCCCCTTTGCATAAGTACGGCCCCAATGGCCTCATTACTAGCGTCTGTTTCCAAAACAAACGGCTCATTTGGATCGACAATTGTCAAAACAGGTGCAGCTACTCTACGGTCACCTTGAGCTTGTCAAAGCTCTTCTGTTGGGCGTCCCCCCAACTAATGTTTTTTGTTTTTGACCGTAACTGGTCAGTCAACGGGACTGCGATCTTCGCGTAGTCCTTCACATACTGTCGGTAGAACCCCGACATGCCAAGAAAAATCTGCAGTTCCTCGAGATTCTTCGGCGCTGGCCATTTAAGAATAGCCTCTACTTTTTCTGGCTCCATCCACGTACCATCGGCGGATATAATATGGCCAAGGTAGTGAATTTCTGTTTCAAAAAATTCACATTTGCTTTTCTTTGCAAATAATTTGTGCTCTCGCAACAACTTGAACACTAGACACAAATGCTCTATGTGTTCTTTCTGTGTCTACTGTACACAAGAATATCATCTAGGAAAACTACTACGAATTTTCCCAGATATGGACGTAAAATACTGTCCATCAGCGTCATAAACGTCGCTGGAGCATTGGTTAGTCCAAATGGCATAACCAAAAACTCAAAATGCCTGAAAAACGGGTCCTAAATGCTGTCTTCGCAACATCTTCTGCTTTTATTCTAACCTGATGATACCCAGATCTCAGGTCTATTTTTGTGAAGTATCTCGATCCATAGAGTTGATCAAACAACTCATCCATGCGTGGCATCGGATACTTGTTCTTAATCGTTATCTGATTAAGAGCCCTATAGTCTATGCACATCCGCATAGATCCGTCTTTCTTCTTTACCAGAAGAATAGGCGATGCCCATGGACTTGAACTAGGCCGAATAAAGCCTTTGTTCAAATATTCCGTTAATTGTTTTTCCACCTCCTGTGCCTCGGAGTGGCTTAATCTATAAGCAAGTTTGCTTATAGGTTTTGATCCTGGCATAACTTCGATGCCATGGTCTACTTCCCTAGATGGTGGTAAACCATCTGGTAAATCATCAGGAAAAACATCCTGAAATTCCTCTAATAAATTCGTTAAAGTATCTACGTACTTTTTCTTTAATGTCTCATTCACCTTGGATTTTTTCTTGTTTGAATCACATGCATGCCAAACAGGGTTTTCAAACAGTGGGTCTCGTCCAAGGTTATTTTGTTTTTCTTGTTTGTCTACGCAAACATCATTTATCGTTTCATCTACGGAAACAGAATTCAAAAGAGGGTAACAAGCATATACCTCTGCTATCTAGTCTCTGTGGACCACTGTACACAGCTCCATGGAGGAAATAAGTGGTGTGGCAGGGACAGTACGGTCGCCCTGCAGGGTGATGACTCTACCTCCATGCTCAAAACATAGCGTATTATGTAAGTAATTCCGAGCTAGACTAGGGCCCAAGCCATACAGCCACTCCCTACCTAGATATACGTCTGCTCTGGTTAAGTGCATGACCTGAAAGTCAAGCGGAGTCTCGTAGTCCTGCATAGATAATGGGACCCCCAATACTACGGTATTCCATACCGTTTTGTCATATCCGTTGGCTAGGCCAACACTATACTCATGATCACTCCGGGTCTCAGTCAATCCCAATTTCTTGACTAACGAGTAGTTCAAGAAGTTGTGACTAGCTCCATCATCAATAAAAACTATGACTCTACGGCCACCTATGGTGCCATACATGCGCACCATGTCATGCGGACCTACAGTAGGCTGCCACATCGCTGGTGTCACTGAACAAGCGTGATGCTCATCACAATGACACACTGTCACCTCTCTGAACTCTGCCAAACTGAGAGGGAGTCTCTGCACTGTATGCAACTGCCTAGAAGATTTACCATCCTTTTTGGGCTCGTTGCCACTCGTGCTGGCTTTAGGCTTTGGACACTCAGCCTTCGTGTGTCCTACTTCATTGCAATTAAAGCAGCGATTTTCCTTTCACGCTTTAATATATTGCTCTTTCTTTTGGTTTTCGATGTCTCTTTTCTTCCTGGATGGTCGCGGTTTTTTAGACCAATGACCACCCTGTCCTTCCTGGTCCGTCCTATCCCCTTGTTTGTCACTGCGGAACCCTTTTCTTTTGAGGCTTGACCTCCTCTTTTCACTACCCTCGGCCCTGCTAGAACCACCACGCGCACTACGGCGCTTGATGTCATCGAATATCTGTGCATATTGAATTGCCTCTGCTAAGTCTTTAGGCTGTAGGGGTTCTACGTACTCAAGGTAATCATCTTTGAGGCCTCTCTCAAAGCCTCGCAATGTCTGGAATGCATCGATTCCCTTTAGCTTGAGTACTATCTCCCTGTAGTTTGAGATGTACTGAGTTAGGGATTTGTTTTCCATCGAGCACTTGTCCCATAACTCCCAGCTTCTCTCTACCTCATTAACAGGCAAAAATTCTTTTCGAAACATTATTTCAAATTCCGTCCAAGTGGCAGGGCGAGTTGTCAAACTCATCCACCACTTGTACGCTTTGCCGGTTAATGAGAGGCTAGCCTCTACGGGCTGTATACGGCTAGGCTGCTGTCGCGGCGCGTGCAAATCTAACCACTTCGCTAGAAACATATTGACTGAGTCCTTGTTTCTCTCCTTTTCCTCGCCACCAAAACTAGGCGGCTTTAAGTCTTTTAACAACGACGAAGCTGTCGCTACGGACGGCCCCGCAGGCGCATCGGCCTGTACTCCTGCAATTACTGGCGAGGCTACGCTCACCCGTGCTGTAGGAGCTCGGCTACCTCGAGGAGTCGGAGTACTAGCCGAGGCGGCTGTCAATGCATCTAACCGTGTGGAGATGCTTTGTAGCATCGTGACTAAATCACCCTGGACTTTACCCATAGTGTTCAATTTGGCATTAAGATATTTAAAAAGTCCACTAGAGAGCTCCGTCTCTGTCAGGACATCAGCAGGGTCCAATAGGTCATAGTCGTCTCGTCGTCATAATCCAAGAGGTCTTCCTCGGTCCCCTTGGCGACGTCAGTATTCATGTCCTCTGGCTCATCGGCCAGAAAGGGGTCATCAGCCAATGCGGCCGCTCTGCAGGCTTGCTGGGTCCTAAGACGGGGTCAATAGATGAGAAGGGCGCTGGCGGATCACAAGTGATCGATAAGCGCGCTCCGGACCGAACAATGGTTGGGCGTGTACGGCCTGACAATTCGGTCGGGGTCAAACCCGCGACCGAGGACAAGAGACTGAAAAAACCTAGAGAAGTAGAAGGTGGTGGGGACACACTATGCCTAGCAGACATTTTTAATTCTTGCAAAAAATAATGCGAGAACTCGGAAATTACTTAAAAAAAAACGCTAATAAAAATGAGCAATGGTGGAGAGAGAATAATAGTCACCCCCCTTTACGGTCGCCTGTCGAACTGTTGTGCGTTGCGGGCCTCTACCAGGATGCTTCCGGGATGCTCCGATCCACGAGAAAAATGCCTGTGACTCATAACAAGAATTTAAATGATCGAGAGGTGCCTTGTCGGGATTATTTCTTGCGGGAATTATTCTCCTCCCCAGCCGAGAGAGAGGGTTTCCTTGAATTTTTTGATTTTTAATTTCCTAGAAATGAATAATGAAAAAAAAAAATAAATGATTCTTATTTTATTTTATTTATTTATTATTATTTTTTTCCTCAGGCCGTTGGTGGCCGCCTGCTGGTTGCTGGCCGTCTGTCTCGTCGGCTGTTTGGTGGCCGCCGTCGTTGGCTGGCCGGCGCCGCCGCCGTTGGCCGCCCATGGCTGGCTGGCCGCCGCCAACGCACAACTGCAGCCCATTTTCTAGGGGAGCACAATGGCTAACAGCGCCACCAGTAACGCTCCCATATTGGGCATGACAGGAAATCAAGGCCAACAGATGAGGCTAACACACATGAGCAACCGCGACGACCCACCGGACAACTTAAGGCCCGCTACCCCGACCTTGTATCCCCTGCATCCACACAAAATGTGGTGTGGTCTCCTGCGCCTCACTCGTCACTGTGGTCTCCTGCGCCTCTTCGTTTTTTTGCAAGGCAATCCCTTCGTTTTTTGCAAGGCAATCCCCCCCCCTTCGCACAACACCACCACACCGTATACAGTGAGGTCGTGGGCTGGCTGGTCTTCGCCCCACACACACGAGCTTCAACCTGTTTTCGCCGCCCCACCCCCCACACACAGCGTGTGTTTCCAATGTTTTCGTGGGGCTGGTCTGCGCCCCCCACTTCAACACACGTTTCAAATTTTTTTCGCATCCATTCAACGGCGAGTATTTCGTAGCCATTCAACGCAGAAAACAAAAGAAAAACAACCAAAAATTTTCTTACCTGCGATGCTGTGTGTGTCGGGGAGAGAGAGTGAGAGAGAGAGAGAAAGAGTTCTTCCCTTCAAAAGTCTTGGCCCTCCTTCCTCCACACACTCCCTTGTGGAGATGAGGGTGAGGAGATTGTGGATGAAAACCATCGAGTGGGCTCCGGTCCCCCGTTCGCGCGCGGACTCTCACGATCCCTTCGAACCATGCTCTGATACCAGTGTTAGATATCCGTAACGCCGCTACGGGCGTTACCACGAGAGGGGACGGCCTCTGGCTCACCACCCAGCCATAGAGGAAGAATAATGATTGCCCCTCATCCCCCAGGCTATATAGTGTGTGGCCTGCCGTCCACACTAGCCTGGCCGCCCATGACTCCGCATGGGCGTCCTCTCCCACTGAACCCCAGACATAGCCATCCGGTCTGCCGCCGTCGGTCACCCCACAGGCATTACAGCCTACGTGACAGCTAGAGTTCTTGGGGAAACAACTAATGTAGCTAGAGTAGAGGCATGGTTAGGGATGGTGTGAAGTAATGTACCTTCCCCTTGTTCTACTGGAGAAAGCTCCTCCTCTTCTTTTGCTGATTCTGATTTTGGAGAGTAGACTCCAGTTCTTTTGCTTTGTCCATAGCTTCATCATGATACCTTGAGCAGTCTTTCTGTGCCTTTTTTAGCTGCTTTAATAAATTATCCTTTTTTGCCTTATGCTTGAGGTTTAATCTAAGTTATTCTTCATTCTTCTTTTGAAGTTGCTATACCAGGCTTTCGTTGGGCATACTGATATCTATGGTGCCTGGTTTTAATTTTGAAAATGACACCTCTGAATGCCTCAATGATTAACTTTCTGTGCAACTTCGGCCTCGTAGTCTCCTATGGTTACTACACCCATCCCTCCCGCATCATAAAAGTTTAGGAATTTAGTTATGAGAATAGGGTCATAGTAAGGATTCAGAAGCTGCCATTTGTTCTAAGCTGGTTGCCTTTAACCTCTCCATCACACCATCTTCCTTAAAAACTGAGTAGCATTTTGGTGCATTTTGGCGCATGGTAGGTAAACAACCAGGGCTCCTTACCTGTATTCCTTTGGAACACTCGAACGTGTATGCGTTCTCCCTGAAAGAAATTTGAAATAATGATGTATTTATGGTGGATCAAAGCATATGTATGCCATTACTAGTGGATGATTAAGAATCTAATTAAGATGAGATTAAGCTAATTCACACAAGCATGAAGAGGGTATGAATCAAAACACACAAACTGATTTCTCATTCCCAAAGGTGCCTTTTTATAGGCCAAGAGTACATTCTTGAATATAGGAGAGGTGACTTGATTTTAGGAGAGATGGAAAGGAATGTGGAGAGGTGGAGTGATTATAGGAGAGATGGAAAGGAATGTGGAGAGGTGGAGTGAATGTAGGTGGGCACTGCCCTCATTTTTCTCCTTGATTCTCTACAGAGGAGGGCACCCTCTTTTCACCTCTTTGGCTAGATTCTTGTGCCTTTTACATTGCTAAAGCTACATGGATAATGACCTTTGAACCGTGGGCTTTAATCTTGGCTTTATGTCTGGATTATTTCCAACACCCCCTATAAGCCAAACATGAACACAATGACTTATGAACTGACTTTGCTTAACAACAAATCCTCCTTGATACATTGAGATAGAGTCCCCCCTTAATCACAACATAGGGTGTGTGTTTCCCACAAACGTAAAGCATAGCCAAATATGACTTAGATAATGCTTTAAAAGGCATCATAAGAGTCATCTACATCTTCACACACTTGAGTAAGGTTGGTTTCTTCTGCAAAACAGTGTTGACTTTCTCCTTTCCTTTCTTCTTGTCCTTGAGGTAGCACCTTTGAGATGAGTAGTTAGTCTTTCCACAATGCACACATGGATTGTTGGTGAAGCAGTCTTTAGTAAGATGATGTGTTCTTCCACAGCTTGCACACTTCTTCTTCATATTGTTGGAGGAGACATCATAGGCACCTCCAAAGTCATCTTTGACCCACTTCTTCTCTTCTTCCTGCAAAGAGTTAATCACACTTTCCAAAGAAGGAATGGGTTCCTTCTCTTTAAGCACAGTGACTATTTGATTTAAATTTTAAGGCATAGCCTTTAACAATATGGCAATAGCATCTTCTTCAGTGAGCCTTCACATACACAAGTTGAGTCATAAGACTCTTAAGTCTATTGATTAGTGAAGCCACAACTTCACTATCTTCCATTTTAAGCTCATACAATTGCATTTTAAGACTAATTTTGGAGTGTTTAGCCTTAGTACCAAAGATCTTTTCTTCAAGTGTGTCCTATGTCTTTGCAGCAATGTCATCATCATCAATGTAATGAATGTAACCATCATCAAGTGCAGTGATTATGATGCCTAATGCTTGCTCATATTTGTCTTGCAATGCAGCAGTGGTTGCTCTAGTAGTAACAACAAAAGTTTCATCTCCATCAGGTTGTGGTTTGACAAGACTCCATAGATTCTTCTTCATTAAGTACCCCTTAATTTTGGTTTGCCATGTGTGGAAACCTTGGCCATTAAACTTATCTAGCATTTTAGATGAAGCCATGAGAAGGTCTTACCACTAAGATGAACCCAGGGCAGTGTCTAATCTCTTACAATTGTGATTAATGGAAGTAATTATCCTAAAATCCCAATTACATTGAGATAAGCACCCTGTTTTGTATGCAAAAAAACTATATGTCTTTGGTGGGTACAATTAGGGTAGAAAATGAGAGTAAGAGTAAAAAATGTATGCATAAACATCAATAGCAACTCTCGAATGTTGGGTTAGACCAAGCAATGGTCACCAAACACTTCAATTATAAGGATTGCTCACTGTTGGCATATGCAGGGGGTACCCTGATTTGGAGTGCTCAAATGGAGTACCAAATAAGAAGGGCAAATAAGAAGGGAAGCTTGATGTGAGGCTATATAAGGCTTTAGCAACACATGAATTGAATATTTTCAACTTGAATGGCTCAAAAAACCAAGTATGCAAAGATTAATTGAGCAAATTGAAAAGTGTTTCTTACTGTGATATTCTACAAAAAACAGGTGACTGATGATCTCCCTTGTGTAGCCTGTGTGGTTAATCTTTTTGAAAACCCTTTTAGGGTTTTGAAGCTGGCTTAGATAGGGCTACAAAAGCCCTCAATCCATTTCTTGAATGACTCACACTTCAGTGAGTTATGGACTCTGAAAGCCGATGGTGTCATTTTCAAAAAAACGCAGAAATATGCAGCAGCATGCAACAATTCAAAGCAATTGAGGAGCCTCGACTGTGCGCGTTGATGTGTTGAAGAAGCTCCAAGTTGTAGATCACCAAATGATGAAGTGTGCATAGAGATCTAAGCCCTCCAAGGAGTGTGTGTGTTGTGGGAAGAAGAGCTAGATTAAGCTTATGATAAAAAAACTTAATGATCTATTGATAATATTGTGAAAGGTGATTAGAGGAGTGTAATTAAGGTACCAAGGGATGTCCTAGCTCTGATACCATAAAAGAAAATTGAACTAATGATGTATTTATGGTGGATCAAAGCATATGTATGCCATTACTAGTAGATGATTAAGAATATGATTAAGATGAGATTAAGCTAATCACACAACCATGAAGAGGGTATGAATCAAAACACATAAACCGATTTCGCATTCCCAAAGGTGCCTTTTTATAGGCCAAGAGTACATCCTTGAACATAGGAGACGTGACTTGATTTTAGGAGATATGGAAAGGAATGTGGAGAGTGGAGTGATTGTAGGAGAGGTGGAGTGAATGTAGGTGGGCACTGCCCTCATTTTTCTTCTTGATTCTCTACAGAGGAGGGCACCCTCTTTTCACCTCTTTGGATAGATTCTTGTGCCTTCTACAATGCTGAAGTTATATGGATAATAACCTTTGAACCTTGGGCTTTAATCTTGGCTTTATGTCTAGATTATTTCCAACACTCCATTTGTTTCAACATCACCCAGCCAACTCAATAAATAACTATGCTTAGTTACCCACCCTTGAGCATCCTGTAACAACCTATATGGCACCTTTGGTACTCCTTTTAATCCCTTGGGTGGTGCTTCCTGATGTTTTGACTCCTTGGAAGACACACCCTATTTCATTGTCATCTTTGCACTCGATTCAGTGCTTGCTTGGGTTCTTTGGGACATTTTTGATGCAAGCAAAACTTCTTATTAGTGAGAAAAATTTTGGGTTTTGTTTTCTCTACCTTCCATTCATAATTTTAGGCTATCGATATACAACTTTTTATATGCAATGTAGTACCCAAGTTTCCTGATGAACTACGCTATACCCTTCCTGACAGGATTGGAACTTTTGATTGGAAAACCCCCTTTCGGGGCAAGTTCCAATGGCCCTTGTCCCACTTTTTTGTGTTTAAAAGTGGTGTTCAAAATCCTGGAGATTGAAGACCCACAAGATGTCTCTCCCCCTGCCTAGACCCAGTACAGTCCTCCACGAGTGTGGATGCCCAAATGAATGCAATCATTATAATAGCCAAAGAGGGTGGGTGGATTTAAGGTTTAAGATTTTGTTCTCTATGTCACTTTCGGGCTCTACCACCATTTGATGCATTGGGGTCACCCTAGGAGGGACTCGTTGTGGTGGCAACACTAGAGGTGGTAAATGGTTTGTATCTCCCCCTGCCTATAGTGGATTCTAGGATTGCACTTGTAGTGCAGGTAATGCCAATGGCATTTGTGGAGCTGGTAAAGCAGGAGCTCCAACTACTTGATTCATCCTTAAAGTGGGACTGAGTCGGTAACACCTGTTGGTGTCATGGTTACCCATGCAAGCACAATATCCACACCATAGGTTAGGTCTGGGTTAGAGATAAAGGCATTCCGTAGTCATATGATTTGCTTTATAGTATGCACACCAAACCATATCCCTACGTGGATATAGAGATGGGGATTGCCCATCTCTTTTGGAACCAATTTATACTAATCCCTGAGTTGATTCATCAATCATCCCACCAACTCCGCATCCTCCTTCTTTTCATCAGTTTTATGGCTTTAAGATCCACTTTTAGAAGGAGTTTTGAATGATGTTTTATAACCATTAATTTCCTTTGGGGGTCTCATTAGATTATCATCATAATCAATGGCATCTAAGGCACATTCATTGAACGTCTGATGTCTTCGAGCGTAGAGGGCATCATGAAGCTTCTCGCTCTGTAAACCTTCTAAGAATAACGAGATCAACCGTGTTTGGCTAGGCCTTTACTCAAGCTCACAACGGTTATACAGTATTTTGCCCAGTTGATGTATTCCCTTATAGATTCACTATCCTTTTGCTTTAGAGTGTTTAACTAATTAATAGAACTCCATTTGGCTCCAATTTTTGCATAAACTATAAGGAAGGATTGTTCCAAGTCCTCATATGTTGCCTTACTTTCTGGTTCCAGAGTACGAAACCATTTAGCTGCACCTTGTTTAAGTGTGAAGCCAAAAGCTCCGATCATCATTTACACTCAATGTTTCACTTATTTGCTCGAAAGTTTCAATATGACCATGGACATCGCATGTGCCACTGAACTTGGTCATTGCTTTTTTAACACACTCCAAACCTTGGATGTTGTCCTATCTCACCCACATTCTCGAGATACAGGAGCATGCAAGTGAAGTTTGGAAGCTGGTTCTCTACTGCCTGCTATTTACTGCCCTAGCAATAGCTTCGGCCATTCTTATGGCATCATCGGCTCATAGCATCCCTACTGGTGGAGGAGTTGTAGTACCCCTAGAAATCAGTGCGTCTAGTCCCTTTTGTCCATGTACATCCATAGTTTGAAAACCGCTTGTTCGAGCTGAGTGGACTTTTGGGGCAGCGTATAATGGGTCTACACTCTCAGTCCCAATAGGTCGAGCCATATGGATTGGTCCAAAAGTGGTAGTAGGTAGTCCCATGCTAGCTGCAAAGGTAGGGGGAAATGTAAAGCCATCATATGATAAAGGAGGTATCGTTGTGTGTACATAAGAGTATAGGACAGGTCCCTTCTCTCCCTCAATGTGAATTCCTTCTTCTCTTATTATTTTGCTAACTAGCGCTACAGATGCATACTCAGGGTTGATGCGTCCTAGACTATACGTAAACTCTGGAAATCCACTGGTTGCACCAATACCCCATGTGCCTTTGGATTGTGTCTCTTGCACAACTTCTTTACCTTTACTAGTTCCCGGTAATGATTCCCCAAATCCTGATTTCGTTGGCACTTCTCCTAAAGCTACTTTTCCACCGGCTCTTTTGTGTACGTGGTTAGAGACTCTTGTTGAAGAAGCCTCTGCAACTTCGATTGTGTTGCTTAGTACTTTGGAGATGATCCTCGGTAGTCCACAGCAGGTCCACCTTGCTCACCAAAAGATGAGACTTGCCTTAAATCTAATATCTTTACGAAGTGGAAGCCTGTGTTTGAGGGGGTTTGTATGCCCTCAAACTAAATTCTTTCCTTGCAAAGATAATAGCCTATTAGGGCACTTACCAGCACTTACCATAGTGGTGGTTGTTGAGTTTTCTTGCTAAGAATGTGAGAAGCTCTTCCACAAGCCCCCGATCGGACACTTGGTTGGAGAGATTTGAGCTCTTGTAGCAGCTGGCAACTTTTCTTCTCTCTGTAAAGCCTACAAAGTGATTAAAACTTCAAATATTCAAAAGTGATTAAAAGTGGGTTTGAGGCTTGGAATGACTCAACTTAGGTATCCAAATCCCAAATCCAAGCTCGAATTTTGGATTAGATTCCAATTACTCGAGCTATTCTTAGATTAAGTTTACTAATCACTCTTTGTAGGGTGATTAGTGATGAATACTTAACCCAATACAAAAATGCTTGAAATGCATGCAATTCTAAATGCTTCTATTGTACTTAAATTGCAAAGCAATTAACTAGTATTGGATTAATTAATTAGTTTTTAAGCTAAACATCAAATTTTGGGTGAATAAGACTCTTTGTAAACGGGATTAAGGCCAAAAACGAAAATCAAATTTTTCACCCAAATTTAATGCAAATGCAAGATTAAAAGTTATTGTATTAATGAAATTGCTAAGCTAATCATTAATACAATAGTTAGGAAGCAATATTGAAGCATAAAACCTACTTTTGAAAAAAATAAATCTCTCAAGAATGGGCCAACAAAAACACATTTCTTTTTTTTCTTCTTTTTTTTTTCTTTTTTTACAACGACGATCAATTCATCAAAAATATATTCTAATCAACATCACAAGTTCCTTGTCATCATGGCTTGAAATAGCTATGGTCAAGAGTGTGTCATTAATTAATCTCTAAATCTTCATTTAAAGCTATAAAATGACCTCTACAGCCATGATGACAAGTTCCTTGTCATCATGGCTTGAAATAGCTATGGTCAAGAGTGTGTCATTAATTAATCTCTAAATCTTCATTTAAAGCTATAAAATGACCTCTACAGCCATAGTGTTTACATCAATGAGATACAAAGGGGCTTGTCATTTGGATTATTTAGAGGCAAAAGTGTTGAGCCGTGATTCCTATGAGAGAGAGAGAGAGCGCGCTTAAAATATATCTTAAAACATATGAAAGTACAAACATGCAAGGCTCTAATTTTGAGTGTGCTCTCAATATATTTAAAGGCCCATGACTACATGTATACAAATAAATGTTTCTTATTTTATTGACACAACTATACATGAGAAAGAATATGTTAAAGCAAATATGGACATATCTACATAAATTTCAAATGAGCATAAATGATAATTTTAAACATTACAAAAACAAAAGCATAGCTTAAACAAATGTAATAAGAGCTATAATTGATTGAACACAATCCTAAACATGAAGCGCAAAAACTGCCAGCGGGGGCCGTGGCCACCACCTCCGCAACGCTAAGCACCTACTCCGCCTTCTACCCAGCCGCCCACGCCTTATAGACCGCCCGAGTGAGCCACACCTCCGCCCGGGTGGACACGCTAAGCACCTCCTCTCCCTACGAGCAACCCCTTGCGACGTGCCTTTGATGCAGCGCAAAAGAAAGATAGCGCAATGGAAGATTAAAGCAAGAGAGAGCAATGGAGGGAAAAAAGGCGCTGAGACCTGGCTTGCCTCCCCGTCGGCAGTGGCGCCAGTGTCTTCTCTCACTCACTCTCCAGAGAACACGACACTTTTGAAGGCTCAACAAAAGAGAGAGTGTAGAGCTAGCTTACAGGTCGAGGGGGATGATGCAACGCCAGAGTCCATCTTGGTCTTCCCATGGGAGACTCTCCAAGCCCTGGAGGGAGGAGCAGAGGCCAACGCTTCCCTTCCTCCCAACGTTCGTCACTAATACAGTCTATGCAGCACCTCGCTGACTGCCGACAAAATTTGATGTTGTCCCCAATCAAAAACACATCCACCTAGCTCCGAGAATGCTTCCCCAGGTTAGCAATCCTCAAATACATTCCTTGGATCTTCCCAAAACATGTCAGCTACCCTTAGTTGACTCATTTTTGACATAGCTGGATAGTGCTGCTTCTTTCAACCCAGCTCACTACTAATTCAACTGGATCTACACCTCCAAAAGCTCAGCCATTCCTCTGAGAATGCTTCCCCAGGTTAGCAATCCTCAAATACATTCCTTGGATCTTCCCAAAACATGTCACCTACCCTTAGTTGACTCATTTTTGACACAGCTGGATAGTGCTACTTCAGACCCAGCTCAATACTGATTCAACTGGATCTACACCTCCAAAAGCTCAGCCATTCCTCCAAAAAGCATCTCCTGACCCCACCTGACATCCACGAGCCTTTCAGGCACCTTTAAAATCAAGGGATTTCACATTACACACACTTTGCTGACAAAAGTTGACCCCATAGCTGACCTCAACTGACTGTGCTGACTATTCTGATTTGGACTCAGCTGACTATTAACTACTGACTCCTGTCTGTCAGAGCTGAGTGTCAAACTTGACTTCAAACCTCTAACCTTCTATTCAAATAGATTATATCTACCCATGCGGCCCATTAGCTGACCATCCTTGATGCACATATGACTGTTTCTAACACTAAACTAGCCTAGTTATTTTTGAATCCTATTCACAGTGGATGATTGTTTAGCAATGGGAGCCCTGACTTCCTAAACTTTAGACATGCATCCACAGTTGTTCAACTCAACAAAATCAATCAAGATAAAACAAACCAAGCTCTATATCCCAAGGTCTCATTGATCAAAACATAGGTTCAAGCCTTGAACGTTTCCTAGGACATGGGTTCAAAAGAGAAAGAGGAAAATGTCATATCATCAGGTGTTACAAATGTCGCACGGAGGGGCACATTGTATTAGAAAGTCCAGAGAAGAAAAAGAACTCCACACATGTGGCTCGTGTTAACATGGTTGAAGACGATGATGATGATTCACTCAAGCAGCAAGAGGGTAATTCCAATCCTGACTATTTGGATGAAGGTAAGATTCATATTCATGTCTTGTTGAGAATTCAAGGAAAAATAAAAGAAAAATAAATTTTTATTTTTTATGATGATGGTAGTTCTCGTGATTTCATTTCCAAAAGGCATTAAAAGCACTTAACCTAGATGCATCACACTACTCTAGCTATAAAGTGAAAGCTGTATTTCAAGGAACTAAGCATAATTTCACTAAAGAGGTTAAGAATTTAGAATTAGAAATGAACTCATTAAAAGATAAGATAACATTTTGCAAGGTGTTTGATGTCATATTAGGAATGCCATGGAGACATGAACATTGAACTCTCAGATTGATTATGACACCCATATAATATGGTAAATGAAAGATGATAAAGAAATTTGTCTCCATTGTCAGACTAAGGGTGATTTAGGTCCCCTTTTAACTTATACTCAAGCTAAAGGAGCTATAAGAAAGCTTTGCCTCATGCACCAATTCCTACACTATTGGATTTTCAATGACCATTCTTCATGGTAGTTACTTCTGTAAGGGACAAGATTTTAGTTTTGTTCTCGTGCAAGATAGACATCCCATTGCCTATGAGAAGAGTTATAAGCTTAAACTTGCAAAATTCAATTATAGTACATATGACAAGGAATCAGTTGTTGTCGTTCATGCCTTGAGACATTAGAAACATTATTTAATGGGGTCTAAATTTTTAATCAAAACTGACTAATAGAGCATTTTTCATTTGTTGATATCCAACCTTTCATTTTTGACCGCCATATCAGATGGGATTCATTTATTAAGAGTTTCCAACCCATGAACTAATATCAACCAAGGAAGAAAAACGTTGTGACAAATGCTTTAAGTAGACGTCCTAGTATCCATAGCATCTCTATGATTGAGAGTGAACCTTTGAGTCCTATGAGAATGACCCTAATTTCTCTTAGGTTCGGATCAAGCTGAGAGATACTAATTGGAACCCTATTGGTGATTACTCGTGTCATGATGGTTACCTTTTCTTTGAGAGAAGAGATTATGTGTTACACAACCTTTTAGATAGTCGATATTAGAGGAAATGCATCAACCACCATACATGGGTCATCCAGGTGTTTCTGCTACTTTATAATTAGTGTCTGGAGAATTCTTTTGGCCTTATCTTAAAAAAGATGTAGCAAAATGTATCATCGATGAATGTTCTATTATCAAAAAATTAAAAGCTATAAAAGTAAGACCCAAGGAATTCTCACATCTCTACCAATCCCAAATGATACTTAGGAATAGATATTAATGGACTTCATCACAAGTTTACCTACTACATCTGATCATAGTGACATGATTTAGACTATAGTGGACTGTTTAAGTAAGAAAGCCTATTTCTTACTTTATACGAAACCATTGACTTCTCAGCAAGCCATTCGAAGATCTTTGTGCATCATGGGTTGCCAAAACTGATTGTTTCTGATAGAGACTCTAGATTATATATTAATTTTTAGATCACCCTTTTCTCCAACTTAGGCACTAAGATAGACTTCTCCATTGCTTTCCATCCAAAAACAAATTGAAAATTTGAGGTTACCAATAGTACTATCTTGGATCTACTTAGAGTCACGTTGCCCAACAACCTAATTCATAGGATAAGTACATTCATCTTCTGTAGTTTGCTTACAATAATACTCCTCATTTGGCTACTGGTCAAGCACCTTTCGAGATTGTACTCATCCTGTGTATGAGGATCCACCTCTTATTGAGGGTGGGGAGGAAGTTTGATTCCAGATCCTATCATTGACCAGCAGATTACATCAACCTATACTAGCAGCAACAAATCAATATACCAAATACTTGGTGACTTTTCAAATCATCCTCGTGAAGATGCAAGGTGGGTGCTTAAGAAATATATTCGTGCCTTTCCTAAGATCCTTTATTCTTTTCAACAAACCCACAATTGAGGACAATTATAAACTCAAGTAAGAGGGAAGGTTATGAGAATGTATTTTAAGCTCTCTGTAAAATATTGTTCTACCCTCTTAGATAATTCGGGGACGCTTGGATTATCTTTGTGTCATGCCAAATTATGTTAATATCATGGGCAGTGTCATTGTAAATATTAATATGTTTGGTGTACATTGATGTATGTTTAGGGCCTCCAATGTCTGTTACAATTGGTTTGTATGGTAGGGTGATTCCTAGGTTACTTACGTATTGCAAATATGTGTGTGGTGATGGTTTATATGCCTATGGAATATTTTTACCAATTTATTGTTGGATATTTTATAGGTAAAGAGGATTCAAAAGATTGAGGATGCACACATTATTATTTGATGGCGCACATTTTTGGAAACAAGCTTTGTATATATTTGTGCTAGCTTGTGCATAATTTGATTTAATCAGAAGCTTGAATTTATCAAGCTTAGACTTGAACATTCAAACTTTAATATCTTTATAAACTGTTATATACTTTAACCCTAGCCTCAATTTATGGACACTCTATTTTGAGCATAAGAGAGTGCCGTTGTGTAAGGAAAAGCACATTTTTTGTATTTTTGGAGGTTGTGACCTATTATTGGAATGAAATCACGTAAATACTCAAGTGTGGGAAGAGACCACACACATGGGGGAGAAGATTGCACCCATTACTGTTTCGTTTTCATGAGCTAAGTATTTTTGCAAGTTATTTTATTTAATTCTTGAATATGTTAAACTTATGGTTTTTGATATGTTATTTTGGTTGAATTATATATTTCTTGCAAGTCTCTATTTTCGTAGAAGTGGATCCATGTCAGTCTCACACACACACACACGCACACACACACACACACACACACACACACACACGCATATGCACACGCACACGCATGCGTGTGCACACATATACACATGATTATATATATTATATATAATATTATGTTTTATTATGTTTAGACACAAATACCTATATATATATGTGTGTGTGTGTGTGTATTTATAAATATAAATAAATTTATATTTACACATACATACACATGTAATTTCAATTAATTAAATGTATACATATACATGTGTATTTATAAATATGAATAAATCTATATATACACACACACATATACATATAATTTTAATTAATTAAATTATAATTTAGGTTAAATTTTAATGGTTAGGGATGTGTGGTGAGGTGTGCTCACTCTCAAAAAAATGCATCTTACATGTAATATCAATGCATCTTACATGTAATATCTTTTTTATTTTCAATGAGAGAAAGACGCCCACACTTTGAAGTTTTCCTCATGAAGCTCATCTTTTAAGAGGGATGCCCCTATTTTTCTCTCAAGGAAATCATTAGGTAAGAAGGGATAGCTCTCCTTTCAAAAATTGAGATGAGATGAGATTTGAAAATTCAAATTTGAGAAAGGGGCAGCATGAATCTCTCCCCTATCTTCAGGCTTAGCCCTCTCCCACCTCTCCTTTGCCCACGTGGAAGGGGAATAGCTTGTGTTTAATAAGAGTATAGATTATCATTTTTGTTTGATCTTCAAAAAAACCTTCTCAAATTGATTAGAGAAGGAAATTTTCCTCTTTAAAAATTCAAGATTTAGGTATAATTAGACTAAACTATGAAGCAAGTGCTTGTTCATATTTACACTTTCTTCTCATTCCACAATGAAAAGCCATCATGTATACTAAATAACGTTATGGGTTTTAAAAAAATATTACAAACTTGATATATATAGTTTGTAAGTTTTATGTGACTAGTGGTCCCCCTCCCCCTTTAATCACACTTTTATGGCCCCACTTCTAATCCCCACACCACCATAAATTTTCCATGCCTTGATTTAAAGCTCACCACCCTAAGGATTTCTAGACTTACCCCTCTTTCTTAAGTCCTTTGGTATTCTTTTATGAGACATCATAAAACTTGGATATGATCTGATCATAAACCATATATAAAGAGAAAGAAGCAAAACACAAGCATTGGGTACAATCTCCCTCCCTCCCCCTCCCCACCCCCCCATCCCCCGCGATAAAGTGAGTGGCTTCATCTCCCTCACGTAGGTATTTAAATCGGTTCAAGCAAAACTAAAGCCTTCAAGAGCCAATAATAACTTCTTTCTCCATTGGGTCTTTTATACAATATTAATAACTATAGTGATGGCAATATCACATTGCTATTTTGCATAAAAATGTAAGTTTCCATACACATGCAAATGCATCGACCTAAATGTACAAGCCAAAATGGGGTGTAAATCAAAACCATAATAGATCTAAATATCCCATGAAACACCTCGATGATGTGTCTTTGCATGCCGTTCGCTCGCCGGTCCTCGGTGGAGTTGAATAACCTTGAACTATTCCACTATTCATCTATGCTTATAAAGACATTCCAAGTGTATTAGTTATCACAATCAATTGAACTAATCCTAATATAAATGCTAGATAAATAGTCAATATAAATAGTCAATATAACACTAGATGCTTGGTAGTGACCAAACATAAATAGCCAATAACTCTAGATGGAAATCGCGCATAATACCAATCACTTTGCATGGCACACTACCAATAACACCCAATTTGGTTTAGTTAGGGATGTTTAAGTAAATTATGTGTGTACTGTGCAGCGCTAAGTAGTGGTGGGTATCGTGGTGGGCGATGTCATAATAGATATATTGCGACAATAGTGTTACTAGTATTAGATCTTGCCTACCATGCTAGTGCAATGCTAGTGTTATTTTGGTAGTATGCCACCACACTAGATGATTAGCATTGTGGGAGATTTACATCTTCATACTGATGTATAGCTATAAGGGCCATGCAAACACATGCAAGCCCTTCATCTCTCATAGATACATCTTAAACAACCTCCATGACATTACCTTCAAAACTAGATAACATGTGTGTGTGCGCGTGTGCGTGTGCGTGTGTACACACACACATACATGTATATATTTACATATAGATAGGTATCTATCTGTAATGTGTCAATTAGCCTAGATCTATTACATGTATGACATGCAATCCATGCATTACATAGGGCATGATATGTGTGTGTGCATGTGTGTGTGTGTGTGTGTGTGTGTGTGTGTGTAATATATACAAAGCGTATGGTTGGGACCATGGCTATACATAATGTGAAATGTTCCTATGCTAGAGGCATGGATTCCAAATGTATGGAATGTGTGAATAAATGCATTGAAAAAATGCTAAAATCATAGAAGAGTCCTTTGGCTTCTTAGATTTGATTGACTGAAGTTACACTTTCATGGACATGCATGTGTATATGTGTGTGTGTGTGCATGTGTGACAAAGAGAGACATATATGTTTCCTTCTATCCTGGTTTACATGCTTATCGTCTTTTATGTACAAAAAGGAAGAGAGAGAGTGTGTGTGTGTAGAGAGAGAGAGAGAGAGAGAGAGAGATTGATATTTTGTCAACTCTCAAAGGACTCATCATGTGTGTGTGTGTGTGTGTGTGTGTGTGTGTGGGTGTGTGTAGAGAGAGAGAGAGAGAGAGAGAGAGAGAGAGAGAAAGAGAGAGATTGATATTTTGTCAACTCTCAAGGATAAGGACTCATCATGCTCATGAGATAATGACTTTCCTATATATAGCATTTTTCAATGTTGGTGTTATTCATTATATCTTGGAGCTATGTACACATAGATCTTGCACCTTTTATTAGGTACACATTATATTAGAGCTATGTACACATAGATCGTACACCTTTTATTAGGTGCTGATGTTATCTATCAAGACATCAACATGGTAAGCACATGCCTAGCCCCTTGATATGTGAGAGTGAAAGGCGCTGATGAGCAAGCTTCGCAAGCGACCTTGACAGTGGGTAAAGCGTATTTGTGGGTAAGGGAAGAGAGCTTAAGAGAGCTTGGAAGTTTGAGAGAAAGAGAGCAAGCAAGAAAGAGATTGATTCTCAAAGTGGGGAGAGAGAGGGACTATACGTACACTCCTTTTGCAAATGTATAATCATGCCATATTCATTAGGAAAGTGTTGTTGTCAAGTACACCAAAGCCCAAGCTTCTACAGGGCCATAAATAGACCAACCTCCCCATCCTTTTCACCAACATAAGCTTCAGCTTCTCCAAAACCTCAATCGGCGCAACACCACCAACCACACGAAGCCACCCTCATTCTCCAATAGCACATAGACTCATTCTCAGCACCACCTGTAACCCGAAATGGCTACAAGCCCCTGGTAAGAAGACCAAGCCGCCGACACTCCAACCCCAATGCTAGCAACAACAAGGCCACACCACCGCTCGCTTGAAGCAACTGGCAACAACGAGAAATGCCACCGGTATTCCGACAAGCAACAACCAATGGAACGGCACTGGTGGTATTCCAACAAGTATCGACCAATGTAAGGCCTATATCCACAACTTCTTGACAATCCGATTAGTGCAGAGGTAACCACTTCACCTTCGCTTATTTTGGCTCCCCACTAAGTTAGAGCACTTCCCATGAGCACCAAACCAAGTTTGAAATGGTGAGGATGTGGGACTCCAATGCTTGTGAAGCAACCTAGCTATACCAAAAGAAAACTAAAATGAATATCTATAGCTTTACCTTTACAACTTTCTATCCTCTTGAAGGAATAACTGCTGACATGTGCTTGTTTGGAAAATTACTTAAGTACCTTGTAGCTATATATATACCTAGATGAATCCAAGAACATGCCCAAATCCACCTTTTTAGGAACCTGCATGTTATATACTCATGGTATATGACTTAACTCGTAATGATATATGTTCATGGGTCTGAATGACTAACTTTTATGTTACAAGGTTTGTATTTGGCTCAAGTGCAAACAAACAATGACAAACTCACTATTAAGTTGAATTAGGCATTCAATTGAGCTGGATAAAACTGAAAATAGCAAAATTTGAGTGAAAAATACTAAAAATAAAAAACTGGTCAAAAAAGTTGGCTGAAATTATGTTGTCTTTAAAATAAATGCTTCATTTCTCATGTATTTCTTTTATTCGGGGGTGTGAGAAGGGCTTGGTACAAAAGCACCATATACACACATCTTACACACATGAGAGTTGCCAAACCTTAATTGTCAAAGCATGTTAACCAAAACCTGATTGCTAAGTGTGAACTATTCTCATCCAAATAAACATTTAGTGACATAAATTACTTAGTTTGCATAGTAGAATGGCCACTAGACAAAAGGAGCTTATAAAATCCAAGATCACATCAACACTCTTTCATACCTACTACTAATCCTTGAATTTAGTGGCCTAGGATGCAAGTTAATACAGACAACTAAGGTCATTATTAATAAATCCATGTGAATTGACTATCCATAACAAAATGGCTATTTATAGCAACAGTGGGCACTATATAAGTGAAACATGGGTTATTATTGTCATAACCTCATCATTGGTCAAAGTTCAAACAATACTCCAGCCACACATGCCAGAGCATCGATCAGCGTGCATAAATTACTTGGTTTGCATAGTAGACTGGCCGCTAGACATGAGCATGTCGAAAAGGAGCTTATATGTCTGATCCACACCCAGCTGCTAAGTGGAAGAAGGCACGCTTCTCCATTTTCTATCCCTGTACTAAATTACAGTAAAGACAGGATGCATACATATAAATGCATATGTAAGTATGTAAGCCAGCAGGAGAACTGTTGCAGAAAAAATGTGTCACTACAGAGTCTAAACATACAGTAAAAGCCTCTATGTAAGTATGTTCGCCAACAGGAGAAATGTTGCAGAAAAAAAGTGTCACTACAGAGCCTAAACATACAGTAAAAGCCTCTATATCAAACCTGTCCAAGCTAGCCAATACAGACAGATATCTGCATTGATGGTGGCATTAGCAAGGATTTTTTTTTTTTATGTTTTTGAAGACCAAGGACACGATCTCTTGTTGCAGGTCAAGCACTAGACAAAACAAACAAAGTAGACACCTAGAGAAGTTCAAACCCTGAACTTCAGGCATTCTATCCCCACCCCGTGATGAAGAAAGCTGATCTGTGCAATCTTTTCATTCCTGAAGCACATGCACACATCACAGACGAGAATTCAAGGTGAAATATACAAAACATTTCTCAGGACGTCTTACATCACTCGTGCCCAACCTGTCCAAGAAAGACCTCAAGAGAACAGAAATTTCAAGATTAAAAACTGCATGCATAGCAACCCTCAACAAAAGCGAACTGAGGAGAAAATCTGGGTTCACACAGGCATTGACCTTCATAGTATTCAGCCTCCTTTCAACACCACATAAGAATACTGCTAACAGTGGCTTAATAGCGATATGAACCTGTGTCGTAACCTTGATTCCCGGGATGAAGCATGCCCGACTCATATCCTGAGTTCCTATATGAATGCGAAGAGTTATGGTATCCTCCTTCACCTCTTAAGGAGCCATAGCCTCCTCCCAGTCCATCGTTTCTATCAGCTGAGCTGACACCATAGCCTAGCTGCTCGCGGGCACCATTACTAAAACCACCAGGCATTGGTCCTCCCATGTCGTAATTATAGTATTTTGGACCCGATTGTGGCTGCTGATGCTGATATTGCTGGTATTGTTGCTGCCTAAATTGTGCTTCCTGCCTCAAAAACTCTTCTCGGCGCTTCCCTTGTTGTGCTCTAAGCGATACCATCTTCTGTTGGTACTGTTCTTGGATGTCTCTCATGGACTGTCAACCAAAAACTAGAAGGTAAGTGCTTTTCTTCAAACTTTAAGGAACATCCACAGCATTCAAGGAAGTTTGAAGGACTTCAAACCTCGCGATGCCTGGCATTCTCCTTGTCCTCTGCATCATTTAGATCCTTCGTAAGCTGCATCATCTCCTGTACAAACTTGTATTCGAGTGTTTCAAGGGTCTGGGTCATGGACTGCTGGTCATAGCCCACCTCAACTTCTGGACCATGATCTTCCTCTTTGACATTCAGGACCCCCTTCTGAATTGACCTATCTTCATATTGAGAGCCTTTTCATACCCAAAGGCAAATAAGAGCCACAAACAAATTCTGTTGCAATATACAGTCGACGCAAATCCAAAAAATTCACAAACAAATGATAGTCCTTACACCTTACCTCCTTTATGCCCCCCATATGAAGCCACTGGAAAAGAGCCATTCTGACTTCCTGCCTCCCATTGGCGCCTTGCCTCCAGCTGACTCATCTGCTCAATGCTGCTGTGTTGGCCATCACCATAATAAGGACCATCTTGTCCAGAATGTGGTTGCATATTTGGGTCATGCTGTGTTCGCTGACTGGCGATGTGCTGCATTTGTGCTGCAACCATCGGATTCACATTGGGCCCACGGTTGTGTGAGCTATGTGACCTGCGCGAATTTTGTGGCTTCCGCTCATCCTGCACATGATCGAGCAGTCGCTTCACTGCATCTACAGCTTTTCCAATCATCACTCGGTTGTTGCCTGAAATCCGGACAAAAAATGATCCATTTCCAGCTGCTACATTGTCCTCTAGTTTCAGACGGCATCCTGTATCCTTCTCAATCCCCTGTATAGTGGCACCTGCTGTTCCAATGATTCTAGGTTTCAACCTTTTATCTTTTACAGGAATCTTTTCCACAATTTCGCTTTGCCTGCGATTAACTCCCAAAGTTGAAGGGCAACCCTGCCACAAAAAAAAAACCAACCAATGAGCCACTACACACATCGGACTTGTCACGTCATATTAGCACAGTTTTGCAAGCATAAATCGTTGCTCGTATAAGTGTCTGCGTAAAGAACTAAAGAGACAGGAAAAAGCAGAGCTTCAAGTCAACATTGTACACTTCTAGCATTTCCAACTTCATCGCAACGTGAAGCAACAGCCCAGCGTCACTAGCGTGATACAGAAAGGCATCTCATTGATACATGCAAAATCCACAAATTGAAGAAAGTGCACAAACTAGCTTCTCTATTCAAATCCTCTGCAAGGTTGACTCATAGTATTACAGTAGCTACAACTTGAATTAGAGAGAAAACAACGTTAGGACCCACTCTTCATTGGCAATTGTAAGAAAATATTTTGAAGAACTGATGTGTTGAAAAACTAGAAGTGTGCAAGGGTCCTTGAACTTCACTAGAATTTTCCTCCAAAGAGCAACCAGCTTCTGCTGTGCCTGAGCATATGCAGTAAGAAATGTACTGTGGCCCCAAGTAGGTATGGAAGGCACTGCCAAGTTGAGACTGTCTCCAGAAAATGAGAAGCCAGTTCATACATGGGCACAGAGTGAACCTCGTGGAGCACCTTTGCAAATGTTCTAACAGTCCCAATTTACATCATTAGAGCACCTGTACATGTCCTCCAACTCTGTCGCCAATGTGTAGGCCATTTGCAGCAGCCAGTTCACAAACAGTTAAGCCTACAACTTTTTTCATGTTTTACTAAAGTTTAAAAAAAACATCAGTTACCAATTAGCCATCGCAATCTTGTTCAATACCTCACATATACCGTTTACAGCCATCCCCACTCCAGAAAATTGCCCTGGTAAAGAAGGCCCTTCTGCACGAGTATCGCAATGTACGCAAGAACATCACTGAATATCACGTTAGAGATGATGGCACTAACATCTCCCGTGTTGCACATTGTAAAGACACAACCTTGGCGAAATCGTAGTGCAGGCAGCCTAAAAGCCAGTTCAAAAGACTGCTGACGATCATCAGGTTCCCTATTTCATTGTTGACAAAGATAGCTTAACGCTTAGAAGTATGTCTTGCAGCCAGAATTCTGTGTACATGGAAGGGCACTAGCATGTGGACATGACACTAGGAACCCTGAGCACACATCCTTTGCGTACTACGGATTCTGAATCTACCACTGTATAAGAATAGAGAAGCAATTGAGTTCAGTGATTACCTGAGAGGTTTCAAACATACCTGAGAAAAATGACCATACTCGCCACAAATACGGCAAATGAGCTCCTCTTCTTTTTTTTTCTTCCAATTTCTCTCTATGGCTTTGGCTTTGGCCTCCCATACTTTGGCTTCCCTACTTGTGAAATCAGTGGGAACTGCATTGGGATCAGGGGGACCATCATCCTCGTCAGGTTCACCAGCACTTGCCTCCGTAATTGACCTCTTTTTCAAACTGGGGTTATCTCGGGCACTCTCATTGGCAGGCCTCACAGGCGCTGTATACTCTTTCCCATAAACCTCTTTAAACCATTCCTCATCTCTTTCATCATCCTTTGGTTCAGCCATTGATAAAAATTCAAAAAGACTGTTTCCTAATTCTCAAGGACACCTTGCAACTCGGGATTTGCAGAAGCACCGGTAGTGCTACACCACTGCCTCACTACTTTTCAGCACGTGCTGTCAATCCTTATAGAACAAATAAAGCATGTTACCCCAGAAGGCGCTACTGCTTTAAAAACTTTATTTAAACGACCAAGTAGCTTGAGTAAAAATATAGTCCTCAAACTGACTCCAGCTTTACTTACCTTAATTTTCATCCTATGCTTAGCAGCATCACATCCAAGATTGACAGTGCAAACCTGAACCACAAGCAGGAAGGCTTGCTTTCATGCGAGTTTCTTCTCAAACTTTAAAGCAGAAAGCCCACAAAATTGCATCCAATGCTAAAGTGAAACAATGCTACTCAACATTGCAGCTACACAATGCCAAGGACCTGGCATCCAAAATTGCATTCATATCCAACTTCTCTTATAGAAAATCATGAAGATGACAATTCTCACAAAAATGAAAATTTAAAAAAAAAACTCGAGATCTGCAACAAGTGGGCTTCGGAGCGTCAGTCACCACAAATGCATGAATGCATTCAATGTAAGCATGTACCATTACATTCAAAGGCAACTTAAAAAGCAATACTCAAGAATTGGTTTATACCCATCCTAGCAGCCCCAAACAAGTATTCTAGTCAACAGTCTCAAAGCAATCTATGCATCGCAGGTGCATATGCAGTACATAATACAATGGAAG